>NC_140495.1:54287626-54645126 GCF_964271855.1 Acomys minous
GGTAAAGCGCTTGTCACACAAGCAAAAGGACTTAAGTTCCATCCCTAACACCCTCGAAAAAACCGGACACTGTGCTGGGAATCCCCAGACCTAGGGGAAAGCAACCAGCTAGCGTACTGGCCCAGTAGCCTAGCTCAAGGAGTAGTTATGGGACAGTGTTGCCCAATATTTGAAACCAACACATCCAAACTACACCCTTCCCAGAGGAGAAAAGACCTAAGACCTTTCACTACATTGTTCCTTTACGTAGTTGGGTTTCTACGATTCACTGTGTGGTGAAACGCCACTTTCCTAGCAGGGTTGCTTTTTCTTCCTCATTTACATGAGAGTCTTTCAAATCCAGCCAAAAGCATGTCACAAGGGAGTTAGGAACAGGTAGCACAACACAAGGAAGTGGAAGTGAGAACCTATCAACATGCAGATTTTACATAGGAAATGTCACAATCCGCAGGGCCAACAGAACAAGTCACATGACTCACCCTTTCACCAATGAGACATGGCAAACCTGGCCAGGAGAGAGGGTCCCATCTTTTTATTTTATTGTATCTTTTAAAACTTGAGACCAATGTTGGGCAATCAATAACCAGACTTAGGTAGAGAGAGGCCCCAGCTATAGAGAAGCCGGCCTCCTTTTTGCCACTCAAACACTTTCTTACAGTTAAAATCCTCATAATATATTGATAAGCATTTAAAGGCAAAAAAAAAAAAAGTTATTTCCTATTCATGCCCAATTCTGGCTGATCCTTACACTTTTTTCTTCCCCTCCCCCAGATCAGGGTTTCTCTGTGTAGCCTTGGCTGTCCTAAACTGGCTTTGAAGACCAGACTGGCCTCAAACTCACAGCGATCCGCCTGCCTCTGCCTCCCAAGTGCTGGGATTAAAGGTGTAAGCCACCACACCCGGCTTCACTTTTTTTCCTTATATTTAGAAAATAAAATAAATAGTCATTGCCATGTTTCCCAAAGAGTCAATGGCCCAGCACTGTGAAGTTATTTTGGAACTTTCCACCTAAACATCCAAGCTCCAAAGTCAGTTTTGCTTTCTGTCTTTGAGGTTTCTCTGCCATTGCTAGCAACACCAAGATGATGCAGGGGCAGAAGAAAGGCCCTTTTGCTTCTTCGGAGTGCATTTAAGAGCAGACGAAGTGTTGGAAGCTAGTGAAAGTGACTGGTGAAAAGATGAAAGCTTGTTGGCACCAGGAGAAGCCAGACCATCCATCTACCTTGCTAGTGCAAATCTGAGAGAGGCTGCTGCAACTATGGGCCTACATGGGCCTCTTTCCCTCCTGGTAAAGTGAAACAAAGCCCTCCATTTCGTCTCAGCCTCCAGAGCTGAAGCCTGCCACCCTGAACTCCCGCAGCCTTCCAAGAGCTCAGCCCACCACGCAAGCCAGCACTCTAGACCTGCTGACTCTGCGTTTTACCCTTCCTTTTAAATTTGTATTTATCTCTTTCTCCTCTCTTCCCCATCCCATTCCTCTTCTCTCCCCCTCTCCCCTCAACCTCTCCTCTCTTCCCCCTGTCTTCATCTCTCTCCCCCCACCTCTGCATGCAAACTCGGATGTCAGCCTGTTTCTTCACCTGGCTTGGGAAAGGCTCTCTTTTTGCTCGTAGGTAGCTGCACACTCCATGCTAGCTGGCACCTGAGCTTCCCCAGGTCTCCCAGCTCTGTCTCCTGTCTTGCTGTAGGGTGCTGGGATTGCAGAACTGCACTACTGCATCGCTGAGGTTTTAATGAGTTCTTTCTGGGGCTTCTGGGGAATGTACACTCAGATCCTGGCACTAGCATGGCAAGTGTTTACCCACTGAGCCTTCTCCTAGCTCTGGCACTTCCTTTTTGAGCAAGTCCATCTCCTTGTCCTTGAGGGGACCCCTTGCCTATTAAGTGTCCTTCTGAGCTTCCTCGGCATCCAGCGTTTGTTTCACCCTTGCACTTTCCTCTTAGAATACACACCACCTCCCCTCCTCCTCCCCTCCCCTCCTCCTGTACCTCCTCCCACCTCCCACTCCACCCCTTCCTCCTCCCCCTCCCACTCCTCCCCTTCCTCCTCCTCCCACTCCTCCCCTTCCTCCTCCTCCCACTCCTCCCCTTCCTCCTCCTCCCATCCTTCCTCTTCCTCCTCCCCCTCCCACTCCTCCCCTTCCTCCTCCTCCCCTCCCCTCCACCTGTACCTCTTCCCACTCCTCCCCTTCCTCCTCCTCCCCTTTGCTCCCAATTCTCCTCTATCTCCTCTCACCCCTGAGACCACCCAAATACTCCCAAAGTGGGTCTAGGACACTCACAGGTTCTGTCCTCTGAAACACCACAGGGCTCAGCGCCAGACCCCCTACCCTGTCTGGCACATGACAACCCTACTTGGTGCTGCCTGGTCTCCTCTCTTCCCCACTCCTCACTTAGGACACTAGAGATAGATGTACTTTCTATCTCTAGCAGATGACAGCTGAGCAAAGCAGATGTTTAAATATTTGTCAAATGAATGAAAATAACCCTGTTTACACTCCTAATGCCCACAGTTCCTGAGAAAAGTGGGACACACACTCAGCAAGCACAGGCCTTCCAGAAGTTCCAGGCACAAGGTTTTCTGAGAAATAGGCTTATATACCCCCCCAGGAGGCAGCATTTGGCAATCCCTCTAGACGTGATTGACCTAGCCTGTTTCTTGTTTAGTTGGGTAATTGACTGGCTTAATAGCTGTGACTCCAGGGGTCAATGATTCCCATGCAGCAGTGGCTGCATGGTATAACCATCTGGGGAGCCTGAAAGCCTCACTCAGGCCCATTATACCCAAACTCCGGGGGAGGGGGGTGAGATCCAGGCATCAGTAGTTTCAAGGCTCCCCAACTGACTTCCACGGGCAGCCAGGCTTATTAACAGAGAATGAGTGATGTTAACAAAATCACATCCCAGCTGCTTTCTATCCATTTCTGCAGACTGTGGCCAAGCAAGGAAAAGAGATCAGGTTTTCCTCGAACAACAAGGTGTGAATCCCACACTAAAGGAAGTCTTCTCCACTGCACCCCTGTCATGGTTACACACTCTGCTGCGAGCCTAGTTTCTGTATGCGGGGGCATACGACCTTACCAAATTGTTAAAAAGCATCACCTTGGGGAAACAGGCATAGAATTTGACCTGCAGGCTGAAACAATCTCAGTTTGAGGATAGTGCTCCACAAAGTGAGAGGTGCTGTGTGATTCCCCTCACGCCCACAAGAGCAAACACTGTCACCTTCCCTTGTCCCTGTGAGTCATCGCAGAAACTAACGCAGAAAAGTGCTTAAGCTTGAGGGAAACTGTAGTTATAGCAAGTTCACATGAGATTTTGTTTTCAATCAAAGAAGTTTCATTATGTATCCTGTCACTGCTGAGTGCAATTACAGGGCAGAATCATAGATTCCCCCCCCCCCCCCCGTCCCTGGGAGGAAATCCTGAGACCTTCTAGATGTTCTTTTATAGACTAGTGAGGAGGGAGATACTGCTGTTGGTGAGACCCGATTTCCCCCACCCACTTTGAGCAGACTTGCCAGTGGGTTCCCATGAAGCTTGCATGTGTACTTTGCTGTTATATGCATTTCATTCCTATTGGTTTTAGCACAAATTTTTATCAGATGTCTCAGAGGCTTTCTGACCGCCCTTTCAGGGACTAAAAAGTAAGACTTTTACATGATACCTTTTAAAAATGCTAGCTTGGGCTGGAGAGATGGCTCAGTGGTTAAGAGCACCACCTGTTCTTCCAAAGGTCCTGAGTTCAATTCCTAGCAACCACATGGTGGTTCACAACCATCTATAATGTGATCTAATGCCATCTTCTGGTGTACAGGTGTACATACAGACATACTGTATACGTAATCATAAATAAATCTTTTTTAAAAATAAAAAGCTGGCTTATTTTCAGGCACCAGTGTGGGTAATATCCCCTGGGGGTTGGTTGAAGGAAGCCTGAATCAGCTCAGCATTACGGCCTGGGCACTGACAGTTTGACTGTAGACTGACCCAGATTCACGGTAGCTCAGCCTGCAGTTTTGGGTTGTGAATTTGGATCTTTTCCTGGGCTGTTGACTTGCAGTATTGTACTAACCAGCATTGGGCGGCTGCAGCAAGGTCCCCCGGTCAGCCGGGTCATCACACATCAGATACCCAACAATACACTGTGTTCCAGGCAGTGGTGTCCGGTAGGGTCAGTGGACTATGTGCACTGTCCAGTAACAGCTCCAATTTTCATTCAGTTTTTCAGGATGTAACCCCATTATAAATCAATCAAAAAGCTTCAACACCTCTTCTTTTAAAATGTTCACAGGGACTCAGCATTTAAGAGTACTTGCTTGCTCTTACGGAAGTCCTGCTTGCGCGGCCCAGCACCCATGTGGTGGTCTGTGCTTATGAAAGGATTCAACACCCCTTCGCCACCGCCAGGAGAACCAGGCACATGTATTCACTCAGACACTGCTGCATAGCCATAAAATAAAATATTTTAAGTATACACTCATAAACTACTGTTTTCATTCCTCAGGTCACTTTATCAGTTTGGCCCTGATGTAGGAAGAAGTCTGAGAATCCAAGAGAGCAGCGTTCAAATCCAAAGTCTTCCATTGATTTGCTACCACCCAAGAAACGTGACTCAGTGTTAGGGTTAAACCCGGGGTCCTTAGGAAGAATTTGAAAATTGCAAAACCCCTGGGAGACATGTAAGCAATGCCGTAAAAGCCCCCAAATGTAGAATAAAGGAGACGGATGCCTGCTTTGTTTCCAGAACTTCCTGCTGAGGGGCTCCCTAGTCCAACAGGCTGTGCTCGAAGGTACGGCTTCTAAGACTGTGCGGCCACTCACCCATGCCAAGAACAGAGAGAGGTCAAGAGGCCAGCAGATAGAGGTGGAGGCAAAAAAAAAAAAAAAAAAAAAAAAAAAGCATCTAGGAGTGGCTGACTCAGAATTTCCAGTCAAGTTCTAGAATTATAGAAGCCACATCAACCCCTGGGGGTGCAATTATGGCTCTGGAATGTGCCAGCTTTGTGGCTATGTGCTTGGTAGGGATGCCTGAGCAGCCTTGCTGCTGACCTCAGCCAAGAGGAGCCGATCTGAGTGTCAAGAGGTTCAGTGTCTCTACAGAAAACACGTGTTCAAGGCCAGTGACTCCCCCTCTCTGGTGGTGAAGTGAGCCAGACATCCACGGAGGACGCAGATGTAGGCTGAGGACAAGGCCGTTGCTTGTTCTTCCCCGGCTTCTGGCAGCATTCAGACAAACACTGGCTCAAATCTTTGCTGAGACTTTTTTTTTATTATTATTCAGCTCTGTTCACACCATCATTGTGGACTGATCTGGCACAGTGTCTTAGTTTGTTGTGACTGCTCTAACAAGTTACCATGGACAGAGTGTCTTAAACAATAGAACCATATTTCCCACAGTTCTGGAGGCTGGAAGTCACGGGCCAGGTCCCTCCAGAGCCACTGTCTGGTGGCAGCTTGCCTCCTAGCTTGCCAGTGCCTGGCTTCTTGCTGTGTCTATCCTTGGCCAAAAGAAAGTTAGGCAGCTTCTTTTTTAATTTTTCTTTTATGTGCATTGGTGTTTTGCCTGCATGTATATGTGAGAGCGTCCGAACTTGGAGTCTCAGATAGTTGTGAGCTGCCATGTGGGTGCTGGAAATTGAACCCATGTCCTTTGGTAGAGCAGTCAGTCCTCTTAACCACTGAGCCATCCCTCCAGACCCAGTTAGGCAGCTTCCAATAACTGTACCAATGATAGACACAAGGGTCCTACACCTCAGAACCTAAGTATCTCCAGGAGAGCCTACTTTCTAACATGGAGATTAAGGGCTGAACAAGCATTCTGCTCTGGTATAGGAAAACCACACACCTAAACCTCTGAATCCTGAAGTATGTGCCTCAGTTTCTACAGATATATGTCAAGGTTTATGATTCTTGCTTTATAAGCAATTTTTGGTTTTTTGAGACAGGGCTTCTCTGTGATGCCCTGGCTGTCCTAGACTCACTTTGTAGACCAGGCTGGCCGTGAACTCACAGGGATCTGCCCGCCTCTGCCTCCTGAGTGCTGGGATTAAAGGTGTGTGCCACCATGCCCAACACAATTGACTTTTCATAGCCATACATTCCAGCTTTATGTGCCCTGATGACTACACGTGGGAAATATCCAAGAAAATTATATGTCTCTGCTGATCCTGCACAGATGTTTTGGCTTGTCACTATTCTGTAGACGGCATGGTATCACAACATATATATAGCATTTATATTGCATAGATATTACACCTTATGTAGAAATGATGTAAAGGCTACAGAGGGCTGTACATACGATACCATACCATTTTGTATCATAGGTCAATTATCCTTCAAATTTGGTGCTAGCTAAAGACTCGGGAACCAGCCCCCTGCAGACAACCAGAGGCAACTTCTCTTGCCTCTTCTCTCTGTGTTGTAGCCGACACCCACAGCCCTGCTGAGTCTGCCTCGAGCAGTTCTGTCTGCATTTGGAATTCACTTATGGAGTCATTTCTCAGAAAGAACCCTTGTCGTCCTCCCTGGACCAGAAGGCAAGGCTGCTGGGATGTTAGCTCATCTGACAGCTACTCATTTCCTGTCCAGGTGTGCATAGGTCCGTGGAAACCTGATCCATCACCGCTTCCCCTAGGGGCACATTTACTGAAAGCTGTATCCCAGCCACGTCCGCTCCCATGCACGTACGCATTAGCGCCACTCTTCTCTGGCCACAAATGATCACCTAGGACAGTTTAGCCTTGAGGATGGGTCTGATCAAAACTGTATTGTCTCTTTCTTCTCTTTCTTTTGTAACAAGGAAGCACCTCTGCACTTAGAGCCACTCGGAAAGGGAGCCGTGGTCCAGCCTGGGAACAATATCCCACTATCGCTATGAACTGCAGGACTTACCAGAAACTTTGTTCAGCTCTGTAGTACAGCGAGCTGGTAGTGTTCGCTGCGCTTCTGGCCTCCTCCTTGTCCGTACAGGGGCGGAGGTCTCGGCCTGCCCCAAGTCTGTGGAGCAGCACTGAGGAAACCTCTAAGTCCTATCTCTAAAGGTGACCGTAACCCCACTTGCAGCTATAGAAAAAGATCTAAGACTCCACCTACAGCAATCTCCAGACCTCAAAATGCTAGTCCACCAGGGCACCAGGCAGAGCCCTGAGTGAGATTTGGCAGCCACACTCGCTAGGTCTGTTTTTATCCTGTGCCCCAGGTGGCTGGGCCTTCCTCGCTACTGCTCTCGCATTCATTTGATAGTCTTCAGCTGATGGCGGGCTGACAATTGCTCCCAACCGACTTTATTTTTATGTCTCCCAATCTGGCCCATCTTTCTCTCATCACCTGTAGAGCCTGGGATGGAGCTTAGCACAGAATTAGATTTGGAACTTGGAATTCACCCCGGGAGTACCTTCCCAGAAATCCCTGAACCATCTGTCAAAAATGGAAAGTGATGAGAACGCTTTTGTTAAGTGGGACTTTTGCTGCTAGGACAAACACAATGTGCTTTAGTTAAAACAAACACCCCTGTGGCCGTTTCAGACAAAGCTCTTATCATTTCTCTCATGCTGAGGTCAGGCTTGGTAAAGCACAGGGCCTTCACCCTATGTCACCCCGTCACAGTCTCTTGAGGCAAAAATTAAAAGATGCTGATTCATTGGGACGCCCCTCCCCAGTGTCACCCAGGGAAACAGGTATGGTCAGCGAGGGTCAAGTGTGACAGCCTAAGTCTACCTGACGTTCCCGACAACACCCAAATCCTACCTGTGCCCCAGTATCCACCATGATCTGCTCCAGTGTCTGTGCCCAGCTCATCTGACAGCCTCCCTCACCCACTTCCCTTCACTGCCAGGCAAAGATCCTCAAACAGACATTACTTGACTGTTGCATTTCCGACAGCATCCCCTCTCATGGTGGGCCACGTTGGGTTGGTCTCAGGCTTGTGATCCTGCTGCCTCAGCCTTCTGAGGGAGAATATGTGTGTGCGCCACTCTGCCTGCTTCTTCCAACAGAACTTTATGATGTCATACCCGCTCTCTCGGTAGCTCCATCGCATACCTGAGCCCCCCCTCTCAGTTATTAGGCTAAGGTGGACATCAGCCGTTCAGCATCTCTATGGCTCTTTAGTCTTCCGTGGTATTTAGCACATGGTTCTCCAACTCACACATCTGCCCTCTAGTAGCCAAATGCCCTTCACCTACCTTGGCATCTCCTGGCCACACACACAGCGTGCCCTCAAAAATAATTGTTAAGAGAATAGAAGTAAAATCAATAATTACCTTAAGCCAAGAGAATGGATGCCCAACTCCACTCATTTTTGAGACCGTTTAAAACACACAACAGTAATAATAATGATAATAAATAATAATAATAGTAATAATAATATAATGATGATAAATAATAATAATAATAAATTTACCTTCTCCTCTTCAATAAAAACCAGCTTAATGGACTTAAGAGATGCTCAGTGCCCCAGCACTGAGGAGGCAGAGATGTATCCCGTGGGCTTGCTGGAGAGCCAGTCTAGCCAAAATAGCAAACTCCAGGCTAAAGGAAAGGCCTGGTCTCAAAAGATGAGATGGAAAACAATGGAGAAAGTTGCCTGATATCACCAAATGACATGCACACACGCATGAAAAGTGAGCACGCATGCCACTGCACACACACACACACATACATGCACACATGCACGCGCATGCAAACACACACGCACATTCTTGGGGCAAGGAGTACATAACGAAGCAGTCAGGCCTTCCTGATGGGGCCACCCATTGCTATCAGCTGGTGAGGAGTGGATGGGAAGTGACATGGTTATCTGAGTCACATGTGGCCAGCCGGCACGTGCCCTTGAACTTCTGCAAAATGGCAGGGGCAAGCCGTTACTCACTGCAACACTGATGAGTACAGCAGGACCGCAAAGGCCTTCACAGACCCCACCCCACCCCACCCCACCCCCCAGAAGTGAAAATGCAGCTTGACAGACACAGACCTGAGTTCCAGTCTGTATCTTGATTAGACACAGAAGGATGTGCACTGTAACTGAGGAAGAAGGAGCAGCCATAAGAGAGCCCTTCAGAGGAGCATCTGCCTGAAAGACCAGAGAAAGAGGAGGCCGTGGGAAGAGAGCAGGCACTCCCTGAACAGGCTTCTAAGCTGTGCAGAAGCAAATAAACTATGTATCAGCTACTTAAAAATATCAGTGACCCGCAAAATACTCTTTCCATCTAGATGACGCCTGAAGTTACATTTACAAAGGAAATGTATAAAGACCGGCAAGGCACGTGCTGTTAGCATTTAAGTAGCCTACCTTTAAGTTGCAGGCTTTGGGGCTGGGGGTGTAGCTCAGGGGCACAGCTGCTTGCCTGGAATGTGGGAGGCCCTAGGTCCAATCCACAGCACTGCCAGTAAGTTAATTATATTTAAAATTCCAACAGTTCACGGAAAAGTTTAACCAAAAGTAAATAGAAATGCCTCTGTAATTGTCCTCACGCCCATTTCATAACCAGGACAGCTAAGCAGAGGGAAGACAGCAAAGCGGCTCCTGAGAAGCTGCCACTGGCCTCCAATCCTCAGCCTGGCCTCATTCTAACCTTCTTGGGGACAGTCCCCTAACTTCCTCAGTGACGGCTTGCCCACTCGGCAGACGGAAAGTAGTAAACTGTCTCTACCTACCATTTTTAGGTTGACAAGATAGACAGAGTGTCCAATGTGGTCAGAAAATTCAAACCAGGTGGCACTTCACGGCGGCCCCTGTAGATTCAGACTAAGGAAGAGCTTTGCCTGGCCTCCATGGGAGGGCTGGCTTGCCGGAGCCTGCAGCCTCAGCACCTCCAAAGGTAGAGGAATAATGGCCTCAGGACATTGGATGGAAGGACCAGTGGCACACGCGCTCGGAGCTAAGTGCATTTGACGAAGGCTGGCGGGCCTCACGCAGGGCTATTCACTGATATTCTGAGTCTTTGAGTAATCATTCATCTGAGTTGGGGCAAAAGTGTCTTAGACTGTGAGCTTCTTTCCTTCACGTCTTGGGATGTTTGCCTGAACCTAAAGAGACAACTTAACAGCAAGATGTAAGCATACACATGAGGTCCGTTTGTTTCACCTAAATTGCCTAAACACTATCTGATAAAATGTTTTAAGTAATCTTGTGCATGAAGCAGAGTTTTGTGGCTGGAATTTTCCACTTGTGGAATCGTGTGAACGCGGCTCAAAAAAGTTGCAGCTTTGGGATCCTTAGTGATTACTGGGTTCCTGGGAAAGATATGAAATAAAAACAAAACAAAGAAAAGCAGAACATTTGCCCTTCCTTAGGGAAGATCTAACAAGATGAAAGCACACCCCCACGTGAACATTACAGACCACAGCATCCCAGAACCACAAGCCACAATATGTTCTCTAAGTCCCTAGACTCCAGAGCTGGGAATCCTAGCTCCATCCCAAGTTCTGACGTGACTACCCAGACTCACTTCTGTGTGCCTCAGTTTCCTAATCTCCAAAACAAGCTTGCAATGATGACTCCTTCTGAATTGGGTGTAAGAGGGACCCGGGTTGGGTCTCAGGTCTCTGAGTGCTTTCACCAGAACAAACACCAGTTAGTGGTCCAGACTGGTACAGGCCAGCACTGCGTGGGGCTGGAGTAACCCGCTCTGTCACTCGCCCACTCACACTCTTGTGCAGTCCATGTTTTGGTGCTTTCACCTGCTTAAAAACACCCATTTTACAGGCACACTCAGTAGAAATAACATCAACTAATACCTTATCCCAGAAAAGCTCTGTCTGGGTCGATCCTCTTTTTAGTCTCTGGGTTTCTTCTCTGGAATATTCCCTTCCTTAAAGACTGGCTAGCCATGGCTCCCAGCTCACCTACACTGGCTTCATCCAGATTTGCTTACTGAGAGTCCACTAGGAGTCAAACCCCAGTCCAGGCAAGCCTTGGAGAGAGAAACTGGCTCTCAGGCCTGAGGGGGCCAAAACAAAATGCACAGGTGGTGGCAAAGCCTATGAGGGGGGATGGCATGGTGTCCTAAGTGCAGAAGGGTTGAGAAAGGACAAGCGGGAGACTATTTTTATCCAGAATATTCAACATGCTGTTGCAATACAGCAAGGCAAGCACCACCGCTGAATCAAAGCGTCAGCTCTAAAGGAGAGATAAAATCACAAATATGAGGTCCCCCCACCCAGGTAAAAGCCAGAGCAAAGGAAGTTAGCCCCACCCCTCAGCACACTTTCTGAGAGACATCAAAGGAGGTCACAGACCTCTGAAACTGGGTTGGCAGAAGTTACGGTAAAAAAAAAAAAATCTGAACCCAAAGGACAAAGAAGAAGCCAGAAGTTTCCCGAAAGGTTTTACCAAAGCCACTCAAGACGACGAGAAATGGTCTTTGCCAGTTGTTCATCCTTGTGACCCCGGTCATTCAGACTAGCACAATTCATCCTTAAATAAAATCCAGTGCTAGTGAAAAGGTGGCCATATTGTGATAGGCACTAATATAGCACACTCCTGGGATTAATTAAGCAGGGATTCCACCTCTGGGAACATATCCCAAGACAATATTCGTAGGAAATGCAGCTGTAAGATTTTAATTTTCCTATTGCTAACAACAGAAAAGAAAATAATGTACCGATAAGACTTAACAAGCTATGCAAGATTTAAAAACCGATAAGATTTAACAAGGTGTTTTAAAAGCTTGTGGGGTGCAAGTGTGCAGTGACGCGTGGGAATGTGTGAAGGCCAGAGATTGAGTTCTGGTGTCTTCCTCAATCACTGCATTTATCTTTTTTTAATCTTGACACTAGGTCTCTAAGTGAAGCTGGAGCTCCCCAGCTGTCTAGCCCGCCTGGCCCGCCGGCCTCTGCTCCCTAGTGCTGGGGTACTGACACACAGTGCCATGTCTGGCTTTCCCATGGTGCTGGATGACTGGACTCAGTTCCTCCTGCTTCCCCGGTGAGCTCTCTGCCCCCTGGGTCATCTCCTCAACCCCTAATGCTTTGACAAAAATAATTTGTTGCTACGGAAAATTGCTCACACTATATTGCTGGAAGGTAAATTCAAGAAATAAAACATACATATGAGTATAAACCTATGTGTTAAATATAAGTATACTTCTTCAAAATGTTTTCAGAAAGCAAGGTATTCATTAGTATTAGAGGTTAAATCTCCCATATCTGAAATGCTTGGGAGTAGAATTGTTCAGATTTTTTTTTTTAATTTCGAAATAGTTCCAGACTCTTCAGTCATTGAGTTTTCATAATTTAAAATGCTAAAGTATATGAGTCCAGGCCAAAACATTCAAACCTCAGATTCTTAGACAAAGGATGCACAGTGCACAGTGGCCCAGCCACAGTGTTCACCTTGCCTGGATTGGGTGTTGCTTCTCTTCTATTACCTCCGTGTCTTAACCTTTGGAACAATGAATAAGTATTGTCTCAAGTTCTGGAACGCGTGTCCTAGACATAGGCCTGCACCATTTACTGATAATGGCTGTCAAGTTTTTCTTCTAATTAGACTGTCAGGCGTATGCCAATAAGGTTTGTGGTCCCTGAATCTGTAACCAGCCCGTGTATGTGCTGTTGAGAATGACTTTTCAAATGAATTTCCCTCTTAGGAGGATCACATCAGTCTCAGAACAGATTCCCCACTCTTGCCCAGCAGCTCTCAGTCACGCCTTCCCAGCAGGCCAGCGTGTTCATAGCGAACAGAGGACCCGTGTGCACACACAGCCCACATGGGCCAGCTGCTCCCCAGGGAGTGCCGGGACTCAGTACATGCTTTGGGCTTTGCCTGTGGGCTCCTCTGGGAGAATTCCTCCCCACATTCTAGCAACCCAGAAGCTCACCCACACAGCACAAAGCTAGTGTTTTGCATAAAAGAATCTGGGATTTGTGAATTGAATTAAAGGGAAAACAGTAAACTTCATTTTGGTTCCCCCCCCCTTTTTTTTCCTTATTTCCTGTCTTTATTCTTTCTGATTTTATCCAACTTGTTGTCCTTGTTGTTACGAGAACCACAGCTGGTGGGAATTGTAAAGGTTAAGGTATCCAATAAAAAAATCAGAGCAGAGTTTACAGCCCTTGCTGAGAGTGAGCACAGTCTTCTCTTGCTGTGTGCAAAGCTTCCAAACAGAGAACTACATGTGAGACTCCGTCTCCAAAACAAAACTTAAAAGAAGCCATGCACTTGGTTTTAAGGCTGTTCTGGTTTGTGGGGGGGGGGGGGGGTTGTTTTTTGTTTTTTAACATTATTGAAGGAAGTACGTGCAAGGGTTGCCTATAGCATGCAGGAATGGCGCCCAGTAGTAACGGTGCAAGGCCCTCAACAGACTCCCCGGTGACCGTGTGCCCCTCTAAACTGTAGTCGCTAAGGCAAAGTGATGCCTCAGTCCTAATGTTCACAACGGCATTTGAAATAGAGCTCACAGAATACCCTTTCATCATAATAACCCTCGCCACTAACGACATCGTGACCCGCTAGCTGATGAGTAGCAGACCCTAAGCTGTGTTAATTAGCAGGTGTTTTCTTAAAAGGAATGTACCCAGAAGCCCTAAAAGTCCTATAAAACATAGTTCCCATGCATTTCATAGTGAATCTCCCACATAATGAAACTTAATTACAGGCCATCTTAATATGCTCACATGCACATCTTGATGTTAAGTATCCCCATAGGATGCCCAGTACCAAGAAATTCTGTGTCTTGTTTCAGTGAACAGCATCATGTTGTCTTTATCAGTTTCCATTTGTCCCTCCCAAATAGCGCTTCAGTGTGTAAGTAAACACCCCACACACAGGCCCCAAAAGAAGGAAAAACACCAAGACAGAAAATCCTAAAGTTCAGTGAGCCAGCTTACCACTCAGTTTGTTCACGGCAGAGGCACTGATTCGACAATCCCGCAGCAGCGTTTCTCCCCTGGATGAAGTCTGCTGAGCCGCTAATGGCCATTAAAAATAAAACTGCCTCCTGCAATAGCCCTGGACAGTGTTACTCACTCTTTTGGGGCAGGAGCTGGGGTGCATAAGAGTGACAGACAGCTCACATCTTGTCAGACGACCCAGCGAAAGTGGGCTCCTGATGACGCCTGTATCAGGGCCTCTTGGGCCTTAATCCTGCAGTGACACATCTGAGGAGCTACGAACAGGAAACTCAGAGCCAGGCAGTGTGCCAGAATCATTCAGCAAACGTGCCAAGCCCTTACGAAATATTAGTGTCCTGGCTGCGCATGAGTCTCCCACGTTTCACAAGGCAGGCCCTCTCTCCTTGTCTAACCTCACATTAAATCTAGAGAGGAGGCCACTGACATCCGCCAGGCCTCAAATTGCAGTTCTGCTCTGATTCTTCACTGAGATTGGCCTGGGATCTCATCCCATCCGCACCCCCCACCCCGTCCCCCACCCCCACACTGTGCCATCTCCAAGTCTATCTCAGAGTCCCCTGGCAAGGTCACAAGACTTCATTCGGTTCTACGGAGAGATGGGATCCAGAGCCCCACACTTGTCAGCCTGGTGCACCCTGAGAGATGGGGTGCTGCAGGCCTTTCCCACATACTGCCTTTCCTGGGCCCCCCCACCCCCACATTCATGAGAATGTTCTCAGTGTCACAGGAGTCTGGCCTGTCACCATGCTGGCCTCAACTCAGCCAGCACAGGAAGCAAGTCAGCTAACTACCTAGTCCAGATGAAGAATCTCTGTCAACTGCCCGTGACGGGCATTCCTGGTTTCTCTCTCTACCAAGATGTCTGCATGTCACGCAGATGACTGTCACACCCACTGGAGAAGACAGTGGCTGAACTTTTGTTCTTACTGTGAGTGCTTAAACCCCATTTCTGTCACTTTCTTCCCATGGGATCCCATACAAATATCTCCTCTCCTTTTTTTTTTTTTCCTCCTTGTCTTCCAGTGTTTCCCATTGCTCCCCAGAGAACAGCCCCTTTGGCACCCTGGGGAGACTTTGCCTTCTCTCTGCAAGGGCTGCCAGGCGTTTGGGTCAGGCTTTCTTCTGAGAAATGTAAAATTTTAGACCCACTTTGAAGGTGAATAAAGCATGCTAGATTAAATACCTTTCCCAAGATGCCACAGGCAGGCAAAGGTGGAGCCCCTTCTGCGGTCACTCCTTACGTCTTAACACAGATCCAGGCGACTGATTTGAGACCAGGATTTGTCCAGTTAGGAACTGTGTGGTTTCCTAAGTCTGTCTCACCCTTCTGGGTGCCCTTTCCTGGAAGGCATTCTCCTCCTAGGCTGCAGCCAGGCGTCTGGGATGAACTGATAATTAATGAAAGCAAATGCTCCGATTTAGGCACACACAGGAACCGCAGCAATGCTGAGTGGCTGCCGTGGGGACAGGGGTCTGGGTAATCTTCCTGTGATGGCTTTGTGGCAATGTGAAGGCTCCGTACAATGGGGACACAGTGAACCACAGACACTGAGACCTAGCCTTGCCAGACAGCTGGAGGGGGGGTACTTTCTACCCTCGCTCCAATGTGGAGCAGGCTTAGGAAGGGCTGCCCTATAGCAACACCAGGTTCACTCACAGGTCTGAAGAACGAAGCCAAGGACAGACTCACAGCAGCAAGTGCATCGTCCTTCTGCCTGGCATACTTCCTCAGGGCTAGTAGCTCTGAGAGCTTGAACCTAGTGCTGAACAGTAAAGGAAAGCTGGCCCTAAAGAGGGCCACTCTCAGTGGTCTTTTCCTTTAAATCTTGTTAGAGAATATCACGCATGCTTACAATGTATCGGGTAAGGCTAGAGCCCCCATTCCCTCCCCCATCCCTCCCTTCCCTTGTAAAGCCTTCCTAAGACAAGGACAGAGATAACCTCGAGGATGAGGACGGAGTCCACCCTCATGGGAAGCCTTCCAGGGAAGGACGGGGAAGCGCCCCTCACTGACCCAACCCAGCCTATCTCTGGATAGAGCTGGTGTATCCTTCTGTTATTTTAAGCTAGCCTAGATGAATGGGGGATGCGGTTCCAGTGATCTGAACCCTGAGTGTCCTAACACCCACAGCAGACATCAGGGACAGAAGAAGAACAGGAGGGAACACGCTGTGCAGGAGAAGCCCTCCCTGGACCTCCCCCACACAAACAGCCTGCCTGTTCCAGTCACTGGCTCCTCCCCGACCTCTGCTTCTCCTCCTTCCTCCTGCAGCTCCTCCAGGCCCCTTCCGCTTCTCCAGTCCTTTCCTTCACATTCTTCCTTGTCCTCCCACATCCTTTCACTTCTGCCCGCCCCCCCCCCCATCTCATTTCCTCCCTGGACTTCCTCCCCTCTTCTCTCGCCTCCTGCTGCTTCTCTTCCTATTTTTCTCTCTCATTTGATTTTCCTCACCTAAAGATAGGGAGAGGTAAGGAGGCTCTGGATGGACCAGAAAGCAGCAGGACCAAGGAGAGGCTGGCTTGGGGGCGCTCGCAGCAGCTTCCAGACAGATGTCTGCTGGTGTGCTCACAGCCCAGCTCACTGTCTCCCTCTGACTTACAGGATGAGCAGAGCTCCATTTCAGCGGTGCTTCTGGCTTCCTAGGGTGATTAAAGCAGAGGGGAGAGGAGGAGGAGGGGGAGGAGGGGGGAGGAGGAGGGAGATGGGGAGGAGAGGGGGAAAAGAGGAGGAGGGAGGGAGGAGGGGGAAAGAGGAGGAGGATGGGAGGAGAGGGAGGGGAAGGAGGAGGAGGGGAGGAGGGGGAGGAGTAGGGAGAGAAGAGGGAGAGGGAGGAGGAGGATAAGGGAAGGAGGATGGAGGAGGAGGAGCAAGGGAGTGGGGGAGGAGAGGGAGGGGAGGAGGGGGAGGAGGAGGGAGGAGGAGGAGCAAGGGAGTGGAGGAAGAGAGAGAGGGGAAGGAGGATGACAGGAGGAGGAGGGGGAGGAGGACAGGCCACTAACCCACTGAAGTCACTAAGCATTCTCCCAAGTAAGAATTTGTTATCCATACTTCTCCCTCTAATCAGTTTAGCGTGTTCTTATTGAACAGCAGAGGGGGGTTCTATTTGGAGGATGTTTCTGGGCCCTTTTTTTTTTTTTTTTTTTTTTTTTTTTTTTACCGCAAACAGTTTCTTTCTCCACACTCAACAAGGAGTGCCATATTAGGGATGTATACAGTTAGTGAGCAAATAGGAAAGCCACACATACCCTCCTGCCTGGGCTTTGCCAGTTGTATTAAAGACAGCAGACGGTGTGGTTAGAACAGAGAGTCACTGGCAAACATGGCCTTGGAAGAACTCTGACTATATTTATGTACTGGTACATGAAGGGTCATAAATAATTCCCTTTTTTTTTTTGTAAAAAGACAAATAACTCAGAATTGGTGTGCATTTATAAATATGTTTATTGAAACTAAAATCCATGTATTTCCTACATGAGAAAGGAGGATGGAGGAGCATGGAGAATATAAAGTGCACGATGGGGCATGAACATGTGTGCACACGTGTGTGCACATCTGCTGCCAGGAGTCTAAGCTTGGATCTACGTGCCATTAAGAAAGAATAGCTTGCCTCTATTTCTCTGGGTCTGGAAGTTTTATACTTAAATGAGCTGATCTCTAAAATGCCTTCCAGAGACACATTCCGCTAGGCTAAGCTCTGCCCTCTTACACAGGGACAGCTACCATGCCATGCCCAATGGCCCTTTGCAACCTTTGTGGTCAGCCTAGGGGAGTCATGCCTGGTTGCTTGCCCACAGACTTGTTCCAAGCAATGGCACAGACAATTCTGACGACCCTGTGCCTCCCCCTAGCCTACTAGGCTTCGGGGAGAATGTATCCTGTGATCCTCCATCCTATAGGCAGATAGCTCTCACATCCACTGCTGAGCTTCAGAGATCGTTCAAGCCTAGATGAAGGAGCAGGGACATTTGCAAGTAAATTATTACAAGGATTATCTTCTGGCACATGATGGAGCCAGGCTGCCGAGAGAAATCATGACTTGACTAAGAACAAATGAGGTCGAGCGAAGCTCATTCAGCCTTTTGTTTGATGAGGTATTTTTAGGTGGCGGTTAAATAGGTCAGAATTTAGTGAATCAGGACTTCTTGAAAATAAATTTGCAAAGATCTACCTTGTGAGTAAAATGTGTAATGTGGTTAGTTGGTCTGGATACATTCAGAGATGCCCATAAACGGGTCACCTAGAAGAGTGCGTTCCAGCAGCAGACGCCAAGCTATGCAGCCCATCCCTTCCTGCCTCTTCTGTGTGCATCAGACAATTCTCTCCCAGGAAGGAAGTCGCCAAGCAGCGTATAGACATGCCCATGATAGCCTCCAGTGGTCCACAGCCAAAGGACACACGAAAGGGAGAGTACGTGAGAAGAGGCATCTTCCCAAAGAGCAAATTCAAAGTGCTATGATTTTAATGTAATGGTTCCCTGAAGGTTCATGCATCAGAAGGCTGGCTCCCCATGGTAGTAACGTTAAGGAGTAGTAGGACCTTTAAGAAGTGGGGTTTAGTGCAAGGTGGTTACGTCATCGTCTTCAAAATGGAGTGATACATTTAGCACCTCCCTGTTACCATCAACGGTCTGAGTGCTACTTGAACTCTAAGCCTCCAAAGCAGGTCTTCTTTTCTCTCAAAGTACCCAACCTCAGGCGTTCTGTTACAGTAACAGAAAACAGATTTATACAGTTATAAGGTTGAACTTCAATTTGAAGGAAAAATATTAGAAAATAATACTGGCTAAAGAAACCAGATGGTGCGCAGGTGGGTCCTGGTGGGTCCTGAGGCCATGAATGAAGAAGGGAAGCTTCCTCAGGCTGGCGAAGAAGCAAAGGAGGGAGCTAGGAAGGACAAGGCCGATTCTCACAGCGCACAGACAGAGCTGCCAAGAGCACTGCATTCTGTGGGACCCGGTGCAAAACGGCAAAGGTATCGAGGTCACTGCATAATGACGGCAGATCCGAAAGCATGGAGTCACAGGCTAAGTGTGACACTATGAAGTGAACACAGACAAGTCTAAAATCCAATGTACTTCCTGGACACAGTCTTTTAGTCACAAGACAAGGCACACATCCACAAAAGCAATAAACGTGGGTAGACAAGAAAGGCAACCGTCTGGGCTGCAGTTGAATGGGGTGCCTCCTATGAATTCTGTACAAAAGGAGATTGTGAGCTCAGCTTCCTTGGTAGACTTGCATACCTAACGGGAGAGGCCATAGGCATTGTCAAGGCTGTCTTCAAGAGCAGCTTTACCCTCCCACCTCCCATCAGAACAAACACTGTCAGGGGCTGTTCATAGCCAGAGAAGAGCAGTGGGGCCATGCCACCTGCCAGGGGGCTACCGGGATTGCTCTGTATACCCGAAGTCATCAGCCTGAGGCAGAAGCCAGCTCTCTGTAGGTAGTAAGCAAAGGGGGCCTATAGCAAAACTGCAAACTGTAGCAGAATTGATTCTGGAGTTAAAAGACAGATTAAGGTCAGGAAAAGCCTGAAACACTGACGATGATAAGAAAGAGGCCGTAGGGCTGGGTACGAGATAATCAAGCTGAGCAGGAAAGAGGAAAGGCAGGGCTTTGGGCCAGCGCCAGATGCCTGCTGTCTCCCACCCCCAAGCCTCTGCGGACACACTTAAGACACTGCTATTTTTCTACATGCTCTGGTGTAATGCATTCAGCAGGCTAAGAGTTGCTAAGAAAGCCTCTCCCCATTTCAGGAAGGAGACCCCAGGCCATCCTGCAGGCAAGAAGTTAATGAAGAAGAGCCGGGGCTACTTCTTGGAAACTATGAAAAAGAAAGGGTTTTGTATAGCTAAAGGTCTTGAGACACTTTCAAGACCAGACCAGTGACTAATGGCTCCCAGCAAAGGATTCTGAAGTGAGAGGTGGATACAGGGGCTTCAACCACCCTAACTGGTGCCATGAGCAGACCACATGAGCATCTTCCTGGTCCAGCCAGTGGGCCATGCATAGAGCATGAGGGCCCTCCATGCCCTTGACCCACGGCAGCCCAAAGAGCTAAGCAATCTCAAAGCAGTCACTCTGACATTGGTCCAGTTTTTGACAAGGAAGTTCAGTGGCTTTTCCCTCTCTTTGGAATCCCTTCTACTCTCAGGAGCTTTTTCTCATTTTCCCAAAATTTCTTACTTCCTGTTGACACATCTTAATAAAGCATTAGTTACTCTCACAAGTGTCTGCATCTTTAATCTTCACTAGCATGAGACTGTGAACTCTAGGGCCACTGTCTCGGGGCAACTTCTGATGGGTGTTGTATTTCTGGCATGTTGGACGCCTAAGCCAAGCACAACTGAGGCAAGAAGAGCCCCCAGCAAACCCAAAATAGTTCAAGTGATCAACCTCACCAATGGACCCAAACAGCTTGCTAGAGCATTCTGGAGGTCAATGAAGCAGGCGCTAGTGACTGTGCAGACCTCAGTGAGGTGATGGGCCAAACCCAAAGACAGCCAACCTCCTGCCCTTGAACTAGAGACAAGGCCTTCATGTTGGGTGTACACACAATTACCCTGTGATCTTCAGACCTCTGATTTGGGCTCTTTGGCAGGTTCTTTCATGACAAATCGAGGTGCTGCAGAGGGCATGTTCACATCACGCAAATTGAAGTAAGAAACTGAGGTAGGCAGGAGCAAACGTAAAGTCAGAATCTGGGTGTATAGACTTCACCTCTTTTCTTTCTCCTTCTATCCCCGTGCCTAGATCTACATTTCTGTGAACTTCGGATGGATAAGGAACCTACTGTTTTTAATACTACAAAGTAATCTGTTATAGTATTCATCATGCTTAACCACTTAATGAGTTACAGACCAATAAATGTGTCTGAATTGCTGTGCTTCTGAGTGTTTTGTGAAGCTGCACTCTTCCCAGCTGTCCCCTGGCAGGACTTAAATGGTGTCACTAGGCTTTTAGAGTGATTCCTAAGTAGAGTTTAGAACTATTCTTAGTATATGAAATATAATCATAGTACTTAAGAGATAGAAAAGTAACTAAGCTAAAAGGAGACTTAAAAGTCATTCATCCCATTCAACTTAATTAGCATTTTGAAATGTATGACCACTTTCTTCTAGTCACTCAAGTCTTCCTGTTGTGTGGCTTTTCCTATTTACACCAAATAGGTCAATGGTAGCAGACCAAAGAATGATTCTATTAAATCTCACTTAGTGGTCCAGTGAAGCAGTTGAGGTAACTCACAGAAGTATGTGTGAGCAGCTACTTGCAGGAGCATGGCTGACTCAAAGGCAACGGATGAGATCCCAGACTGAGTGACAACTTACACAAGCGCATCCCTGGAGCTCCCTGTCCAACTTTCTAGTAGCTGTGCTAGGCATAGGGCAATCTGATCTCCCACCAACTGTTACTGCTTGTATAACCCCTTGGGGAGTGGTTTCTGGCCTGCAGAAGCTTCCTGAGATTTGAGAGAATTTGTTTACTTTCTGAGCCAAGTAGGATGACTGTTTGTTTGTCCATGTGTTTTTTATGTTCTGAGACTTATTAACCCTCTGTCCAAGGGGGAATGGTTTAATTAAGAGGAAATTGCTATGCAATACTTTCAAATCTCTTCGGATATGAGATGTCATATGTGATGTTCTATGATGTGACAGTGCCTTCATATTTAACTTGAGCACATGGCATGGACTGTGCCATTAAGTAGAAATTCAACACAATACAACTCAGTCCAGAGTTCCAGACTATTGGCTATCCCCTAGATTCTAAGCACAAAATAGCAGACAGATATTAATCTTGGCTGCCCATCAGAACTTGATGGTGCAACTGATGCTGAAGATGCCACATGTGTTGGCCACAGACCATGGGAAAATCAAACTGGAATTGACTTGGGGACTTCCTTCCTGCTGACCAGCTTCCGTAGTGCTGGAAGGTACTACACAGGTTCCTTGGGGTAGAGAATTATAAAAATAGTCTTATCCACTATGAAGCCCATGAGCTAAGTAGTGACCAGACTGTCAAGGTGTGCCCATTAGGCAAAAGTGACATGAATATTATAAGAGCAGCCAATAGGTTTTTTTTATTAAATTTAAGGCCTCCCATAAAGGATATAGATATAGAGACGATACAGATATAGATTTTGAATTAGATAAAGATAGAGATAGATAGATAGATACAGATATATTCAAGAATCTGTGAAAATGGGACAGAGGGGAGGACATCCTATTGGGACTTTAGGTGAGAGAAGCATGGGAGAATGGGGAAATAGAAGGCTCCAGAGGGTCCTAGAAACCTGCAAGAAGAACATTATGATGCGTGGATATGGGTCCAGGGGTCCTGCTCAAACTATGACACCAGCCAAGGACAATATAGGCAGTAAACTTCTAACCCCTACCCAGATCTAGCCAATGGACAGGACATTGTGCACCGTTGAGTGGAGAGTGGGGTCTGACTTTTATGTGAACTCTGGTGCCCCGTTTTTGACCATGCCCCCTTGATGGGGGGGGCCTGGTGGCACTCAGAGGAAGGATAGCAGGCTACCAAGAAAAGGCTTGATACCCTATGAACATATACATGGGAAGGAGGTCCCTCTCAGTCACAGACATAGGGGAGGGGAGTAGGGGGAAAGTGGGAGGGAGGGAGGAATGGGTGGATACAAGGGATGAGCTAATAGTTGAGATATAATATGAATAAATTAATAAAATATTTTTTGAAAAAAAGAACCTGTGACTAGGGCCCTAAGAGAAAACCAACTATTGTTTAGCAAAATGGACTGATTGTTTTGCTAAATGGACTAGTATCCATGTGTGTCCTAAATGTTTATGTTTCTATCAATAGATGAGTAGCTCTCAGCTTTCATCAGAGAAGATGCTTTTTGCCATGGACAGTGGTTAAGACTCACAGCTGGTCCAGGAATGGAGAATGATCTCAGGACCCCAAATAGGACATGTATATCACCCCCAGCTCTGCAAGGCTCAGATCGTCTTGGAAGAAGGGGTGGAAAGAATGGAAGAGCCAGAGGTTATGGAGAAGTGCTACCAAATAAGGTCTTCTAGGCGTAATAGCACCACTGCGTGCATAAGCTCCCTGCAGCGTTGCTCACTGTCAACATTTTTTTAAAAATATCTTATTAATTTATTCATAGTACATCTCAATTGTTATCCCATCCCTTGTATCCTCCCATTCCTCCCTCCCTCCCACTTTCACCCTACTCCCCTCCCCTATGACTGTGACTGAGGGGATCCTCCTCTTGTATATGCTCATAGGGTATCAAGTCTCTTCTTGGTAGCCTGCTATCCAGAAGGTCCTGGAAACCTACAAGAAGAACATTTATGATGGGTGGATCTGGGCCCAGGGATCCTGTTCAAATTATGGCACCAGCCAAGGACAATACGTGCAGTAAACTTTGAACCCCTACCCAGATCTAGCCAATGGACAGGACATTCTCTACAGTTTATTGGAGAGTGGGGCCTGACTTTTACATGAACTCTGGTGCCCCATATTTGACCACATCTTCTTGAAGGGGAGGCCTGGTGACACTCACTGTCAACATTTAATCACAGGAGGAGGAAGAGCTTTTAAGGCCCCAACTCACTGACAGTTAGTGTTGACAGGAGACAGCGTGTCTTTCTTAAGTGCTGTAACCCACGGGTAAGCCATCCATGCTCCAGTAAATTACCTTCCAGACATTCTCACACAGGAAACTCTAACTAAACTCAGTGAGTCACACACTCAAATGGTTGTGAATGTAGGAGGGGATCTTGTTGGGAAGAAGAAAGGTTTTACCAGAAAAAGAAAATGGAATGAGACAGGGTTATGGGGGTGAGATACGTGTGTGTGTGTGTGTGAGAGAGAGAGAGAGAGAGAGAGAGAGAGAGAGAGAGAGAGAGAGAGAGAGAGAGAGAGAATATGACACGGTCAATGATAGACAGCAAATTTTAAGAATCAGATGACTTCTTCACTGTTACTTACCAGTTACCTGAAGGTGACAGACACTACCTACAGCATCTGATCCGGACTCATCTTCCTTTTCCTGCACACTTAGCTCTCTTTATTTCTATTTTAAAATATTTTTTGTTTTCTATTTTAAAATAGCACTTTCTCCATAAACAAAGTATCTGGAGGAGACACTTCCAGCCTTCTCAGTGAATATTTGGTAAGAAAGGAATTGTTGCTAATAAAGAGGTACTTTTTGTCCTTCATCTTTATGAATGCCGTGGCTATTTTACCCAAAGAATGCATTGTCCTTAATGGAAAAAAAAAGATTCCATGAAGTGTGAAATTAAAGGTACCATCACGGCCGGGCATGGTGGCGCACCCCTTTAATCCCAGCACTCGGGAGGCAGAGGCAGGTGGATCGCTATGAGTTCAAGGCCAGCCTGGTCTACAAAGTGAGTCCAGGACAGCCATGGCTAACACAGAGAGATCCTGTCTCGAAAAACCCAAAAAATAAAATAAAATAATAAAGGTACCATCACTTCAAATGTAATCTGATGTGCAAGGACAGAAGTCCCCTTTCTGTAGCCAGCACTTGGGAGTGAGGCTGCCACCAACTTCACACCCAACTCCAGGAAACCAAGAGCTTTTCAGTTCTTGAAAAGAACTAGTTATTATCCTAGGACTCTTGGAAGTAGGGAATACAGAAAATGGTATTTCCACATCCAGTGTGCCTCCATCCGTATGAATAATGATTTCCTGAGAAAAAATAATTTATTTTTCAATCTCCTGCCAAATATGCTTTCAGTTGTAAAAGTTAAAAAATAAAAAAGTTCTACAAATTTTCCTAGTGGTTAGCAGAAGGTTTAGAAGCTATATGACTATTTAGTTACTCAATTTTCTTTTCTTTCTTTTTTTCTTTTTTCTTTTTTAGGTTTTTGAGACAGGGTTTCTCTGTGTAGCCCTGGCTGTCCTGGACTCACTTTGTAGACCATGCTAGCCTTGAACTCACAGCAATCTGCCTGCCTCTGCCTCCCTAGTGCTGGGATTACAGGCGTGTGCCACCACGCCCAGCTAATTACTCAATTTTCAAGCATCATTGTTTTCTTGTAACAAACAATTCTTCTTAAATAGCCATTCCTTTGGAGACAGAAGATCAAAACCAAAGCCAAATTCCTACCCTTTAATTATTAGGCTCAGTCCATTTGAGACCTGAACCCGTGGTGGCCCACTGTGTCTCCTGGAGATGCTGGAAATCTAAGTTCAAAGGGTTTATAGCCACAACTGTCAAAAGTTATCACGTATGACGATAAAGGCTAGGAGTAAGCCAGCTTCTCTTTCACACACCTAGAGAGGAAAGTGAGCCGCTGGCACAGCCGGGTCCTCAGTAAAATCTACACTGGCGGGAGCCTTGAGTGTCCTACTTTGCTTTCTGCTGCTGTGATAAACAGCGTCACCCCCCAAAAAAAACCCAGCCTGAAAAGAAAGGGCAGGGGGCCAAAACTGAAGCAGAGCCCAAGAAGCAATGCTGCTCCCACGGCTTGCCCAGCCTACTTGCTCATACAAGCCAGGACCACCTGGCCGGGGTTAGCCCCACCTGAGGTGGCCTGAACCCTCCCACATCAATTATCAAACAAGAAAACGTTTGACAGACTTGCCCACAGGCCAGCCTATGGAAGAGATCCATCAATTAAGGTCCCTTCTTCCTGGATGACGTCAGTCGCCTAACCGGTGGTGAGCTTATCAGGAGGTAATGTCAGCGAACTGGAAGAACCACGCCCCAGGAGCTCTACACGGAGTGCCGAACCTGAGCTCACACCTGGAAATGTAGGTCAAAAGCTGTGAGTTTAACTCGGAAGCTGCGAAGCTCATTTAGTTTTCATTTTAATTTTTTAAAAAGGGGTTTGTGTTGTATGTGAGGGGTGCCCATTGGAGACCAGAAGAGGGCATCAGATTCCCCTAGAGCCGGATTTATCCATAGTTGTGCAGCCTACCCTGGGCACTGAGACCTGAACGTAGGTCCCCTGTGAAAGCAGCAAGCACTCGGAAGTACTGACGCATCCTTCCGGCCCAGAAGCTGTAAATTTTAAAAAGCCCCGACTTGCCTACATAGTGGCTGATAGCCAGTCTTTACTAACAGCTGGGCACAGCCCTCGCTCGCCTCACGATGAGGTTCTTTTGTCCTCCCACAGGCAGGTTTCTCTGGGGCACTGTTACTTTCTCTCTCATCAGCCAACGTCCCTATTCAGTTCAGCCAAGCTGAAGCCTTCACCTCAGTCTCTACCGTACACTCTGTCGTGAGCCACTCAGATTCATATACCAGGAAAAAAAGCGCCCAGTCACGGAGGCCAGGCCGGCAGTCACCCTCGAGTCCCCTTCTCGCCACAGGGAGCTGCTTCTCTACCTACTAAGATCTTCTCCCTTTGCTGTCATAGCTCATCCATCTTCAAAACTGTGAGACAAGGAACCGAAGGGCCACTGCCTCTCTCATGTGCCCTGGGTGCCTCAGCTCCCCCTGGCTTCCGCTCACTACCACTTCTACACAACCAATCAAACACCCTGGCTGAAACTAAGGGGAGGGCAGAGAACCAACAAAGTGGCTGGAGTCCACTGTGCACGTGGGGCAGGGGTAGGAATGAGTGTATACCTGAGCTCCTTTCTGTCCTGCTACGGCCATGGTGGCCCTGGGCACTGTATTAGGCCGTGTGAGCAGGGCTGCCCCACCCCCCACCCCCGACCCCCACCATTTCGAAGAACAGGCAGTACAAAAGGAGGCAACGTGAAAGCTGGCCAAGACGTTCAAAGCCGGTTACCTGTTGTGGACAATTTTGTTTCTAAGGACTTTGGCTCAGCCACACAAGGAAGAAAGATAGCATCTCTTGTTTGGTCTCAGTCCATACAACTGTAGTATAAGGTAGTGGAGACAGTGTCTCTCTCCCAGGGCCTCCGTGTGGTGGCCGTGTAGCACTTCCCCATGCCCCCCAGTTCTTCCATGGGTTCCTGCCTCATGAGCAAAGACAATCCCAGCAAGGCCTGAGTGGGATGAGGAGGAGGAATTTTTTTCCCTACACGTTCCTCTGAGAGTTGAACATCGAATGGACACCACACAGCTTGAAAATATATGGCTGTTGGGGCAAATGATGAATCATTTCAGTCATATCTTTAATCATCTCCTTTCTATTGTGACTCTGTCACCCCACAGAACAGCTCTCTACCAGCGACCCACATCTTCACATGGCTTGTGAGGCTGAACACAAGGCCTTACTGTATGCTAGCCAAACATTCTACCAAGAGAACTGGACCTCCATTTCTTTATTTTAACTTTTAGAAAACGGCTTGCTTAGTTTCCTAGGAAGACCTCTAACTTTCATCCCTCGGCCTCAGTCTCTTGGGTAGCTACAGTTCCACTCAAATTGGGGAGCACACCAGTACCCCTCAGCAGGATGAGGCATGCATAGACACACTCACAGGAATTTTACCTTGCGAAACCCATTGAGCTGTTCGTTTCTCTACAGACTGCACTTCACTTTGAGGGACAGTTTTATTCATGTGGTACATAGGACTGGTTAGCGTGTGTAGGTCAGCACAGGCGTACCTGCTTTGAAAGCTCACTCTTCCGTCACTAGGATCTATATTAGCAGTTCTTTACTGATGACTATTAATATCAGACCACATTGTAAGCTGCATTTCACTCAATTTATGTGTCATAAGCAGGCTGACTTCTGTGGAAATGCCCCATCATGGTACCCACAGAGTCATGTAGTCACTTACTATACTTCTGTGTCTAGAGCACTTGTCTCCTTCTCTAGAACTTCCAGGAACCAAAAGGGAACACACAATGCCATCAGTGTCCCAGGCTCTACCAGAGCGAGCTTAGCGAGCTCCCTCAACCTGAGCTCACGTGCTCGTCCTCTCTTAGGCCTCCTGTTACAGATGTAGTGTCTCTATTTTGATGGCAAGGAACTGAGATTCAGAATGTCAGTGAGGCCTCAGCCACAGCCACAGAGCTAAGCAGAAGAAGAAAACTAACATCTAGTATTTCACCCCAGTATACAGTAATACTTCCACTTTTATGAAGCATTTATAGCCACGGCTCTCTCTTTAAAACAACTACCAACTATAGTCTGAAGTGCTTGAGGAAAAGACCTTAATGCGTCGCCAGCCGTGTTCAGGGTAGTTGAGCTACTCCGATGGGGTAGCAGACAGTATGACCAGATCAGCCTGTGCCAGGACCCTTGAGAGCGTATTCTTTCCCCATTCAGAACTTCCAGCTCTTTTGTTAAAAGTAACTAAGGAGTTTTACACAAGGGCTTGAGATTACTTCACCTGAAATGTGCCAGCCCTTTGGAAAAACCAACCAACCAAGCATAAAGGAGGGGTCAGCCATGCCAAGGGGGGGACTATTCTAGACTCTGTTCATGCAAGTCATTAGAACACGGCGTCTGGCCTACTCAAAGACCACGTCTCCTAACATGTGGGAGTGAGTCAGTGCATGAAACTTACTTTCCTGACAAGCAGCAGAGCTTTGTCAGAGTCCAGAACAGGGCCTGATGCCCTCAGGAAGCCTGTGAGTGTGTGACACTAAGGACGGAGCGTCCCTCTCAGAGGAGCCCCTGGTGCAGTGTCACACTCCTGCCCTCCTACAAGGTCCCTTTCTCACTCCCATGACCAGGAATCCTGATGCTTCTGGCAGAGTTCAGCCCACTCAGACAGTTGCCTGGAGCCCAAAGCCAGCCCCGAGGGCAGTTCCTGGGAGGAAGTCATGCTTTAAACACTGAGCTCAAGTTCCATGACTTTGCTTGATTATTAGAAAACACTGGGAAACTCAAAGGCCGTTTCCAGGCAGCCACCCTTATCACCTAGGCTATCGTCTCTCCCTTGAGCTGGTCAAACAGCTGTCCGACAACCTGCCAGGGTCCGATAACTTCTGTGTAGACAGCCCTGCCGATGCCAGGCCCACTTGAAGCATTAAAGTAAGAGAAATGAATGGCACGGTGCAAGTTCACGGGGATGGTAGAACTTGTCACCAGGTTCTTTTTAGTAGAGCAAATTGGATGGAAAAAAGCAGGTAAAATGAACACTTCTGCACTATGAATTGAATGTTAACTGTGTCTACCAAGAGTCCGTTATTTAGAAGGCTCATCTTCTTTGTAAGTGTCGAGACACCTATAAAGCAAAGCCTGTTGTGAGGTGACTGAGTCATCAGAGGAAGCCTTGCCCCCGGAAGCCGCAGGGAGTCCTCGGGAGTGCTGGTTAGTTCCTGTGAGGAATGTTACACTTGGGAGATCCTGCCCACTTCCTGATTCACCGTTTGCTTCTTCTCGCACAGGCTTTCACCATGATCCCATCACATGATGTGGCCTGGGTGACTGTTTGTTGGTTAAGATTTTTTTTAATTTGTTATTATGTATACAGTGCTCTGCCTGCACATATACCTGAAGGTCAGAAGAGAGAATCACATTATAGGTTAACCACCATGTGGTTGCTGGGAATTGAACTCAGGACCTCTGGAGGAGCAGTCAGTGCCCTTAACCTATACTAAAACCAGCAGCACACTGTTTCAATCCCCAAAGCTCTGAGCAAACAACCTTTTCTTTTCAGGTTTCCATGATACAATTACCCAACTCTACTCCTAGGGAATTTGACTAGGCACAAAACACTGTTGATATTATAGGCAGGCCTCCCTTTTGATGTTTGTTTTATTCAAGTAAAATAAGGGTTGGGAGCTAGAGCAATTTAACTCCCTAATTTATAGCCGGCAGACCTTTCCTGGGGCCTTGGCTAGCATGAGCAGAAAAGCATGCACCAAAGACTCAGGCAGGCTGCCTTCCGGGACGCTAGGCTGCTTTGGAGACGTTGCACTGTGACTCCAGCTGCTCTCTTCTGAAGTGCAGCGCTGGCTCCAAAAGGTGTTACTTGCACTGTAGCAATTTTACACAGGCGGTACCGGACACTTTGCCATTACAAGCAGCAGTTTTTACCCAAAGCAGATGTGGCGAGCTTCCCCAGCTGGCCTGGCCTTGAGTCCAATTAAAGGTAGCAAGGGTACGCATGCCACTGCTGTACCATTAGGGTTCCTGTGCCATGACGGCTAAGAATGTGGCTCTTATGTAGCATAGCTGGGTAAGGGCTGTTGGCTTTCCCCCACCTTTGGGGCACTGCATGGTATCCTGCAGTACCAGGGGATTGAGTTCTTAGGAAAGAGGCATTTGGGGAAGTTACAGCTCAGGGGCCTCTGCATCCTGCGTCTGACGTGTGCATTATCTTCCATGTCTGGAGGGAAAAAACGGACAACAATAATCAGATGCATGTTTGGGGATTCAGACAGTCCTGCCAACAAAGAGGAAGGCTTCTAGTGTCTGGCATTGGAATCAGTTTTAGAGGTCTTTGACTCTGAGAGTAGGCGTTGTCAGCCCAAATGCGAAAAGCTCATTTAAACTATATATGTACATTTAGACACATATTCACATATACCACAGTAGTTTAGATAGGTAATAATATATGATTCCTTATGACTTTTAGACATCCATATTTTATTTCACCTTCCTCCTCCTCCTCTTTTATCTATCCCTTTCCACCATCTCTAAAGAGCCTCTCTGTCCCACTTCCAATTTAACTCTGTTGTACTATTGAAGAGAAACACAGAAACCATGGTACAAAGACACGGGTGAGAAATGAAGGTTATCCCTGGCGAAGCGCTGCTGTGCCGTGTACACCTCAGAATATTGCCACGGAACTCTACAGCAATAGGTTTGACAGGGTAAATTACTTGGTGGGACAGAACAGTTGGTAAGTGCTATCACGTGCGGCCAATCCATTGCTGTTTTTAAAGCCAATGGCTGTGTGCTTTATAATAGCTATGATTTTGAGCCTCTTCTCGCCCCTACCCCTGCACCCACATCCACACCCAGGGAACAAGTTCCTAAGAATACTGGTTGTATCCCAAATACCTTGGCTTACTCCTACCCGGTCAGGTGACGTGCGCAGTCCTTGTACATAAAAATGCTTTGTGACTGCCTAGATGGCCTCTCAAGATACTACAGAGGCCATATCCTGAACCTGTGTTCTTATTCAATACAGATGAATACATCTTTACTAAATCTCTGTTAATAAATTTGCTCAAGGAAACGTGTAGCCTGCATGTTGTGATTTTGGTCTGTGGTAGACTTGACCTTGATACAATCCTCCACTATCGCCCTCCATCTTTTCATAAAAGACGAGCTTTATTACACCCAGAACAGGAACGTCTGGCCCTAAACTAATGATGTTTCTCAGTGGGGAGACAGTGTTGGTTTTCATCACTTCTCTTTGAACTTGAGAGAGCTATTGTCCAAGACTTTTGGTGTTTTAAGAGCGTGGTAACTCCCCTCCCTTCTAAAGGCCGGAACATGCAAGTTAGTTTATGTAACAGGCAGTCTTTATATGTCTGGCACAAAAAAAAAAAAAAAAAAAAAACCAGAGTACTCTCAAACAATCTCAGTGACAGTAAAAGCTGGGATTAAAGTGTGACAATGGCAGTGTAAGTACATCTCAAGTTTGTGTCAAAGTCATTCTCCTTTTAATTGTCAGAGGTGTCCTCCACTCTATCAGCTTATAGGAAAGAGGAGGAAGAAGGGGAGGAACCTAAATTTTTGTCAGAGTCACACCTTGTCTCATGGAGGGTTTGGTACTCAAGTACATCTGTTTATTTATTTGCTTCATTAAATGTTTTTATTACATTTACTTATGGGCGTGGGATCCAATGCACAGTAGACAACATGCTGGATGTGGCATTCTCTTCCTGCCTTGTGGGTTCTGGGACTTGAACTTGGATCATTAAAGTTGGTTACAAGCACCTTCCCAAGCGGAATCATCTCACCCAGCAGCGTTCTTCTGCTTCATGTCAGCCCACCCTTCACTAGAGCATGAGGTACGTGTCTCGCCATACTGTGTCCATGACCCCTATGCTGGTGCCCTGAGCACTAGAGTAATGTCTGTAAAATGAGTAAGTACTGAGTCTAGCACACTCTGTGACTGGAATGGGGTGGGGTGGGGGCGGAGCTTGTCTCTTACTGACTGTGGAAAGCAGCTTATCCAAGGGCACTTAAAATTGAGAACCACTTAATCTGGCACCTGAAACAAACACAAACATTGAGGGAAATTACCATGCTATTTCAGATACAATAAGAAAGAAAATTCTTTATACACCAAGAAGCTGTTTATAGCATGATCCTCTCATTTTATTCACTCAAGCTCCAAAATGACCAAGAAAGACCTTTGGTCAGTGAGCAGTAAAGACCTCCTTCGCTGCTCTTGAAAACTGAAACCAACCCTTGCTGACCTTACCCCAACAGGCAAAACAATGATGCCCACCTCTCTCCCCAGTACGTGTGTGTGTGTGTGTGTGTGTGTGTGTGTGTGTGTGTGTGTGTCTTTCTGTCTCTCTGTGTGTGTACCTCTCTGGCTGTCTCTCTCTGTCACTGTGTGTATATCTCTCTATATGTCTCTATCTCTCTCTGTCTCTCTTTCTTTCTGTGTACATGTGTGTGTGCACATGTGTGTGTGTGTGTGTTGCACATGTTCAGCTGTGGGATTCTACTGTAGGACTGAAGAACGGTCTCAGAGATGGGCACCTTCAAAGCTGATCATCTGTAGTGAGGAGGACAGTGAGGAAGGAGGAGCCAAGGGTCATATGAGTCAGACTTAGCATCCAACCTGACTTACCTCTTACGGCAGACACGCCTTCAGCAAATCGGAGTCTGAGACAGAGAAATTCAGCTCAAGAGAACGTTCAGGAAGATGTCTTTATAACTTCAGTAGAACAGCTTGGCATGATGAGAGACAGTGAAGGAAAAATTGTGATTTCCACCACCTGAAATTGAAAACTTGATATAAGAAAAACAAGCTTGGTCTAATAAATGTTTGAGAAGTTAAGGAATACTGAGCAGAGATGTTTGCAACAGGCATCACCACATAGGTCAATGCTTACTATGAGTTAACGATCTCCACAAAGCAAATTAAGCAGAAGAGACAGACGTGCTATTCCATAGACGGTAATGTGAAATATATGTTCAATGTTACCAATACCCAATGAAATATAAGTTAAAATATAGGAAATAACGCAATTTTTCTGGGACCAGAAGTGTTCTAATATCTGGGTAAGTAAATTATAAAGAACTCAAGCACAGGCATTCTGTGTAAATTTCTATAGGTCTCATGCACTTCTTCCAACTATATCCCACCTCTGAATTTTTCAATTATCTCCCAATAATACCTCCAAATATAAATCTGTCTCTGGAATAATCCACTAACTATGACCAGAGCTGTTATGATCCAATCACTTGTCAATGGTTATGTCTACCAAAGGGGGACCAAGACCTCAATCTCCGAGGCTTTCAGGATGATATTTAATATACAGGCATTTCAGGTCTGGAATGGTGAAGCTGTCTTGATAGTATCTACCAAGAATTATCACAACAGCAGCTATCAATAACATGACTAAGTTACTACAACATGACTATAACACAACTATGACTATGTTACAAGTGATTCTTTGTCGTATAAGATCTGTTCACATGACATCACCGAGCCTCTGGTCCTGAGAGAATATGTGTTTCCATTTATAAAATTAATAAGACAAGTAAGAGCTACCTCTCAGCTAATCACTCTTTATAAGCCATGGATTGTGGTCTCAGGCATTTAGAGGCCCCAGCATGGAGCCGGGCACACAAAGGCCCCAGCACGGAGCCAGACACAGAAAGGCTCAGACATGCTTTTGTTGCCATCCACTCTCTTAGAGCAAAGGACAGCGTGATGTTTCTTTAAGCCCGAGGCTCCTATTACTCTGGATTTACTTTTCTCGAGGTACTACAAGCAGCAGTGGTTCCCAGCTCTGGGTCATCAGAATTAGTCACCTAACGGCCCTGACTGTAGACCAGCTTTCCATATATCTTTATCTGTACACATCTGCCTTTGACCATTTCTGGACTGTGTAGGAAAAATAGTGATCATAACAATTTGGGGCCAGAACACTATTTTTACCTAAGTTTCTTTCTTATTTTTCATTTCTTGGTTTTTTGAGACAGTGCTTTCTCTGTGTAGCCTTGGCTATCCTAGACTCATTTTGTAGACCAGGCTGGCCTTGAACTCAGAGATCCGCCTGCCTCTGCCTTCTGAGTGCTGGGATATAAGGTGTGCGCCACCACGCCCAGTTCCAAGTTTCAATTAAGACTTCACCTCTTTCCTGAGGGCTCTGTCTCTTGTTCAAACTTTGCCTTGGCACAAACGGGAATGACAGACTGTCCTCCACTGCCCCACCCCTAACGAGGACACAGCTGCCAGCCATCGTGTGGCTGGAACAAGCAGCACTGGGTCAGCAGGAGAGGGCATTTCATTTTCTATCACATCAGAAGGTATTTGGCAAATCTTGGTTTTATGTACTGTGTGACTAACTTATTCTTGAATAATGAATATTTACTACGATGTGCAAGTTGCTATGTGTGAATTCAAAAGGTTTCCAGGAAAAAAAGAAAACAGACTCAGAAAGTTAACGCACACACACACACACACACACACACACACATGTTACATGTTTGTAGATACACATATGTACACACACATACACACATCTATTGACTTGCAAAAGGCAAGCATGGCAGTGCTTCAGAAGAAGGTAGCTTGGAGGGCCTGAGGGAGTAAAGGGAGTCGGGAAAGTGATGTAATTCTATTGTAATTTAAAACATATTTTTAGAAAAATACAAGTGAAGAAGGGCCATTGGGTGACGTCTCGTGCTGAGGTCACAGGATGCTGTGGACTGCACGGCAGAGAAGAGACGAACCAGCCACACCTGAAAGGCTACAAGGACACCTACCCTAAACTGGCAAGAAATAGTGAGCGAAATCTGTGCATGTCCAACGTGGATGGTTTCCCATCTGTATTGAGTTGAATCCATGGTTGAAGAGCACACTGACACACAGGGACAACAGAGGCCTGCTACCAGGTTTGCAAGTGCACCGCAGAGGCTTTTCAGTCAAGCAGGCAATGCCATTGTGTTATTTTAAAACAGTATTAGGCACAAAAGAAACAAATGTCTGTAGTACACATCCTCAGGAATTAGACGCTAACGGACAAATGCTTTGCTGTTGTCTGTTTGAAGGATGTTGTTTTTCTCGGTTTTTTATTAGTTCTTTGAGAATTTTGTACAGCATAATTGTATTTACCCATCTTCCCCAACTCCACCCCAAATACACTCCAAACTCCGCCCCCTTTCCCAACCTACCCAATGCTACGTCCTCCTTTTAAAAAATGCATCAAGTACAATTTGTGCTGCTCATACTCTCTTAGGCGTGTGGCTGACCACTGGGGCATGACTGACCTACCAGGAGTCACCCCCTTAAACAAAGCCAAGCGTCCCTCTCCAAAAGCTGTTGGTTGTCAATCGTTCCTCATCAGCTCATGGGACTTTGAAGACAGATGTTTCATGGAACAAGAAATGTGAATGACCCTTTGCTTGGGCCTCAGTTCCTTCTTTGTGCCTAAAGGTGATCCTGCCTGCTCAGCGGGGGGCTGCTGAGACTGGATACACACTTTGTCGTAGGGGGATGAGAAGAGAAGGGAGTCAGGGGCTGGCCAGCCTTGGCATGCGGCTGGCTTATTGCAAACCCTTCCGGGTTCTGAGGTAAACACATAATCTCCTCAGCAACTTCCCTCCAGTCTTATCTAGCCCGGAACACACGCCCTGCCTGTGGTTTGACTGCCTGCCCAGTCAGTGGCCTGTGCATGAGCCTGGGGTGGCTTCAGCCTTGGATTCATTCCAGGCTCCTGGTCGGAGGAGCTTTCTAGCTCCAGAATTCTCTCACAAAAGATTACTTTCCGTTTAAAGTCATTCTCCTGTCTCACCTCGCTAAAGAGCTTCAAACCACTGGCTAGAGTCCCTCTTCTTTCCTTCCTTCCCCTACTCCCCTTGCTCCTGCCATCCCCCCTCCCACACACACACACACACAGATACACTCCCCCCACCCCCACCCCTCCATCCCCCACCAGGAGGACAGGCAGCATTCCTGGCACACTACCCTCAGGAGGGAAGGGACACAAAGCACTGTGTCAAAGGTCAATTTAACCACCATTGATTTTCAAAACTCAAATCTCAGAAGCCTTGACTTTTAATTGGCTATCTGAAACACAAAGGTTTGGCTTTATTTCTGCTTTCATTTGTTGGAACACATCCCTATACACCAAAAGTCAGCCATCTAGATGTCAAGGGCATACAGCATGTACAAAGTAGAGTGTTCTTATTTCAAACGTGCACACGCCAGAACTAGCATGTAGTGCAAGTGCCTTGAGAGTGTGTGTGTTTGAGGCTGCAGTAAAAGAGTGGAGAAGCTGAGCCTCCAGCTCCCTTGGAATGAACTCAAGAGACTATAAGCCCTGTATTGAGACCCTCTTTCACAATACAGACAGCCAGGTGAGGGCGCGTGCCTGAGGGCATGGACCTAGGGGAAACCCGGGATGCAAAGAACCGAGAAAGTTAAAGGGTCCTTTGAAATGCTTCTGGGGTCCTCCCATAGAACAAGTCCCTCCCTCCTGTAAGACCAGGATCAGCACAGGAACTAGTGTGCTGGATCATTAACTGTCAGTTTGAGAAAAGGGCCTTGAGTGACCTGGGCAGGGAATTTCAACTGAGGCACTATCTAGGTAAAGGTGGCCTGCAGATATGCAAGTGGGGGGCTGCCTTCATTGTTCATATAGGGAGACTCACCCCAGTGTGAGCAGTACCATTGCCTTGTTTGGAGTCCTGAGCTGTGTGAGAGTAGAGAGGGTTAGCCGGGTGCAGAGTGAACAGCCAGGCACAAACGAATTTATTCTCCCTCTGCCCTCAGTGGTGGATGCAGGTTTAGCTCTGAGTTCTCCACAGGAACGGACGTATCTGAAACTGGAAATCAAACACACCCTTGCTTCCCAACGCTGCTTTTTGTCAGGATGCTTTACAGCAACACAATTAATCCAGAGCAATTGGAAAAGGAAAGTGTAATGTTGTTCTCCTACCATCACAGAAGGAGGGATCTGCAGGATCAGCTACGGAGAAACCAAGTGCTGTCTTAGCTAGGGATTTCATTGCTGTGAAGGTACACCATGACCAAGGCAATTCTTATAACGGACAACATTTAACTGGGGCTGGCTTACAGTTTCAGGGGTTTAGTCCTTTATCGGCATGATGGAAAGCATGGCTGCATGCAGGAAGACATGGTGATAGAGGAGGCAAGAATTCTACATCATTATCCACAGCCAGTAAGAGACTGGCCTCCACATTCAGCCAGGAAGAGGCTGGCCTCAATGGGCAGCCAAGAAGAGGTGGCCTCCATGGGCAGCCAGGAAAGAGGCTGGCCTCCATGGGCAGCCAGGAAGAGGCTGGCCTCCATGGGCAGCCAGGAAGAGGCTGGCCTCCACAGTAGCCAGAAGGAGACTGGGGGAGACTCTCATCGCACACCAGGCAGAGCATGGGCATAGGAAACCTCAGATCCCGCCTCCTCAGTGACACACTTCCTGCAACAAGGCCACACCTCCTAATAATGCCACTCTCTATGGGCCAAGCATTCCGACACATGAGTCTCTGGGGGGCCATTCCTGGGCAAACCAGGACAGTGTATCGTTTGGTAATTAGATGTGTCTCCCTGCTTCTTCAGACTGCCCTTTAAACCTTCTGACTGGCCATTACTATGTGAGTTTTTTCACTAACGGTCCTACAGCCGGAGAGTTCCTCAGTCCCACCTGAGCCGGGATGGCTGGCCATTCTACCTGCAACTTGTGAGGCATCTTCCTCCATGTTTCAGTTTTATTTTAAGGGACTTGTGACATTTGGATTGGGTCCAATCAATGGGGAAAGCTGAGCACTCTGCCACTACCCTGAAAGATAATGACTGAGAGTGACATCTAACAAAGACCTGGAATACAGTAGAATAAGACAGTGCAAACTAGTGCCACAAGAGAGCTCTGTGCACCTACTGGAAGGACTAAATTTAGATCAACAATAACAAGTGTGGGCAGGGGCGTGACACAGCTGGAACTCTGATACATGCAAGAACACTGCTGGAGGAGCATACATGTGTGTGCCCATCTGGGGGAGCATACATGTGTGTGCCCATCTGGGGGAGCATACATGTGTGTGCCCATCTGGGGGAGCATACATGTGTGTGCCCATCTGGGGGAGCATACATGTGTGTGCCCATCTGGGGGAGCATACATGTGTGTACCCATCTGGGGGAGCATACATGTGTGTGCCCATCTGGGGGAGCATACATGTGTGTGCCCATCTGGGGGAGCATACATGTGTGTACCCATCTGGGGGAGCATACATGTGTGTGCCCATCTGGGGGAGCATACATGTGTGTGCCCATCTGGGGGAGCATACATGTGTGTGCCCATCTGGGGGAGCATACATGTGTGTACCCATCTGGGGGAGCATACATGTGTGTGCCCATCTGGGGGAGCATGATGGCACATTCATAAACTAGAAATACATACCTACTCTTTGACCTAGCAACTCTGTTATTAGGAGTTTAAACTCAAGAAATAATATGTGTGAACACCCAAAATTGTACTGCATAGCAGCTTTAGGCAAAGTAGCTAATAGCTAGAAAGGATCTTGCTCCAGGTGACCCAATAATGGTGTGTTTGCACAGTGGCATTGTCAAAAAATAGGATGGCATCCTGTGCACTTCACATACACAGAAGGAAGGAAATTAGAGCAGTGGTCACAGGCCTGGAAAAGGAGAACAGCCCATACTGATGTTGGAAATAGCCTGTTTTGCCCAGCTAATTGTTACAGGAATAAGTATACATCTCAGAATTCATCAAGATGCACACTTTAAGTGGATATAGTTTCTTGTTTGTTACCTAAATTATCAGTAAACACCAAGACAATATAACTTAAGGCATAATAAACAATGTAACACATAAGCACAAATGAGCTCCAACAAGTCGGCGAAGGCCTCCCCTGGGGGCTGGGACTGCCTAACCAGCCACAGCTGAATAAATGGCTAAGAGAAAGGACTGTGGGCCAGCCAGGTGGCCAGAAGGTGGGACAGATGCTGAAGGAAGAAGCAGACTGTGAGGCCCAGGGACGGCATGAAAAGATGAGGGTTGGAAGCACATAAAAACTGAGAACCCAAGTGTAAGTGGGGAGAGGCTGAGGGAAAGGCTCTTATGCCCTTCCCGTGGACTCTGGCTCCGACCTCGTGTTGCTCAACTGTGCCATCCGGATGCCCGACAAGCACAGCTAGGCAGTGTGACACAGGTAATATATTACTAATTAAAGCCTGATGGGGTGATCCCTGCAGTGACAGAGGATAGGTGCTGCGGGGTAAGAAAGGGTCAGGGAACCATGCCAACCATCTCTTTCCTCTTTTAAAAGTCTGTCTGGCAGAGACACATGCTTCAGAAAAAAAAATGTTCCCGAGCAGGTTTGGGGATACACTAGAAGCGAGGCCAGTCAGTAAGTAGTGACAAAGGAGTGAATGTGTCATAGAGAAGGTTCCTCCATGATGGAAAGGTTCCATCCTGCCTGGAAGCTCTTTAAGCATGGAGGGGAACAGGTTCAGGAAGTCCCTGAAACTGATCAGATTTGCTAGGCCTCTATACAAGAGTGAGCGCTAATGACGGCTTAGAGTCACTCTCAGACGAGACCAGCTGCCCAGAAGAAGCAGAAACCAGCCAAGCTTGCTGGAAAAGGCTTAAACAAACTGAGTCACTTGAAAAGAACCCTCTCCAACCTGGTGATCTGACAGAAAGCTGCGCAGTGTGTTCCAGGTTCCCAGCTCTCTGAGCTGCCACCCTTGCTGGAGTGATGCAGCTGTCTTTAAGTCGCTTCTGTTCCTTTAAGGAAGTCCTCAGCAATATTCATGTAAGTAACCCAAATAAAACGCATTGATTCACCAAATTGGACCTGGGTGGAATCCATACTTTTGCCTGTCATGGGCCCCTTACCTGGATAAGTAGACATGTGCGTACTCGCTCCCCAGAAAAAGTCTTGTCACACACCAGAATGACAAAGTTGGAAGTTAAGGCTGTGGGAACATTAAGGTCTCATGCACCAGAATGCTGGAAGAAACCAGGAAATGTTGAGTTACTGAGAGGCCAAACTCATAACAGAAGATGCAGAGGAGCAGGCCCGTGGTCAGAAGCTCTGCCACAGAACCTCCTCCAAGTCTCTGTGTGGCTCCTGTGTGTTAACTACCCTCCTCCAAGTCTCTGCATGGCTCCTGTGTGTTAACTCACATCCTCCAAGTCTCTGCATAGCTCCTGTGTCTTAACTCACCTCCTCCCAGTCTCTGTGTGGCTCCTGTGTGTTAACTCACATCCTCCAAGTCTCTGCATGGCTCCTGTGTGTTATCTCACCTCCTCCAAGTCTCTGTATGGCTCCTGTGTCTTAACTCACCTCCTCCAAGTCTCTGTATGGCTCCTGTGTGTTAACTCACCTCCTCCAAGTCTCTGTGTGTTAACTCACCTTCTCCCAGTCTCTGCGTGGGTCCTGTGCATTATTTCAAGATTCCTTGAAATTATTCAGCTTTTGAACTTTCTCAGCTTTTGTGTGGTTTCCATTCTTCCTCATCTTTTCATTATTTCAGGATTCCTGAAACTCTTTCAGATGTCCCCTCCTAACTTCCTCCTCTCTACACCTTGAAATATGAGTCAGAGGCCAGGTGAGGAAACTGTTTAGGACAAGGAGGCCTCTCTCTGACCTGAGAACAGCACCTCCTCTTGGGACACAAATGTGCTTGGCCTAAAATGACCCTCCAGTTTATGCTGCTCAGGTCCAGCCCAAGGTCTCTCAAACAATCCAACTTAAAAGGGCCTTTATGCTGGTGAGGATGTGGAGAACGGGGAACCCTCCTCCATTGCTGGTGGGAGTGAAAACCTGTACAACCACTTTGGAAATCAAACTGGTGGTTTCTCAAAAATTGGGACTAAGTCTACCTCAAGACCTACCTATACCCCTTCTGGGCATATACCCAAAAGACAATATACCATACACACAGGGACACTTGCTCAACTATGTTCATAGCAGCAGCTTTATTCATAATGCCAGAAACTGGAAACCTAGATGTCCCTCAACCGAAGAATGGACACAATGGAATACTACTCAGCTATTAAAAACAAAGATGCCATGCAATTTGCATGCCAATGGATGGAACTAGAAAATATCATCCTGAGTGAGGTAACCCAAACTGGAGAAGACATGCATGGTATGTACTCACTTATAAGTGGATGTTAGCCATAAAGTACAGGATAACCATGCTATAATTCACAGACCCCACAAAGCTAAGTAACAAGGAGGGCCCAAGAGTGGATGCTTGAATCTCACTCAGAAGGGGAAATAAAATAGAGATCGGAAGTGTGTATAGGGAGGGGTCTGGGTGGAAGAAGGGGTGGGCAGGGGAACAGGAGGGATCTAGTGTGGGGAGGACCGAGGAAGAAAGGACTGGAAAAGAGAAGTGAAGTTGGTGGGGAACGGGCAACTCCAGGATGAACCAGAAACCTAGGACAAGGAAAACTCCCAGGAATCTATAAGACTGACCATAACTAAGACTTCTGGCAACAGGGGACATGGAACCTAAAATGGCCACCTCCTGTAATCAGGCAAGACTTCAATGGAAGAATGGGGACTACAACCCACCCACAAAATCTTCAACCAAAAATCTTCCCTGCCTACATGATGTGCAGGAATAAAGATAGAACAGAAATTGAGGGAATGGCCAACCAATAACTGGCCCAGCTTTAGAGAAAGCCAATCCTGGGCACTATTAATAATATTCAGTTATATCTACAGGCAGGATCCTACATAGCTGTCCTCTGAGAGGTTGCACCCAGGATCTGACAGAAACAGATGCTGAGACCCACAGCCAAATATTAGAAGAGTGGGAGGAAGGATTAAAAGAACCAAAGAGATCAAGGACACCACAAGAAAACCTGCAGTATCAACTAACCTGGACCTACAGGGACTCACAGAGACTAAGCCAACAACCAAAGAGCATGCATAGGTCAGATCCTCTACACATATGTAACAGATGTACAGCTTGGTTTTCATGTGGGCCCCCTAACAACTGGAGCAGGGGCTGCCTCTGATTCTGTTGCCAGCCTTTGGATCCCTTTCCCCTAGCTGGGCTGCCTTGTCTAGCCTCAATAGAAGATGTGCCTAGCCCTATTGTAACTTGATATGGCAAGGTTGGTTGGTATCCATGGGAGGTCTTCCCTTTTCTGAGGAGAAACTGAGGGTGAGGAGGGAGGGGGAAAGCTGTGATTGGGATGTAAAGTAAATAAATGAGAGAGTGTATGAATGCGGGGCTTTAAGGAGCATGCTTGATGATGGGTGATGGGTCCCAACAATTAGAAATAAGCAGTTCTGAGGGACACCAAAGCGTGTGGCTCCTGCTTCAGGGTGTGTATGAACAAAGCCTAGCACACTAGGATGACACAATCACACCCTCCCGGCTCAAGTTTACCGGAACTCAGATCAACGTCCAAACACCCACACTGTTGTTTCTTCATCAGTGGGAGACGGCCCCCTCTCTTGGGACAGAGAACTAATGGAACACTACAATATGGATCATATACAACTTGGTCAACATATCTGCAACAAAACTAAGTTCTCTCTGGGTACAATAATGCAGGTATCAAGAGAAACTTCAACCAGTGGCCTAGGGAAACCTAGAACCTTGCTACATACAGGCTGTGCATGTTAGAAAGGCATACACAAACTGTGTCCTAGGGAGAGAATTCCAAAAGGAGATGGCTTGCAGGGGGCAGGCAGCTACAAAGTCAGGCTAGCTGTGCTTAGCTCTCAAGCCTATTCCTGGATGTACCTCTGGCAAGCGGCCTCAAACTGGACGTGAGTCACAATGTGTTCTGGCTTCTGAGAAGGCTGTAACTCTCAGTTCCCTTGACTCACTCTTATTCTCTATGGAGCATGCTTCTCCTTGCAGCCACCCAGGGATGCTGAACCCAGAGAAGGCTGTCACAATCAGAGCCTCTTGCCAGGCCACACACCCCCCCACACACACACACATACACTGTGCGCTGGAGACTTTCGCTCCTGCCAAGACTGAAATGGGACCAGGTACTCTTGGCAGTGCAGGTCTACGGTTGGACAGTGTCACCGCTCCAGCCAGACATCTTTGATCCAGGAGAGGCTGCCACCCCTTCCCTGAAGGGATAGACTCTCTGCTGTGGTGGTAACAGAAACAGGGGTGTTAATTAAGAGAAAGGAAAATTTCAAACTTCCTGAGTTAACAGACCAGGTTTATCTGTTGGAAAATAATAGCTGGCCTCTCACTGTCAGGAAGAGAAAGGGAACTAAGATTCCCTAGTCACTCAGGGCCTGCCTACTCATCATGCAATTAACTTTTAAAGAGCCATCAGCTGTTTTCCTGGAAGAGCTGTCTTCTCGGTAGCCATCATGTCTCTGGGCAACGGAACCTGGAAGCAACACTGCAACACGTCAGACCCGGATCTGAGCAGCCACTTCACTGGGACCTTAGGCAACTATTCAGGCATCTGTACCTGTTTCCTCTGTGTAAAAGGAGTGATAAACGTGGTCAGATCATGAGGGCTGGCTTCCCGGCAGGAACACTGATCCTGGTGCTTTCACAGTGCTACTATATGCAGGCATAACTGTAAGGGTTTCGGCGAGTCTTTCTACTGCTGTGATAGAACACCGTGAGCAAAAGCAATCTGGAGAGGAAAGGGTTTATTTCAGCTTATTACTGTCAGATCATTGAAGGAGTCAGGGCAGAAACCTGCAGGCAGACACTGAAGCAGAGCCTATGGGTAAGTGCCGCTTGCTGGCTTGTTCCATAGGGCTTTCTCAGCCTGCTTCCTTATAGCATCCAGAGCCCTGGGCCCAGGTATGGTGCCACCCTTAATGGCTGGGCCCTCCCATGTCAAACATCAGTCAAAAATATATATATACTTCACAGCCTTGCCCACAGGCCAATCTGATAAGGACATTTTCTCCATGATGATTCCCTCTTCCCAGATATGAATAGGTTTGGTCAAATTGACAAAGTAAACACAGGAAAAAATTTAGGCTAATTTGATGTTCAGATGAATGCAGATTCCAGGCCTATTGGTAGAAAAAGAAAAAACAGATCAGGATCTTGCAAGAAGTTGAATGGGCCGAATTTTTAAGGTGGCATATGCAGTGTGGGCACTTGCACCTACCCCGAGAATAACCCAGAGATGTCTGGGACTCAGTGTGGGTGGGGCAGGGACAACTTCTAAAGGAATTTGGCAAGGCAAGTGAGAGGTGCAAATACCATTTCTAGGATACAGTCCTGGAGTGTTGGGATGCACACCTGGGCACGATTGAAAGCAAGTGATCATTCTCCTGCAACTCAGCTTGGACAAATGCCAGGCACAGCAGAGGCACTGAGCCCCAGAGATAAAACAGTCAGTCCGTGGTGAAGGAGTCTCAGAGCGTGTTCAAGATGCTCCTGCAGAATACATGATCACGTGGACCAAACTGAGCCTCAGTGCTGCAAAGCCCAGTGGTACATGGCTCCCCCAACAACTGTTAGCCAGCAGCCCCACTATGTGCCAGGCCCCTGATGGTCTAAATATTTGTCCTCCTGCCAGAGCCTTAAATTGGCTTGTTACATTTCTCTCCCCCAGTAGTAGCTGCATCTGCAGATTCAACTGACCACAGATCAAAATTATAAGGGAGAAGTTGAGGCATGGTAGCACATTCCTGTAACTCTAGCACTTGGGTGGCAGAGGCAGGAGGATTATGAATATAAGGTTAAACCGAACTACATAGACTGTGTTTCAAAAAATTATAAGGGAAAATATTAATCTGAACTAAATATGTATAGCCTTTTGTTCTTGTCATTACTTCTTAAAATTACTGTGTTGTATCTATTTGTGTTATGTTAGGAATTATAAGTGATCCAAAGGTAATTTTTAAAAGACAAGTCTAGCTGGGCATGACGGAGTACATCTTTAATCCCAGCACTCGGGAGGCAGAGGCAGGCAGATCTCTGTGAGTTCAAGGCCAGCCTGGTCTACAAAGCAAGTGCAGGACAGCCAGGACTACACAGAGAAATCCTGTCTCCAAAAACAAAAAACAAATATAAAGGCACGTCTACCAAAATGCTTTTCCTCTTTAAAGAACTTAAACATTCATGGATTAGGGGCATCTGAGTGGGCCCAACCACTAATACTTACGGAGAGGTGGGTGACTGACTGTTATGCCCATCTACAGAAAAGGAATTAGACTCTCAAGACCTTACATCAATCTTCCAGGTTGGACAACACATTGAATATGCTGGTCACATTCCTGCCACTCACCAAAAATTAACTGCTACTAATAGACACGCCAACGTTTAGGAAAAGACTGATGTCATCATGAGCCCTATCTAAGAATACATCAGCCCACTGCGCAACAATGGCCTAAGTGCTGTGGGAGTAACCAATCGCCTTTTAATTGTCTCTGAGGCCCACTCCATGAGATGGAGCCCATCCCTAACAGTGTTAATGGTACCAAGAAGCTGCAGCTAAATAGGCCCCAGGCCCTAGGGGAGAAACCAATGCTATTTTTCTGCAAAGTGACCACAGTACGAAAAGGGCTACAGATGACCTGCTAACAGATCAGTGCACCACTCACGCCTCGGCAGGGGAGCTTCTGTCAGTGGATGGCAACTAACACAGAGACCTCTAACTGGTCAGTCGTCAGAGAACAGGAGACTGGGAAGTGGCCAGGCTTCCATGGAATGTACAAACCACAGCCCTTGCCCTCCTAGGCCTTGGGGCTCTTCATGCATTGAGGGGTCAGAAACATTCAAAGGGCCAGAGGTGGCTGAAAACTTCATCCACAACCAGGCAGGTACAAGGATGAATTCACAGGGATTGTGACAGTCCGCACAAGGCTTGCGTGCTGGCTTCGGTCGATCAAAACTCCCAACATGCAGCTGAAGAGGTGATGAGGAAATCCCACCCTCGTTGAGGAGCTGCTGGTATTTGACAGCATCTTTGGGAATTAAAACGCTGTTTTCTTTGATGATGTGACCCTGGCAGGTCAATCGCTCTTGGGGGCAGGCTCTGCTCCTTAGTTTTTGGGAAACAAACCAAACTTGATGGTGGGAGGGAGGGGGGCGCAAATAGTCAAAGCTGGGTGGGTAGGGAGGTGAGTGAGACAGGAGAGGAGTTGATGGAGGGTGAATATGATCAAAATACGTTGTGTGGAAAGTCTCAAAGAATTTACAAAAATACTGTTTTTCTTAAAGCAACATGCAAAGCCGTCGCCAGTTTCTGAAGCCTGGTGTTAAGCCTCTGATTCCTGGAAACTGCACTGAGCAGCACATTCCTAAGCAGTGTGTCTCAGTGAGCTGAGACACGAGGGTGAGTCAAGGGGAGGCAGGAGATGGCCACTGGGAGCTGGCACGCTGATAACTGTGGTGTGCTCCACAAGGTGAAATCCAGGAGGAAGTCTCCATTTCCACAGAGAGGGGGCATCTGCCAGCGACAAAAGAATGGCTGAAGCTGGGAGAACGCACAGGAAAGACATGAGCTTCAGGCCGCCGTGTTCTCACGAAAAGCCTTAATAATTAAGAGATCTTGGCAGAAATCCCAGTGAGCTCATGAGGCCAGAGGGATCCCAGCCCTGCCTGGTGGCTCTGGAGTGTGAGTGTCCCGTGTGGAGGCTGAAGGCCACAAGCCACATCTATTTCCAGGGCTAAAATGAACTCTATCATTAACTATCTTTTCCAAGTTGAAAAGCCCTACTCTGTTACTTACTAACTAGGTAGCTTCAGGTAAATTATATAACCTTTCTGAGCCACAAATAATAATAATAATAATGGGACTCTAGATGAGAGAAGCATGGGAGAATGGCAAAGTAGAAGGATCCAGAGCGTCCTAGAAGCCTACAAGTAGAACATTATGATAGGCAGATTTGGGCTCAGGGGTCCCGCTCAAACTAAGGCACCAGCCAAGGACAATGCAGGCGGTAAACCTTAAACCCCTACCCAGATCTAGACAATGGACAGAACACTCTCCACAGTAGAGTGGAGAGTGGGATATTACTTTCTCACATACTCTGGTGCCTCAACTTTGACCATGTCCCCTGGAGGGGGAGACCTGGTGGCACTCAGAGGAAGGACAGCAGGTTACCAAGAAGAGACTTGATACCCTATGAGCATATACAGGGAGAGGTAATCCTCCTCAGGAACAGTCATAGGGGAGGGGAATAAGGGGAAAATAGGAGGGAGGGAAGAATGGGAGGATACAAGGGATGGGATAACCATTGAGATGTAACAAGAATAAATTAATAAAGGAGAAAAAATTAGAAAAAAAAATAATAATGTCATTGAAAAGTAACTGCCTCCTTATAGTATGATTTATGCCCATCCATTATAGTATAACACCAGGGTAGACAGACTCTGTCTACAGAGCCCAGAGGCAAATATGCAGACATTATAAATCAAGAAGTATATTATGTATGCAATATATTTATATGTGCAGTATGTATATATGTGGTGATCAGTTGGCCTTCTTCATCCAAATTCTGCATCTGCAGATTCATCAATACTATGTTTAAAAACATTAGAAAAGGGGTCTTAGAGTGTGACTTGGTGTCAAGCACTTGCTGAGCATCTACAGGGCCCTGTGTTCAGTTCCCACGACAAGAAAATTTGATGGAAAAACTGCATTGTACATCATATGCACAGAGGAACTTTCCTTCTCGTCTCCTAAACACGGTTATTTATGCAGAGTTATATCATCTTACATAGTATGAAGATTCAAGAGCTATTTGAAGTAGTATTGGAGGAAAAATGATATTCACGGCATCTCTGCAGATAGCACACCATTTCACCTACGGGCTTTGAACGTGTGCAGATTTGGTACTGAGAGAGAGGTTCAGGTGGAAACTCCATGGATTTGGAGAGTGCACCATATGTGTATGTTCTCTTTATGACAAGAGAAAACATCCCAGCCCACCTGCCCTATCTGCTTACATCTTCCTTTGGACAGCTGGCTGGAAGTAAGGCTGCAGAGTCATCTCTACCCAGACAGGTTTTCTGAAGCTGGCAGTTGCACCAGGGAATGGGGGGATTGGGGGGGGGCGTGGAGTCCACTATACAAGAAGTGTCCCTTGGGAGCCTCAGATAGAAGCCAAGTAAGCCCTCTGGCAGGAGAATCAATTGCTGCGTGTTGACTGGGCATTTCTAAAATGTCTTCCCTCAGGGACATAAACACCATATATGCCCTCCTCCTAAAGTCCCAGCAATCCAAGGTAAAAGTCCACCACAGGTTGCTTTGGGGGAAATCATGAATATATTGGGCTTTTAAAAAAGCAGGGCAGTGGGTGAAGGATTAATGGACAGGAGCATGGGTGGCCTTAAAACAGTCATGCTGGAAGGCCTATAAGCAGCACGAAAGAGGATTCCACCACAGCTGTGTAGATGGGGTCCCCTCTTGCCATTCTTCCCCACCCATATCCTCTAGGGCAGTGGTTCTCAACCTTCCTAATGCTGAGAGCCTTTAACACAGTTCCTTGTGTGGTGGTGGCCCCCACCACACAGTTATTTTCACTGTTGCTTCATAACTGTACTCTTGCTACTGTGATAATCATAATGTAAATATTTTAGGAGATAGAGGTTTGCCAAAGGGGCCGTGACTGACAGGTGGAGAGCCACTGTTCTATTCTTTCCCAGAGGCTCCACAGCCTTATGCACTTAGGGAAGAATTACATACAAGTGGACATCTGGATATTTAGGTGAGGCTCTGTGGCCTCTCCCCCAGCCCCCTTCTCCCAAGATGGAACATCAACAGTAACACGCACGGCTACGATGACCATTCAAGAGTATGTCTATGCCCAGGCCTTAAGGTCAACAATTAATAAATGGAACCTCATGAGGCTGAGAAGCTCCTATAAGGCAGGAGACACTGTCAACAGAACAAAGCGACAGCCTGCAGACAGGGAGAAGATCTTCACCAACCCTGCATCTGACAAAGGTCTAATATAGAAAATATATAAAGAACTCAAGAAATTAAACACCACCAAAAAAAATAACCCAATTGAGAAATGGGGCTCAGAAGTAAACAGAGAATTTGCAACAGAGGAATATCGAATGGCTGAGAAACACTTAAAGAAATGTTCAACCTCCTTAATCATCAGGGAAATGCAAATCAAAACAACTCTTAGATTCCATCTTACACCCATCAGAATGGCTAAGATCAAAAATTCAAGTGACACCACATGCTGGTGAGGATGTGGAGAAAGAGGAAAACGCCTTCATTGCTGGTGGGAATGCAAACTTGTGCAATCACTTTGGAAATCTATCTGGCACTATCTCAGAAAACTCGGAATAGGGCTACCTCAAGACCCAGCTATTCACTCCTTGGAATATACCCAGAAGATGCACCAGCATACAAGAACATATGCTCAACCATGTACATAGCAGTCTTATTCATAATAGCCAGAACCTGGAAACAGCCTAAGTGTCCCTCAGTAGAAGAATGGATAAAGAAACTGTGGTACATTTACACTATGGAATACCACTCAGATATTAAAAACAAGGAATTCCTGAAATTTGTGGACAAATGGATTGAACTACAAATGATCATAATGAGTGAGTTAACCCAGAAGCAGAGAGACTCAAATTGTATATACTCACTTATAACTGGACACTAACCCAAGGGGCATGTCCCATGAAAGTCTTCACCTACCAGGAAAGTGGAATAGATGTGAGGACATCCTACTGGGACTCTAGGTGAGAGAAGTATAGGATAATAGGGAAATAGAAGGGTCCAGAGGGTCCTAGAAACCTACAAGAAGAACATTATGATGGGCAGATCTGGGCCCAGGGGTTCTGCTCAAACTGTGGCACCAGCCAAGGACAATACATGCAGTAAACATCAAACCCCTACCAAGATCTAGCCAATGGGCAGGACATTCTCCACAGTTGAGTGAATAGTGGGGACTGACTTTCACATGAACTCTGGTGCCCCATATTTGACCACATCCCCTTGATGGGGAGGCCTGGTGGCACTCAGAGGAAGGAGAGCAGGCTACCAAAAAGAGACTTTATACCCTATGATCATATACAGGAGGAGGAGGTCCCCCTCAGTCACAGTCATAGAGGAGGGGAATAGGGTGAAAGTGGGAGGGAGTGACGAATGGGAGGATAGAAGGGATGGGATAACAATTGAGATGTAATATGAATGAATTAATAAATAATAAAAAAAGAAAAAGAATTATAAAAAAACAATTACATCTAGTAGAACTGAAGATGGTGACGGTAGGGGACAGAGGATTTTGGGTTTGTGGCTCACAATGCTGAGCCTGAGCCCTTGAGTCATGCAAACATAGAGAGATGGTGGTCACCTGAGAGGGTCCCTGCAGGCATCACAGCAGGCAGGGAAACAACCTCAAAGAGATAAGACTGAAAACTCAGTTCAGATTGACTTTGCCAACCTGGATCCAACTCCGGGGAGTCTCACATCAGGTGGTTTACTGACAGCATATTTAAACACAATCGAATTTGGGAAAACATTTCCAGGAAATGATCACCCCAATTCCAAGGGCAAATAAAGATTAAAGTGTGACTACAAAGAACATGTGACTACGACAGTGGATTCTATGGTTTAAAGACCTAGAATTTAATGTTGTCTCTGACCAATAGCATAGAGGGCAGCAGGCTATAAAGTACATGTGGCGTCTCCCCTAAAGATGGGTTCTATTAAGTTGGAGCTAAAGATAAGTGTCTAAGGAGGGAGATTCTGGGATAATCATTATGGGGGAGGGAGGAGGTCTGCCTCTACAGATAACAGAAGGTCACCAGGTGGGTGGAAAACAGGCACTTCCTTCTTTGAGGAAACACCCCTGCGTGACTAACATTCAATAGTGATCTGTGGTCACAGGGACCTTTGTGCCCCCAACAGTTACCTCCCCTGCCCCCCCACAAGCTCTGCTTGCTGACCCTCATCTTAACATGAGGGGCATGGATGTGGCCTTGATTTAGGGTGATAGAGTGCAGTTCCTCCGTGCACCCTGGAGCGTAAGTCATGAGTGCCTTGCAAGAAGAACACCAGGTCGGGACATTGCCAGCATCTGTTTAAAGTTAAACACGTGAACACCCGGGTCCTGTCTGTGCTGCTTCCAGCCACTAAACTCAATAGCGAGACTTCCCGCTTTTTCCTCCAGGGTCTAGCCTGCTGAGTCTCCCTGACCTCTTCACTCAAGCCTTTTATGGAAGCCACCATATCTAGCCTAGGTCTCGTACCCAGCGCCCTGGCACAGTCTGGCCACCCAAGTCTGCCCTGCAGCCAATCTCTAGGCTTCTACCTGGACTTGTGCAATCTGAAGCCATATCCATGGCTTCCAGACATCCTCTTGGTTCCCAGACTTCCCACATCTCTCAGTGTGGTCTCGCGTGGTGAGCCGCCCTATCTTAGGTAGGGTTTCTATTGCTGTGATGAAACACCATCACTGAAGCAAATTGGAGAGAAAAGGGTTTCTTTGGCTTACACTTCCACATTGCTGTCCATCACTGAAGGAAGTCAGGACAGGAACTCAAACATGGCTGGAACCTGGAGTCAGAAGCTGATGCAGAGGCCACACAGGGGCGCTGCTAACTGGCTCACTCCTCATGGCTTTCTTAGCCTTCTTGCTTGTAGAACCCAGGAGCACCAAGCCAGGGATGGCACCACCACAATATGCTGGGCCTTCCCCCATCAACCTCTAACTAAGAAAATGTTCTGCAGGCCTGCCTACAGCCTGGATCTTCTAAAGTCATTTTCAGAATTGAGGTTCCCTTCTCTCAGATGGCTTTAGCTTATGTCGAGTTGGCATAAAATTATCCAGCACACTCCTGACATGTCCACCCTGTCTCCTGAATCTGCTAGATCTAGCCTGGCTTCCACACAGGGCCCTGCCATAGTCTGACTTCCCCTTTATTGCGAAGAAGGCCCAAGGTTTGGCCAGGACCATCCCTACCTCCTTCCCACCTCACAGGACCCTCCATGCCATACCCTGCCTTTCAAGCCAGCCAGATCTACCCCCCAACACTCCAGGCTTGGACCAGGGGGCATATCTTACACATCAATCCAATTCCCTCTGCCTTGGCTAGTCTGGACTCCCTTTGTAGACCAGGCTGGCCTTGAACTCATAGTGATCAGCCTGCCTCCTGCCTCTGCTTCCCTGAGTGCTGGGACTCAAGCATGTGCCACCACGCCCAGCTCCCAAGCCATTTCTAAGCTGTAGGCCCAACCCACTGGCACATCCTCTCTCCTGCCACAAACTACTCTGTCCAAAAGAAAAGAAGGCAACACACCCAGATCTCCTTGCAAACATAGCAACAATGTAAAAGCTAATCCTACTATCTTCTCTGCAGAAGCCACCCTTCCCGTAGAAATGTTTGCCAGCGAGAATTGCCTGGGTGAAACCTACGACACAGAATCTAAAAGAACAGCCATACAATTTATCAGAGAATCCAGGGAGTTTAAAGAAGACACAAGGAAACAGCTCAGTGAATTTAAGGAGAAAAAAACACCTGAATGAATCCCAATAAAATACAGACATAACCAAGAAGAGACTTGATACCCTATGAGCATATACAGGGGGAGGAGGTCCCCCTCAGTCACAGTCATAGGGGAGGGGAGTAAGGGGAAATGGGAGGGAGGGAGGAATGGGAGGATACAAGGGATGGGATAACAACTGAGATGTAATATGAATAAATTAATAAAATATATTAAAAAAGAAAAAAAACAAAAAAGAGGGAAAGTGGAGTAATTGTACTACAACCTCAAAACATCAGCAATAAAAACACATTGTAAATATAAATAAATAAATAAATAAATAAAATCAAAACTCAAAGATAATGCAGAATCTAAGCTAAAAAAAAACCACACACACGCACACAGATATAAAACTGATGGAAATGACAAGACAACTGGAGTTCAATAAGGAGACAGGCTCAATCTGAAATGAAGGTGTAATTTTTAAAAAAACCCAATAACTCAACTAGAAAACTTAAACGAAGGCCTTACAAATAGAATGAATCAAGCAGAAGATGGACCATCAGGAGCCTGAAGAAAAAAAGAGGCTCTCTACCAAACAAGCAAGGAATATGAAAAGACAATAAAACATAGAAAAGAAACACACGGGAAGTGTGCAAGACTGTGAAAAACCAGACCTTCGAAGTAGAGGCAAAAAATGAGAGAAAAGAGCCCCACACAGATACCAGAAGGACACAAAACGCCAAGTAGGCAAGACCCGAAAAGAAAGGAAACACCCGCAGCATATCACAGGTAAAACATCAGGTATGCATTTTTTTAGAGTACACTGAAAGCTGCAAGAGAAGCACTGTAAGACGCGTATAGAGGTAACTAGGTGTGTCTACTGCAGGTGTTGTCCCTTTGTGTCACTGTCACCCAGCTGGGTGGGTCCAGTTCTCCTCCTCACCACACCGGTTTACATGCGGTACTTTATCTCATTTTATTCCGTCAGAGGTCAAAATTATAGTGATTTAGCCAACTCCTGTCTTATTCCCAGCTCTTTGTCCCTCTGAGGCAAATAAATCTCCCTTGTGCTGAGAACTTGGTCTTGGGGTGTCTTGAGATAGCTTCAAGGTTCCCTACAATGTCCCTCTCAGACAACGAGGGGATTTGAGTGTCCCCAGCCTCACACTCAGCTGCTATTCAACATCAAGGAGAGAGAACCTTCTCTCAGGGAACGGGCCCAGGAAGTTTTGTGTAAACACGACAGACTCAGAGTCCTGAAACGCATCCTGGAATACTGCTAGGAGATCCTCATACGAGAAGCTATGGGGGATCCGCCTGCAGCTGGAAGCCGGAACCCCATGTCCACATCGCTGTTCTTAGTCCACCTGTTTACAGGCTGGCACTGCCACAAAGCCAAGGGCCAGTTCCCGCCAAACTTCCAGTAAACGCTGTAGGGACGGGACGAGGCTGCCTTGCAGTCAGTCACAAGCAACAGAACTTCAAAGGCCTTTTGGGAAGGGAAAACTGATAATGGCATTTGAGTGGAGGTCAATGTCACTTGAAAGGAGGTCAAAGGACATTTGGAAGCACAGGGGAGACTGTTCCCGAGCAGACTAGTGACCTGGAAAGCCTGCAGAAAGACACTGGCCTGCATTGAGGGGAGATAGGGCCTCAGATCTTTTCTTTTAAACATGAGGTCTGTGACCTCAGGGCACATGAGGGAGAGTCCTGTTGGTAACAGAACCCTGGGTCTCCAAAGGCCTGACGAGAAATCCTCATGTGAATCTGGGTACAAAGGCATCTGAGGTTACAACAACCCAAGTCACAGTCTTACCTAAACTTCAGCTCATGGGAGACACTTAGCAATCTCAGAGGACACCCACAGTCATGGAGTGTCCTCCCCTCAATGAGATAAAGTATGGAATCATTTTAAGGCCATCAATAATCAAGGCATCAGATTATTCGTTTTTCTCCCAATCGTCTTTATTTTCCTCTTATCTTCAAAAGAAAAAACAATTCACAGAAAGGGGAATTTCACCTAACACCATTCATAGACTCTCCATAGAATCCTAAAAATAAATAAATAAACAAATAAGGGTGATTTGCTTCTGTTTTGAGGGTCTTTTTTACAGGTGAGTGACACCTCATGATACAATCCCCTCCTTCTTGAAGAAGAAAAGCAGGCTCCTACCTCAGAGCAGGTGTGGACAAACCTTCATCAGAAGCCGTGGTGGCAATCATGTCCAGGGGTGCTGGGGGTGACTGGTTCATTCAGACACCAGCCTGCAGCCCACAGAGACACCTGCCAGGGCCTCAGGATCTTGCAGGCGTGCGTCTGAAGCTCCTCGTTCTTTGAATTTGGATTCTTTCCTATAATGGCAGATGGCCTAAACATTCCTCCTCAGAACGCACCACTGCCCCCGAGAGACAAAAATAGTGGCGCATCAGGACTAAACCAACACGCTTCTCCCTGTTATCCAAAGTGAGAAAACGATAGCACCCGAGACAAACTAACGCTGTCGGAACTGTAGAATGAATGAAGACGTGCTACTCCACCTTCACCTCTGTGATCCGACCATCTCCTTGGCTTTAGGGACTAGCCCAGAGAGGATCGCAGTGTATGGGTGGGATTTGGCCAGCTGAATTGGGGAGACTTTTCTACTCTCGTGTGAGTTACTGTGAAAACATAAGGTACAACTTGAGCCACCGTGACCAATGGGCTTACCATTTGAAGAGAACTTGCCAGAAAGACATCAAGATGTGACCCCTAATGACCCCAAACCTAGACATGCCTGATTTTTTTTCTGTTCTATTTATGAATCTCCCACTCTCGTTGAGGTAAGTTATTATTAAAATAAAAACACCACTAATGTAGATATTGAGTTAGGAGGGCTGGAGTTGTGTATAAAATTTACATATTTTTTCTGCATAGACTGGCTATGGAAAAAAAATCACAAAAGAAATGACCTAAGTGAAAACTACATGAAATAGAAAATTTGAAATATTATTTTTCTAAATGTGTTAATAAGAAAAGTTGTCTGCTCGTTGGATCTAAATGTAAAGTTTATCCTTGGAAAAAGAATAAAGCCCAGAACCTTTCCAAAAAGCTCTATTCCTGCATAAATATTATTTAAAGGAAACATCTCTACAGGAGAGAATGCTCAGCAGGTCCACAGCGCCATCGGTGCAAGTGGGGAGAACAATTATGCTGAGGAACTGAGAAGCCACAAAAGCACTTCCAAGAAGCAGAAGGCAAACCTTCTCTGGAAAGCCTCACAGCTGCTGCGCACTCCCTGGTACATTCTGCTGATAAGCAGCTCTGGGCCACAGCTCCTGAGCACTCTCTTGGATTCCCAAGCCATTTCCAGATTATTCTGAAGCAGCTGGAAGGAGATGTGGCCCTGGGATGCTGGCTGTAGAACAACGCTGTGAGCCAGATGTGGGCTACTAATAGCCTCACACCCAGAGGTGTGTGCAGAGACACACTCAGAGGTACAGTTAACTTCCTGCCCACTCAGAGCTTCTCAGTGAGGGAAATGGAATAACAGCTCTTCATGTAGCATCCTGTCCAATTTCCTGGGACTGTCACCTGGAAAGGGTACAGGGCTATGTAATAGTTATTGGCCCTGTGCGCTCTGGTCTCTGTATTTAACCCCAAGAATCTGCAGTGAGAGTCTACTGTCGTGGACTTCGGGCTTTGTAAAGATCACTTAGAACTCTCGTGTCATAAAACAAAAATGGAGGGCGGGAGAGTGAGGGTGATGTGCCAACGTCATTACCCAGTGACAAAGCACAGACTGGAACCTGACGTTGTAGAGCATTTCAGCCACTAAACTTTCCAGTCTTTCCAAACTCTTCCTCTCGGCCCAGTGCCCACGTATGTCAGGACACCTGCGTGTGGGGCGTCCTGCAGGGGTAGCTGTACGGGCCCAATGACAATGGGCAAAATAGGGCTTTTCCTCACTCTGGCTTCCCCAATTTTTAAGACACCCGTTATAATTATAAAATGCAACTCTTATTCTTCTGGCAGAGAGCAGAGGGCTTTGTGCATGGTAGGCAAGTAGCTTGCTCACTGGGCTGTATGCCCAGCCCTCACATTCCTGTTGTTTCACAAATTGCTTTAAAGTTTTTGGTAAACAGTGCTAAATAGATCATTTTTACAGCTGAACTTAAAGTCTCATTTTATTTATGTTACACATAAATAAAAATATATATGCTACATGTAGATGTGTGTGTATCTATGTGTGTGTATGTATGTATGCATGTATATGCACAGACTTAAAGGAAAAAAGAAAAATAAAGATTACATCATAGGAAATAATAGTTTAATCTTCTTTGCGTCCAGCTCTGACCTTCATGTTAAATACTGCTCACATTTGTTTTGGTGACACATACTGAACACATGGCAGTCTGTCCTCAGTGTCACTGTGATGGTGATACAGTGGTAGTGTGAGGGATACAGTGTATCCCTCAAAATGTGAAGCTTCCATCCCAGGGTGGCGGTAGATATTGGTTGATATGGAAACTCCAGAAGACAGAGCTTGGTGGGAAGTCTATTAAGGACTAAGTGGCTCTGGTTGGGTGGTCTCAGTGCACTGCCATAGAAATCTAAGCCTTTCTGTATCCAGCTGTCTGACTTCCCAGTTGGGGCGCCATCATTCACCGCCTGTATCCAGCTCTCTGGCTTCCCGGTTGGGGCGCCATCACTCACCGCCATGTCTTCCCACCAGTGCCACCCAACGTGGAGTAACAAGGCTGCAGTGGAAGCTCTTGCCAGGGCCTGTGCCTTGTTGTTTGGACTTCCAGCCTCTCAAACTGTGAGATAAATAGCCTTTTTTTTTCCTTATAAGGCTAGCCTGCCTCTGGCATTTTGTTGTGATGATGGAAAGCTGACTGAGACTGCCCTGGATGTCTCTGGAGGAGTGGCAACATTGCTGGCTCTCAGAGAGTGAGTGCAGACCAGTCACATTTGCAGAGCTCCTTCCAGGATTTCTGCTCACTAGCAGAAACTTTTAAGTAGCTATAAGCTTATAACTGGGTAGGGATGATGAATAAGAAAAGAAACCAAGCAATGCATCAAACTTTCACATGAAAAATTATGCAACTCAAGACTGGAGGACTCAACTGGCCAACAGCATTTTGTGCCTGTTATGTCTGAGTGCATTTGAACACATGGGCCCCAGGTGGTGGTCCTGTCTTGAAAGGTTGTAGAACTTTTGAGAGGTCTACCTTCTCAAGAGGAAGTGAGTTGTTGAGGTGAACCGCAAGTTTTATAAGCCAGCCCCACTTCCTCTCTATCCTTTATTTCCTGGCTGTGTGGCCTCATGCTGCGTGTCCCTGCTGTCATACCATCTCACCATGGAGGACTGTCTGTATCCCCTCAAACTGAGAGCCAAAAAGAAGCCCCTCCTTCCTGAAGGTAATTCTGTGATGTACTGCCACAAACAAAGAAAAGTAACTAATATGGTACCGACAGGGAGAGAAGCAAAGTTCGAGAAGTGGCCCTTCTTGCTCAGCATCAAGGAGGAAGGAGAAATGAAACTCCAGGCTCCATGGAATGCAGTTTCTTGTTTATAGTTGGCTGAGGCAAACGGAGAAGACAGGACCCTGACAGTCTGAGCTATGTATGCAACCTGCCTACACAGGGGTCCAAGGATCCTTCCTCACCCAGTTCCTCAAATTCTTAGGAAGAGTCTCACTAAATCCCTCATCAAACTAGCTGTTTTTCTATTAAAGAGGGCAAAGGGCAAAGGGGTAGCTCAGAATAGTGTTTGCATATGTGTCTGGTCAGAGTAGGTCACCAGAAGACACGTCTGCTTGTGCCCATTTTAATCTACAGATGAGTATTTGAGTATGCAACAGTCTCTGAGGCCACACCAGGTGTTCTGAGTTGCAGAACAGAAAAGCTTAAATAAGAAAGGGCACAGGGGAGGTTGGTTGTTTGAGTCCTCAAAAATGGAGCTGGAGAGATGGCTCAGCAGAGAAGAGCACTGGTTGCTTTTAAAGAGGACCTAGGTTCAACTCCCAGTAGTCACAGAGTGGCTCTCAGCCGTCTGTAACTCCAATCGCAGGGAATCTAATGCGCTTTTTTTTTTTTTTTTGGCTTCTGCATGTGGTATGCACACATGTATATAAGCAAGATACCCATAAACTTACAGAAAAAATAAATAAAAGCCCTCACACTGGAGATGCAGTTAACAGTGAAACCTTGTGACCACCCATACTCACAGGAGCATTAGCCCTCTCTCTTTTGTCACCTCTATTAAGAATTAAGTATTACTCCATAATTAATTTACTCCCCTTTCAGATGCCTAGAACATTTCTTTTAATTTTTCCGATAATAATTGCTCTAGAAAAATAACAGTACAATGATAGACACAAGGAGCAAGCCTTTAAAACTGCCTCCATTAGCAGATGGAAGAGCAGTTATGAGCACTGAGGTGCCCATCCATTTCAAAGCGGGAAAAGGCCTGAGACTTTGCACGTCCATACCATTGCCTCATGCACAGACAGAGACAGACACACAAAGCATCACTTTGCCAGTTCACCTCTTCTCTGTCAGAGACCACACCACTGGCCTGTCCATCACAGCACCTCCATAAAGCCCGTGTCAGAGCAGATGCATTGGGGAAATTGCTAGGTACCCAAGAGATGGCAGCACCGATGGCAGATAGCCCTGGGGTCTCATTTCTTCCCACAGTTGTTTCACCAGAAGCTGGCTGCACTGTCCCAACGTGACTCGATCGAATATGTGGCCAGCACCCCGACCTCTGTCGTTCTTGCCCTCCTTGTTCAGTGTCACTTCCAAGCAAAAAGCAGCCACTTTTGCGCCGCCACGTGGTTCCCTGTCCCTAATTGTGTACAGAGTTTGACAAAGGTGGGGCCTCTCTCTGGGGACCATGTGCTGTGGTGGGTATTGACGCTTTGTTCTCCGCTTCGAATGCTGCATGGGGACTGCACGGCCTCCACTGTTTCTCCTACGCAAGCCACTGAATGTCACCCGAGGGCCATCCTTTCTGAGTACTTACTTCTGCTTTTTAGACTTTTCTTCATTTATTCAGTGGACTATTTATATGCCTGTCGTTCTGTCTGCTTCTAGCAGACACTCCGTTTTAAAGGAGCTGGTTTTAATCATCTCTGTACCGGGAAGCTGGTAAACAAGTGTTAGGAGATGAATAAGCTGTTTGCAGAGGACCAGAAACCCAAGAATCAGGAAAGAGACAAACATCTGTCAGCAGCCATCTGGAGCAACTGCCCCCGAGAGGGTTTGGGAATGCAGGGCACAGTGAGAAACTGAGCTGTGCGTCAACAGGAAGAGCTTTCTCAGAGGGCTGGTGAGCTCTTATTGATGTCTTTGCGCACCGATGTGTGTCTGTCTGAGGTGTGGACCTTGCAGTGGTGTCCTCTTGCCTTTCTAAAGGCTATTTTTGCCCCCATGGCTACACTTGCTACCTCTGAAGGATGCTCTCGTGGGTATCTGCTGTTAGTAATCACACGTCCCCTTGTTGGAAAGTTAGGCGCATCCAACACTGACCGCTAAGGATATGCATTGCATCCTTTATGGTTCTTGTATGGATTTCACTGCAGAGCTTGCTTAGGGATGCATGTGCCCAGTTCACACACAGACTGTGCCGTGCAAACTCAGGTGCAGGTACAGGTGCTTGTGCGCCAGGACCTCTGCCCACCAAGTCCCCTCTGTACCCCAGCCCCGTGTCTGCTTTTAGAAATAAAGTTTAATGGGAAAACAATTGTACACATTTATTTACATAATACATGTGGCTGGTTTTATGCTGTTACAGCCAGACTGAGCACTTCCAGAGGAGACCACGTAGTCAGAGAAGACAGGCATTCACTAATCTGACCTTTCAATGTAAGAGTTTGACAAGCCAGGCACTGTGGCCTGTAATCCCAGCATTCAGAGAGGCAGAGGCAGGTGGATCTCTGTGAGTTCAAGGCCAGCCTGCTCTACAAAGTCCAGGACAGCCAAGGCTACACAGAGAAACCCTGTCTCAGCTGGGGGTGGTGGGATGGGGGGAGTTTGCCAAGCTGATAATTATAGTACGTAGCTCATAGCCAAGGTCTTTGCTTATAATTGCTCATTCAACCCTCTCTCAAAACATTCTAATTATCCAATAGAATCACGTCAGTTTTATAGGTAAAGAAAGGTTGTGGTTAAAGAAAACTTTGCCGAAATCAACAATACAATTGTCTGGGACTTTCTCCAAGAACCACACTTGTTTAGTTCGTTAATTGTATGCCCCCTGAGATTCCTCCAATGCTTCAATAACCCCAAAGTTACTGCCACAGCCAGTGAGGCTGGTATCCTGGAATTTGGTAGCCTTTTGAGTTTAGATTCAATGAGCTGCCCATGGCAACCTAAGCCCCTTTCTGCCATCTGTGATTTTCAACCAAGCTGAGGTTCTGGATTCAGTTCTAGGTTCTCTGAAGTCTCCTTTTTGGATTCTTCAAACCACAATCTTGCTGTGCTGGTTGGCTGGCTTGTTTGTTTTGTCTTGTTTTACTTTCCAACTTGACACGAGTCATAGTTATCAGGGAAGATGAAACTTCCACTGAGAAACTATCTCCATCACATTGGCCTGGAGGCAAGTCTGCATGGAAATTATTTTTGATTAATGATTAATGTGGGAGGTCCCAGCCCTCTGTGGGGGTGCCACTCCTGGGAAGGCGATCCTAATGCTGTACTGTTGGGGTGCCACTCCTGGGAAGGCGATCCTAATCCTAATGCTGTAAGAAAGCAAGCTAAGCAAGCCATAAAGAGCAGCTAGTAATCAATGTTTCCCCTTGGCATCTGCCTGAGTTCCTGCCTCCAGGTTCCTGTCGTGATTTCCTGCCCTGAACTCCCCTTGCATGACTACAAGTGGTAAGATGCTATGCTCTTTGTTCCCTGAGCTGCTTTTGGTCATAGTGTCCACTGAAGCAGTAGTCAAACAAGCTATGACACTTCGAAGACTGGACTTTGGCTGAGATGCAGCCACAACAAGGACTCCTTGTACTGACCCAGTGTGATCTGCTTTCCCTAACTGGATGCATCCGATTCCCCCTGAGAAGAGAAATGACAGACTAGTTGAACTTCTTGGCTTTGGTACCATGTGAATCTTTCTGTCCCGAAGTGCTTTTGAAGGCTGTAATCCAGCTAGTCGTCAGCATTGGATCCCGAAGTGCCAGCTGGTGCCAACCCCCAGCAACAGGAGCACTATCTGACAGAAGATTGAAGAGGGCTCCGTGTGTCTCAAATAAGCAAGCTGCTTACTCCTGTCAGATGTTTTCCTGGATCTCAGGTTTTGGCTACTTAAACGGCCCTATGGCTTCATTTGTCCTCCTGGGAGATCTGCCACATCTGCTGTATCTGGAAGTGACACACTGGCTTTCCACTTTCCCTAATTTCAACAGGAAGTGATGTGACTGACCCTCCAAAAGCTTGTTGTCCTAGCAACAGGAAAACAGGCTTTCCCAGGGTGAAAGGCACATAATTTATAAGTGCCTTTGCTAACCTAAGCATCACAAATGGAAAACAGCCATAAACGCAAACAAGTGACTTCCTGGACTATGTTAATCTTAAGAAGTCACGCTGAGAAGCTACAAACGATGTTTAAAAGGTCTTAAATCACCATTCTGCAAGTTAGAAACATAACATTCAGTGACCATGGTTACGTAGAATTTCTAATAGAGCAAGAAAAATTTTGTCCATTCATCTAAATGAAAAATAAATGCATGCAGTTGATTAAAACTCAATGAAATGTTCTATTGTACCCAATCTGGAAGCCTGGCTATCGTAGTTTCATTTGTTCTGGTAAATATCCTGACAAACAGCAACTTAGAGGAGAAAAGAGTCACAGTTTTAGGTTACAATCCATTATAGGAAGCTCGGTGATGGCAGAAACGGCTGGGCAAACTACATTCATAGTGCAAAGCAGAAAAAAATGAATGTTCACTTCCTCATGCTTGGCTTGAATCCTTCACTCCTGCATAGGCCAAGCCTCCCTGCCCGGGGAATGGCGCCGCCTACAGTAGGCTTCCAAAACTCCCTGCCTGGGGAATGGCGCCACCTACAGTGGGCTTCCAAGACTCCCTGCCTGGGGAATGGCGCCACCTACACTGGGCTTCCAAGACTCCCTGCCTGGGGAATGGCACCACCTACAGTGGGCTCCCAAGACTCCCTGCCTGGGGAATGGCGCCACCTACACTGGGCTTCCAAGACTCCCTGCCTGGGGAATGGCGCCACCTACACTGGGCTTCTAGACTGGTGAGAATTATTAAAGTGATGCTGTGCTTAGGCTTGTTTCTGTACTTCAGTACTACAACTTGACCCAAAGCTACTTAGGCGCTAAATAACTACAGCCTAATCTGATATATAAATATATATAAATTGCTGTAAAAACAATTTAAAAGTATAATATGACAAGAGTCACAGCACTACAGTCAATAACAGCCTGACAACCCATCAGACTGCTCCAATATAAGGCAAATGGTGACTTCAACCAAGCAGTTGTTTAATCTGTCTGTTATTTTTCTCTGGTTCTATATATAGCTTATGCATATAGTAAAAAGAGGCATTCCAGAATGCTGAAAAATTCTAGAACTTTTTTGCTTTCTCCAATAAGCTTTTTTAAAATTTATTTATTTAACTGGTGTCTGACTTTCCAAGACCCAGAGCACTGCCACAGATGCATCTGACATAATAAGCCTTTTCTTCTGTAACAGACACCCATTCGCTACCTCACTCGACCTCCAGAGTAACTTTCTGAGACAGGCAGCCTCCTGTGGGGTTTTGAAGGATGTGTTCACTGTCAGGTCATAAGCATCTGAGCTGGCATTTGAATCAAGCCATCCTGGTGTTAATTGACCGATTAACACATACACATCACTTCCGTGTATGTCATCCTGGAAAGCAGTTGGGTACCTGGCAATGAAGAATGGACTAAAATTGTTGCCACTTTTTTTTTCAAAAAGATAAAATAACTTGAAAATAGAGGAAACAGGTCATTGGGAAACATGGAACCCTTGAGTTCTCTAGCATGCCTTTTTATAAGCGCACCAATAAACCACCTCCATTATATGCCTGCTATGGAAGTGCTACCTAGGATGATTTTAATTGCCACTTTAATAAAGTCAGTGTTCCATACTTACTCCTCCTGTCTAAAATTTTGCATTGTTTAATTTTTTTTAAAAAACTCCAAATCATATGACTGTTTTTAGGGAGTCTGATTGCTATCATTTTTTTTTTCTTTGCTCAGTTGAAACTAATGAATGGATTCTTTATATAAGTGAGATCATGTAATATTAGTCTTTTTTGTCTCTGGCTTATTTCTCATAATTTAATATCATCCATCTGGTCACAAATGGCAAAAGCCCCTTCTTTTCAAATACAGAGCAGTATTCCATTATATAGAGATACTATACTTTCATTCTCCATTCATCCGGGGATGGACATTTAAATTTGTTCCAGATCTTGGCTACTGTAAGGAACGTGAGAGGACAGATACCACCTCTTTCATATACTGATTTTATCTCCTTTCAATAAATACCCTCTCTCACAATGACGACTACATGATGTGTTGCTGTAATTTAAGGTTATCCAATTTTTTTAAGTGTCCTTAATTCAAATAAGTGATTCCATATTTACGAGTTGCCTGTGATTAACTCAGACCCCACGTAGCACTTAAGTAACTGACATTGCACCACTTCATTATGAACGACCCTCACATACGCGCTCAATATTGAAAAGCCACTTTTTAAATCGCTGTCATAGTTTGTGGGGTTTTGTAATAATAAATCTAAATGCCTCATAATTTTATATATATATATATATATATATATATATATATATATATATATATATAATATGTATTGCTGGAGACGAAAATCCCAGATCTTGATAAACTACCCTTATATGGAAATCGTCACCTCTCCCCCAAACCCAAATTCTGATCTTACTTCAGAGGCATTCTCGTGTCTTGTTCTAGCCTGATTACCTCACAGTGGATGCAGGCGTCTGCGTCTAGTGAGTCTAGACAAGCAGCTTCGAAGGCAGCTCAATCTCAAATATAAATGGCTATTTCTCCATGGTCTACTAAGGGAGTAGAGGGGGAACTCTGACCTGAGGATGACTCTCTTATCTCACAGATAATATGATGCCAAGCCCATAAGCTTTGTGAAAAATATGAAAATGGAATAAGCAGTTGGGAGGAAATGACAGCTATATCGTATTTTTCAGACCATAAGGTGCACTTTTCCCCCCGCAAAAGTGGGGGTGGGTGAATAGGGTGTGCCTTATGGTCCAATTGCTGGTTTTATTGATTTCTTGTTTTACTGCTAGAAAACCTAGGTGCACCTTATAGTCAGTGTGTCTTATGGTCTGAAAACATAGTCCTTCTCTGAAAGTATTTTATGATTATAGTTTTCCTTTAAATTTTCTTCTAGAAATTTCATCTGCACCTATTTTTATAAGATAAAGAGCTCCACCCTACTCAATGCATCCCCGAAAATGAACCTGGAGGTCACACTGATTTCATGGAGACACCCCCAGCCCCATACTATTCCTGTCTCACCAGAGCCCAGGGGCAGTGGAGGCCTCTGTACAAATCACCATCCTGTGTTTCCACAGACCCAACTGTGGCCATGTTAGGAAAATTGCATGAACTCTGGGTGACCACATCTAAAATAAAAGACATACTGAGGCTGAAAGAAATTCTCAGGAGCACAGTGAACGATGGTAGGGTGTGCACACAGAGAATAAATCCCAGAAGACAGGGGACAAAGAGAGACTCGGGGACAGGAGGATCGCAGGGAATAACAGTCAGTTATGGAAAGGCTTTCCATGGCAGCTGTGTGTGTGTGTGTGTGTGTGTGTGTGTGTGTGTGTGTAACAATTACAGCTAAAGAAAAAGAGCTCATGGATTTGAGAGGGAATTGGGGCATGGGAAAAGTTGCACAGAGAAGCAGAGAGGGGAATAATGTAGTTACATTTTAACAAGCAAAATAAAAAATAATTTCAACAAGCTTTTGCTTTTGCGAGTCTCTTGAATCTGTGTCGCAGAGTGAGGGTCTTGGAGAGTGAGCAGAGTGAGCACAGGGCAGTAAGTGGAAAGGCAGGGATGGGTCATGGACTAAGGTGTTCAAGTAAGCAAGGCAGTCTCAAAGTCAGAACTAGACTGTTCTGATAGCCCAGCATTACTAAAAAGCAAAAAGTCACACACACACACACACACACACACACACACACACACACACACACACACACACCAAACAGGCTTGTGGGAGATCCCCACCCAGATAAAGGGCTCATCAAAAGAGGGTAACTGAAAGTGAGCCATGCCTGCGCCCCCAAAGCAGGGAGCAGCTTCACTAAGTCAATAATGACCAATGAAAGCAAAGTTCAACCACCACCAACACACGTATATACGACTACCCAGCATTATGGCTGAGGTCACAGGAAGCACTAACGAGGGCACCTGAAAGTGAGGGCTGTGATCCCATCTTCACTCTTGGATCCGTTTACACAGGACACTGATGCCATAATCACCCTTCCTTCAAGCCCAGTCACCTGCCTCCCTTTCTCCTGCTTCACAGAATTTCTGCTTCCATGACTACCAGCATGGATCCTATGTCTCAGGATCTGCTTTCAGGAAAGCTAGAGCTAAGGGAACCTCACAAGATTGCTCTGGGCATAACAAGTCTAAATAGGAAGAAAAAAGCTAGCACAGAACCTGGGGTGCCACGGTTGTCTCAATCTCTGTTTTCTCTCCCTCCCTTTCCCCTCCTCTCCCCTCCCCCTCTCCCTCTCTCTCCCTCCTTCCTTCCTTCTCTCTCCATCCCTCCATCCCTCCCTTCCCCTCCCTCCCCCTCCTGTCTCACACATTATATCCTGACTACAGCTTTGCCTCCCTCCACTTCTTCCAGCTCCCCTTACATCCTCTCTCCCACAGATTCACTCCTCCTCCACTTCCGTTTAAAAAAAATAGACCTCCCAGGGATATCATTTCAGTTTTCAGACATCCAGGGCACTTGCCTTTCCCATATCCTGTCAGCCACTCCCAGCAGCCCTTGCACTGCTCAGCCTGTGCCTTGTAATTGTAACCGTCCCCTCCTCCCCTGTGCAGACAGGTTGCTCATCTTTCAACATCCTCTGGCCTCCTCCTCTAGAGGCGGAATCCCCTGATTCCACCCAGCAAGCACCACATTCTCCTTGCTCACACTTTCTACTTCAGCGTCATTCTGCTAACTTTGTCCTCAGGGAGACTCGGGCAGAAGAGAGGACGGGTCCCTCCTACAGGACAGGGAGCCAAGGAAGGGAACTTTCATATTAGATGACTGAGTGAGTGAAGGAATGAGTGAATAGACAAGTGAATAAGATGTTCTTTCTTCTGTGGTGCATTGGCCTTATCTTTCCACTTGCCTTCCCCACCTCTGAGTCACTTCTCCCGACTCTGCCTCATTTCACCTTGTGGTGACCTCCTTTGTCTCATGTGTGCCTCTGTAGCACAGTTAGCATGTTTGGGCTTGTTTGTGTCCTCTATCTCCATCTATCTCTAATATATATATATATATATATATATATATATATATATATATATATACACACATATATTATCTATCTATATCTCTCATCTATCTTTTTGTCTATCTATCATCTATCCATATCATCTATCATCTATTTATCTAACCTATCATCTATCTGTATGTCTATCTATCTATCTATCTAATCTATCATCTATTTCTTTTTCTTTGTCTCGTGTGCTTGTGTCTATGTTTCTTCTTTGCTTTCCTTGTTTCTTTCATCGTTCTCTCCTCCTCTCCCCTTTCCTTCTCCTGCCCTGCTCCTTCCTCCATAGCATAACAGGAATTGTAGCATGTCACCATCTCATTCCTGAGTCCCTTGAGGTTGTTGAGCTGCTCATAGGCCTGACATCTGGCCTTGACCCGGATTCACCACTCCCCAAATCGGGAAGCACTGGACACCCTGCAGCCTTCATAGTAATGGGCTTATGAGAAAAGAAGTTGCTCCAAGAGAAAGAATGCTAGCCTGGGAGACAGACCTGGGGAGCCCCAGTTGAACAGTGAGAGCAGAGGGACATATTGGAAGCCACGCGCTACACACACACACACACACACACACACACACACACACACACACACACCCCTTCATATACAGCCCTGGGGAGCTTTTCCACATTACAATCATCCCTAGATTGCCATAACAACCAACACATGTACATGCTATGTAAATAGTTGTTACAGTACATTGTTTTGGGGAATAATGGCAGGCCAACAAAACATAATGCCTATCTAGTATAGATGGCCCCAAATAGATTATGAATCTGTGCTTGGAAACTAAAAACCTTGAGCCTATAAATAGGTGAAAAACAATGGTCTTCAGAAAAGATGGGGGGAGGAAAAGTGAGCAGGACAGATTGAGAGCCGGCTTTCCTGCCCTCCCTTGCAGGGAGTCCTGAGAGATAGTCCTAGTCTGAGGGACAGAAGTGCACTGGGAACTGAGGGAACAGTCTTTCGAAACTGTAAAGGGACTGGCTCCATTCCCCTGTTACTTGCCTGCAGTGTAGATACCATGGCACCCCAGAAGTCCCCCTGGGGCCGTGCAGAAAAGACTAAATTTGAGTGCCTGTGGCCCTGACATGGTCAAGTTGCTAAGTGCCCAGTAGTGGAGGAGAAATTGGCAAGGCTGGCTTTTGGTTTTCTGTTGCCTGCTGCCAAGCCAATCTCTGACTGCCACAGAGCTGCAGAGTGCAAGCAGAGGGGAAGAGGAAGAGCTGAAGAAGACTTCAGCCACCATGCTTGCGGCCTGGGGAGAAGAATCTGCCTCCTGTGAAGCTGTCCCACTCATTCTTGGTTGCAAAAATCTGCAAAGTCCTCAGAAGTGCCTCCTTCCAAGTCCCTGACAACAGGGTCTCTCACTCACAGTAGTGCCCGTTCCTCTTCAAGGCAGGAAGAAACAAAGAATTAGCGTTGGGTATTAGAGGAGACATGTGATTTAAGCAATGTCAGAAGTGTCACCTGCTATGAAGAGACTGCCCCATGTTACACACTCACATACACACACCACACACTCACATACATGCACATACTACACACACACACATATGCACACACTATACACACACCACATGCACATATACACTCACATACACACCACACCACACACCCATCACCACATGGTCTGGATTTAGGAGGCAGTAGGATACAGAAAGGTGATGGAAGATTCCTCTGTGGACTTTCTCTTGAGAAATTGACATTTCAAGCATGTTCCTGGAAGTGTTTATTTAAAGAGTTACATAAAAAGGCCAATTCACACAGAGAGCAGAGGCAGTACCATGAGCTGTCCTCTTGGGCCCCTTATCTCCAGGTGTCTGACACTGACTCCCACTGTGGGCTTTGAAGATCAGTGTCCTGGGTTTCCTCAGGATGGGCATGCTGTGTACAAGCTGACTCAGAAAGACGAGCGAGTCCAAGTATTGACCAAGAAAAGTGTTCTCGCACTTGGCCCGGCTCCCAAAGAGTTCTCCTAAAAAATATTTTCATTAGTGTCTGAAGGATTTAATCAGAGGCTGTATTTAGTCAGAGTTCAGCAAGTGCTCTGTGCTGAACTGTGATACTCTCCTGGACCTTTTCAACAGGAAACCCTGAGTCCAGAGAACAAAAAAAAAAAAAAAAAAAAAAACCACTTAGAACCATGCCAGGGGTGGCTGGGAAAGGCCTCCCGCCCTGATCAGACCGACTCCTCGGCGTCCTCAATTCCACTGAGAGATACACTCAGCATAAAACTGAAGGGAGGATTTGAGTTTCCTTTTACACGTTTCATATTTCTCATCACTGGCCCCATGGCAATGATTATCTTCTGGAAGACAGAAGAACAGCAGGAAGCTCTCCTGGAAGTTGACATTCTAAGGGAAACACAATGGATCAAATTCATGGGCTAAAGAGGTTAAAAGTCTCTGCGTCTTAGCTAGGACATGTAGAGTATGAGCCATGTGCAGCAGCCATTCACGGCTCTGACACAGAGGGGTGATGGGCTTGAGAAAGAACATTCTAGTGCCTTGTGAGAGAAGCTGTGGAAAAGGGATAAAGAGGTTAAGGAGGGCTTAGTGCCATCTGCTAGATCAAGTAAAGTGTGAACCTGCACAAACCCAGAGTGGAAGAGCGAAACAGGGGTAACCCCAGTTGTGTTTCTGTGCTCCCTTCAAGGTGTCTCTAACCTCACTCTCTTCAGAGCAGTGGTTCTCCACCTTCCTAACACTGAGACCCTTTAATACAGTCCCTCGTGGTGTGGTGACCCCCCCCAGGCATAAACTTATTTTTGTTGCTATCATTTATTTTGTTTCATAACTGTAATCTTGCTACTGTTAGGAGTGGTGATGTAATTATCTGATATGTGTCTCCTGTGAGAAGGTTGTTCGACCTCCTGGCTAAGAATTGCTGCTTCAGAGCATGCAGACTTCCGGGGGTGTATCCGGTGATGACTCCCACCGGCTGCACCCCTCATCAGAGACTTGTGGTCCTGCTGGCTTCCTCAGATGGCATGTAGAGATGCAGAGGGAATTTGTCTTCCGGCCTTTTAGCCATGTCGCAGCCCAGTTACGTGTCTCTCGGGCTATCTGCAGTTAGCCCCACCTCCCTCAGGCCTTTTCTGTGAACCCACCCCTTTCCTTTACCCTGTGAAATCTTACAGGACGCGCTCTGAGAGGCGAAGAGCAAGCCCCTGACCTTGAGCCTGTTCTCAACTTGTCTGTACCCCAACTGGAGCTGAAGGAGGAAAAAACAAAATCAACACCGCAGGAAGCCGGAAGCACAGGTGCTATAATGAGCCGCAGCTGAGGAGCTCCGTGGACCAGCCTTTGGAGGCGTGCCAGTGGCCAACGATCAGCCACTTCTCAAGGCTCTTCCCCTCCCCATCGTCGTCCATGCATGTGCGCATCCAATAAGCACTCGTTGATTGCTTACCATCTACTGAACACCTTTTCAAGCACAAATGCCCCGGGGCACGAAGAAAATGAGGCCATATAACAAGGAGAACAAGATCTTGACCCGTGGCCCATTTCCCAGGACTCAGAAGTATGCGCGAACTTCCAAACCACATCTCAACAACCTCAGCTTCTTCAGTACAGTAATGAAGAACAGAACTGCAGCAGGAAAGCTATGGCACAGTTGCTGGAAATAAGTCAGAGATGCTTAGTTCTTGCTGGAGAACGATTGTTCCCACTGCCTGATGTTTGCTTCTGTGTGGATACCCCTGGGTTTGGGTATTCGTTTAGTTTACATGCTTTTTTTTTAATATTTCAGTTTTCTGTGGGGTGAAATCCAGATTTCCTTCTCAAGAGCATCAGAAAGGCCCCAAAAGGCACACTGCTTTTCCCTGGGAACGCAGGCTGCAAAGCCTGCAAAGGCTGCAAAAGTTCATCACCACACCTGCAGCTGCAAGGGAGTCCACCTCAGCATATCATGGGTTTGTTGGGCAGTCTGTCCAGCTTAGAGAAACCAAAAAGCAAAAATGCTGCAGGGCAGGATAGTTAGTTCTCTTTCGGATGCTTCCTTCCCCGCTGAGGAGGGCAGGGGAGGGGTGGTTAGCAGCTCTGGTCCCTCATAGATTGCACGCATGTCTGCTGGTGAGTTTGAGGGGAGCTGGATTGCTCTGGCTTAGCTTCCTCTTTGTGGGAGCCAGCTCCCTGGGAGTGAAGACATTTACTCTGTCCCTTCTAGCTGCAGCTGTGACCTGGGCCAACTGTCATGCCGATATCAGAAAACCCATTGTCGCTGCCGCTCTAAGCCACACTCTATGATGTAACTTTTAAATTGAGTGTGCCAGAGTTGAGGAGATGGCTCAGTGGGTAAAGTCCTCGCTGTGCAAGCATAAGGAACTGAGTTCAGATGCCTGGCACCTACATAAAAGCCAGTGTGGTGGCATACGCAGATGGCCTTGGTGCTGAAGGGCAGAGGTAGACACAATCTCCAGGGCTGACTGCGGAGCCAGTCTTGGTAAAATAGCAAGCTCCGGCTCCAGAGCACAGTCTCAGAAATATAAAGTGGAAAAGAGGTTAAGGAAGACACCCCAATGTTTTATATGTATGTACATGTGCTTGTGTGCATGTGCGCGCGCGCATGCGCGCGCACACACACACACACACACACACACACACACACAGAGAGAGAGAGAGAGAGAGAGAGAGAGAGAGAGAGAGAGAGAGAGAGAGTTAAAAAAAAGATGTATATTTTTCATCTCTAAAGTGTGGATAACTCTAGTAGATTTTTTTCCTTTGAGCATTGAATTGGGCAAAACACAAGATTTCATACGCTGTAAATTCATGATGCTTTCTTTTTCTTCTTTTATTCATTTCATTTACTCAAAGCATTATCTCCCGCTGTCCCTGGATCTGCTTGTCTCACTCCTTGCCCTGATAACTCCACCCAGCAGTTGTGGCCTGGGCAGTTTCTCAAGGCAGTGAGAAGTACGTTCTGCAAGTCTCTCCACAGCAGACCTGTTTTGCTTTGCTTTTTCTGAAGATTGGGGAGCAGGGGGTTCGTGGTGGCAAGTGGGGTTTGCAGCCATGCCACCATCACCCTGATTTGGAATCTGGTTGACCACGGGAGCTTTAAAAAAGGATTTCTCTGGGGCTATAGAGGGTACCCATAGCTGGCTGTGTTTGCAGGCAAGGGTGGCAGCTGAACATCTTGTCCCTGAACACGCAGACGCCATACCCCCTGTGGGTGGCAGTGATCTCCAGAAGCAACAACAAGACGTGAAGAGGTGACAAAGATGGCAGATGCCCAGGGGGTGGAGAACACATATTCAGGAAAACATGGGAACACAGGGAGTGTTTGTGCCCAACTGTTGACAGAAGGCCAGGGCAAAGGCCAGGGCAGGTTTGGAATGGGAAATGTTTGCACTTGCTGCACACGCCCTGTGCTGTAGAGGTACCTATGAGTGTGAACCCTCCTGCCTGGAGACCCTCACAGTAAATCTCTATTTTCTCTATTTAAGAGCCCTTCTGAATTCTCTTGGGCACTTGAAATCTACCCTTTAGTGCATCAGTCACTTTTGGTGACCACCGTTGACCCCTCCTCCCCCGTCCCTCACCGTTAGCCTCAGTTGCTTCTTGGAGAGTTGGCATCTTATCACGTAGGGCTTGTCCTTTTCCTATCAGCAGCACATGGAAGTGTGAGCCCCCAACATGATCTGCCTCCCCACATGCATCCTTCGAAGAGGGGGTATGAAAAAAACCCCACCCTCCAGTAGCTAAGAGGATTGACCTGAGGTAGATGGGGTCAGCCACATTATAAAATCAACTTGCTAGTGTGTTTATATTTTATTCTCCAGTATGGAAAATTCCAGACATATGCAAGCATAGACAAGATGGCACACAGAAGCCCAGGAAAACTATTACCAACAAAAATTGCTTTTCTTTTTTGTCTTATTTCTTTTATTCTTTCACCTGAGAGACTTCCTACATAATCCAGTGTGTCTTTCAGAATGATTAACATCTATTCTTCTCTTTCAATGCATTGGTCTCACCACGCTTCTTCTTTGACATGAATGTAAGTTGCGTAGAGCACCTGTCCCAAACCCTCCATTGAAGGCAGTACATCCACGGTGCAGCCAAGGTGAGTCTAAAGGGTAGCTGGCAATTCCTTCTAGTCACAGTCAGGACCTTTCCTGGGATCGTTCCTGAAGCTGCCAAATCTACAGGTGTGGAGTGTGGACCCCAAGGCATTGGAGACTAATGAAAGATCTTAGAGCCCACCCCCTGCTGCCCAGCAGTGTGTGATGCTCTGTCGGGTCCTGCCATCTCAAGCCCTGTGCTCTGCCTCCATGGGTAAAGCTTCTGCTTCCTCACCAAAAGATCAGACAACAGGACAATAGAAGAAAACAACGGGGAAATGTCAAGATAAAGGTCAAAATCAGCCTTGGTTCTCTTTGGTCCAAATCAGGGGCTGTTAACCTCATTCTCTCTCTCTCTCTCTCTCTCTCTCTCTCTCTCTCTCTCTCTCTCTCTCTCTCTCTCTCTCTCTCTCTCTCTGTGAAGGGCCACATTGTAAATGTTCCAGGCTTTAATGTTTGGGCTCCTCTGTCTACAGAAAAAGAAGGCCAGGGACAACCCACAAACACGTGGGCACACCTGCATTCTGATGGCCAATAATGTAGAAACCAGCGCAGACTGGAGCAACTGGCAAGCCATGGTTTGCTTGTGTGTAGCCCACACAAAGCAGCCATTTTCATTTCTGTTAACGCTTCCTGGATTTGACTTTTAATTAAAAAAAAAAAAAGAAAGGTGTAAATATGCAAAATACAGCTAAATAGTTAATAGAATTTTTGCTATCATCTCAACTTTTTGAATGAAAAAATTGGTAGCCTGTAAGATTAAAGGATTTGCCCAAGATCACAAAGCTGACACAAGCCACCATTTAAACTTGAGCCCAGATAGCTCTTTCAATTCCTTATTTACAATGTTCATCTTGGTCTAGATGCAGTTCAGTAACACTGTAACTAAGGCAGCCAACCCTGGAGTACAGCTTTCTCACCTGGGATTCCACTCTGCTAGGCCTACACACACACAGGGCAAACTCCAAACAATTCTCCTAGCAACCAAGCTTTCAGTAACCAAGGACCCCGACCTGAACCAAGCTGCACGCTCACCCTGCTCTGAGCACTGGAGTGTGTTCTCCCTTCTCTCAACCACCATCAAACTTAGATTCTACTCAGTCTTGCTCTGCTTATGTCTAGGTATGAAGGCAGAGGGCCAACCGAGCCTCCACCGTCTTCTGGATTCATTTTGTAATAATGTAAAACCGTGTCCCTAAGCCAACTCCTGGGGAAAAGCCTCTGTTTATCATCTTATGCAACTGGGTGTGCATCGGACTGTAATCAGATGCATTATGGAAAGGGACACACCAAGAAAAATGATTATTCCACATAGTCAATCGAAACAGAGACTCGCCCCACCTACGCCCCACTAACCAAGCTTTCCCTTCTTTTGGACCTCACACACGAAAACCCTGGGAAAATATTCAGGCCTTTGAATGCCTCGCTCATATGTTACCATGGTCGGCCTTGACAATGCAGTGCTGACCCATGCTATGATTCTGCTTTGAATAAACTTTCCCGGCTACTTTTGTAAGTCTATATGTAGACTTATTTCAGTTCTTTAATTTTGAGGCCAAGAACGTGGAAACAGTTCTGATTCTGACCACTAATAGCATCTCTAAGGATCATACGAAACACTTTATAATTTCCCATTCACACTTTCTTTGTCTCACAATGTGGGCAATTATAACTGGTAATTGGTCCCTAATTTTTATCATCCAGATACTAAGTTGTATATTTCTAATCATTTTCCTTTTCAAAGGTTTGCCAAAGATAAGTTGCCAAGAGGAGCCATATGTCACCTCTTTGACCTTGTCTAATCCCTTTGGAAGCTGGGAGGCAGAAGTGCTCACCTGTGGCACTTGCCATTTTATACGGTGAAATAAAATCACAGTGCCTCTACATCACCAGCATGACGCCACTGAGCACAAAAGGTAAGAGACGCTTGGTGCTTGGGAACATGTTGTTCAAGTTGATCCCAGTACTGCACTAGCTAATTATTGCCTTTTTCCTATTATCAAATTACTAAAGGAACTATGGGGTATAGGAGTGAGGGCTTCCAAATGATCTTACTCGTTGAGAGCAGATAGGGTGTGAGATTGTAGGGAACTCAGTTACTTTACTTTATACCTGATGATCACTGACACAAGCATTTCGTGTGTTTGTCTCCTACCTATGTTCTCACACTGACAAGGGCATGGATCCTGCTATACTGTGTCTTCCTAACTTACCTACTTGAAACTTGAACTCGCAACAGAATGGTGTTGAGAGGTGGGGCCACTGGAAGAAAATTGTTCTGAGGAGTAGCTCTCGGCAAACCAGGAAGCAGCAGCGTGCTCTTGAAATCTCAACTTCCTGAACTGTAAGAAATGAACTCCCATTGTTTGTAAGCTCACACACACACACACACACACACACCCTTATGGTAATTTGTTACAGGAGCTGACCTGGCTAGTTTTTTGTCCACTTGATACAAGCTAGAGTTATTTAGGGAGAAGAGCCTCTAACTGAAAGCAGTGCCTCCATCAGAATGACCTGTAGGCAAATTTTTATCTTGTTTGATGATTGGTGTGACCCACCATGGGTGGTGCCATCCTTGGTCAGCTGGTCCTTGGAGGTATAAGAAAGGTAGCTAAACATGAGCAGCACTCCTCCGTGGCCTCCGTCTCATTCCCAGCCTCCGGGTCCCTGACTCATTCCCAGCCTCCGGGTCCCTGGCCTGAGTCTTGCCTTGGCTGCCCCCGATGATGAACCCAATAAGTCCTTTCTCTCCCAAGATGCTTTTGGTCATTGGGTTTTATCATAGTGACAGAGAGCAAACTAAGACAGTAACAAGACATACTAAGAACGATGCCTCTAAGCTAAGTAACTTTAAACTACTCCATTGTTAGTTGTTTTAAAAAGTGAACTTTGTAAACAAGCTACATTTTTTGTGCTGTTTCATTTTTTACAATTTTTTAAGGATTTCATACATGAGCACTCTATATTATCATGTGTCCCCACCCTCTCCCCCACTTAACTCCTCCCATGCCCCCAACTCCCTCTTAAAATCATGATCTAAGCTCTATTGTTTTATGTGTATGTGTGCATATAGGTACCTGCTGAGTCCGTTTAGTGTTGCTCGTACGTATATGTGTTTAGAGCTGACCAATTGGGATTGAGTAAGCTACCGGGGACGCACCCCTATGGAAGACTGATTCTCCCCACTTTTGCAGTCATTGATTAGCTATAGATCTTTACCCAGGAGTAGTGACTTGTGAGATTTCCCCCCATCAACTGGTTCTGTCATCATGTGCATCTGGTTTAGAAGACCATATTGCTGACCTTCAAAAGTGCAGCGTCCTTGTCACGTGTAGAGGATGCTGTCTCACAGCAGATGGCTGCACGCCTAGCTCTTTTGATTTTTACACTCCCTCTGAGGTGTTCCTTGAGCCTTAGATACAGGAGTTGAGTTGCAGATGTATCAGCTGGGGATGGGCACCCCATAGGTGGCTGTTCTCTGAAGTTTTGACCAGTTAATGATTCTTGACATGGTTTCTATTGGCTACAAAAAGACAGTTGCTAATTTTTGAATCACTCATCCTTTAGGATTCTGTTTCAGTATTTCTAAATCACCTTTCCAGAATCGAGATGAAAATCACCCTTTCTAAAAGCACACTTTGCCTTAAACATATTCACGCCTCCAGGTTCTCTCCTCAGCCTCATTATAAAGACTTAGTGGATGACTTTCCAAGTTCTCTGCGGGTCTTTCCCTCTTATTCAAGACTACTGGTGCCTTGTTTTAGTGGTTGCTTTGGCAGGGGGGTCGGAGGGGGGTATGTTACTGTACTAAGGCTGTACTAAGGACTGGCCCCAGAGGACACCGGCTCCACATGACCTCCGCGGCTGCTGGGCCTCCACAGGCCTTGTTCTCATTGGTGGATCACAAAGGGCGGGGCTGCTCATGCGCCCCTGCCTGTTCGTGCTGAGAAGATCAGAGTATAGGGTTTACAGCTTTAGCTACAAACAAGGAGCTCGCTAAACAGAGATTTTAAAAAAAAACAGAGTCGGTCGGCCTTACGTTATTTCATTTCCTTTATTTGGTCTGGGCTGGAAGGGAAGTCCTGGTTGTCAGTCGGCAGCTTGGTCAGTCCATATGTCTTTCCAGCCCTGAGTTTACACCGTCTGCGCATCCATATTCCCGCGACAACCAAGAAGATCAGAGACAGGGGTGCCAGTGCAATGCCCCAGGAGAATGTGGAAGAGACTGCAGAAGGAAGAGAGGGCGTTGAGAGGGGACATCTCTTGCCACAGAACAAGGCAGCGCAGGTAGACAGGGAAGAAAAAAAAATCAATGTTTGTTTTCTTTGATACATGCGCAGTGATTTCTGGAAAGTTTGTCTCTTACAAATCTATTTGCGGATGGCATCTGAGAATGAGCAAGGTGGGCAAAATCTGATTAAAGGACATCACAAAGTAAGGAGCAGAAGCCATGGGGCTGTACGCGCTGTGGGCAGGGCATGTAAGACGGCACCTGCCTTTGTCTCTGTCAGCTGCTGGTGAGGTGCCAGGGCCCAGGCTGCGCCTTGCCCGTGGTCACGAGTGTCATGGGGATTGAATCGGAAATAAAGACAAAGAAAAGAAACTTTTGGTTAAGGACCTTGGATGACAAGGTTATTTCTTGGATCCAAGAAATGTATTTGTATTTGTAAATGTATTAAGTATTTGATTCCTAGACATCTCTGTTGTGTAACTACAGGAAGAGACTGTGAGTACAACAGTAGAAAGTCTGAGACCTGAGTTATTAGATATCATGTTGATGAGGCCAGACTTCCACTTTCTCTTTTCCAAGATAGGGTCTGGCCACATAGCCCAGGAAGACCTCAAACCTGACTCCCCCTTGCTTCAGTTCAAGGACTAGGGTATGTAAACTTCCACACGTGTGTGTGTGTGTGTGTGTGTGTGTGTGTGTGTGTGTATGCACACCTGTGTATGTGTATAAGTGCAGTGGCTGTAGGGTGTGGGGGGGTTTAAGTAGGTAGGTATGCATAAGAGCAGATGCATATGTGTGTGATGGGGGCAGGGTCAGTGAGGGGTGTGTGCACACGTGTGGGCACGTGCGTGCCAGAGAGTAACTCAGATAGCTTCCTCTATCATTCTCCACTTTATTTTTTAGACAAGGTGTCTCACTGAACCCCGAGTTCATCTATTGGCTAGACTGGAAGCCAGCGGAAGCCCAGGCGTTCTCCTGTCTCCTCCCAGCGTTATGCTCACCGGTCAGGCTACCGTTGCCGTCTCTTTACATGGACGCCCGAGCCTGAACTCAGGTCCACTTTACCTGCTGAACTTGTCCCCTGCATCAGACGACACATTGTAAGCTATCATTTGCCATGCCCTGTGCAGGAGCTAAGGGGCTCTCAAGCTGGTTCTGTGCCATAGCCTCATCATCTTACATAGATAGAGTGGCAACGAGTTGCATAACCTTCCCATCCTAATGCGCCCTTGGGAAGCAAACGCCGGCTTAGTGTGGGAGAGACACACAAAGGCAGAGCCCGGTGAACACACATGTGAAAGGACTCCAGGGCACAGATCACACAAAGTCCAGGTCCCAGATGGGGAAGCTGCTCTGTGAGACTCTGATTTCCAGATCTATACAGTTCCCACCTCAGCAGAATCCTCCCAGCTTGACTGGCACTGAGATGACCTCAGACACCACCCCAGGCGCACAGGCTTTAGTTGTAAAACTTCCATCAGGAAAAGCCAGGGCTCCTAATTTAAAATACATCTACGGCTGCCTCCCTGGCCGTGTGAACAGATATGGACCAAAGGCATTTCGCTGACGGCTACAGCTCTGCTCTAGACGCTGCATTCAGAGTCCTCCTAGGACCACTGTGGCCTGCAGATTATCGGATCGGGCCCCGTCAACAGAAACTACATTAACTACACCTCACTTTCCTGCTCAACATTCAGACAACAAGATTTCAAACAACAATGATTTCCTTATGGCTTGGGTTCTTTTCTTTGTGAAATGTCCTTGTCCACCAACCACATTTATTTCCATTGTTTGAGGGCGTTGGCCTTGCAGCTGCCTGCTGCCCTGAATACCTGGTCATCACAAAGCAGGACAGAGATAAAGAGTGACGCATCACCTCCTAGACACCAGATGAGGTCCACGAACCCTGGTGCTCCAAGGTGGAGCCGCAAGAAGACACAGGGCATTCAATTCACTGCTGATTTTTATGTGTTTGCTTTTAAAAAATCCCAATTTGTTTCTTTAAAATCTGAATATAATTTCCCAGTGCCAACTGTCCACCCTGCTAACAATTCTTTTTAAAAATAGAGTTTGGGGTCAGTGATGTGGGTCTGTACAAGCTTAGGGACCAGACAGCAGGCTCCAGCACCTACATGTGCAAGGTGGATGTGGCAGCGTGCTTACAACCCCAGCACCCAGAGCATGAAACAGGGAGCCCTGGAGCTGGCTGGGTAGCTAGACTAGTCTAACCAGTGAGCTCTGGGTTAGAGCGAGAGGCCCTGCCTACGTGAACAAAGCAGGAGTGACTGAGGAAGACTCGGTCTCTGGCCTTCACACACACACACACAACACACACACACACACACACACACATTCACACAACTCACACACACACATACATTCACACACTCTCTCTCTCACACACACACACACTCACATTCTCTCTCTCTCTCTCTCTCTCTCTCTCTCTCTCTCTCTCACACACACACACACACACACACACACACACACACACACACAATTTGAGGCTTCCTTTCAGTGCCCCACAAAGAAACATCTAGACACTGTGTAGTTCAGCATCCATAAAGCATTCGACAAGTTGGTTTTCCTTTTAGTGTCCTCCGGATACATACCTTCCTTGACTGTGGTGTGGTGCGACTGAAAACTCCGTGGATTCGTGGCAACACATTTAAAATCTGTATTCAGATCCTCCCTTGTGACCGGATCAAAGATCAGTGACACTTCCACGTAGTTCTCATCGTTCTCCGAGTATTGGCTGGGCGAGAAAACATTCGGCTGAGCATGAGGGATGGATGCAGTGCATGATGGATGTGTGCAGAGCATGATGGATGGATGCAGTGCATGATGGATGGATGCAGAGCATGATGGATGGATGCAGTGCATGAAGGATGGATGCAGTGCATGAGGGATGGATGCAGTGCATGAGGGATGGATGCAGTGCATGAGGGATGGATGCAGTGCATGAGGGATGGATGCAGTGCATGATGGATGGATGCAGAGCATGATGGATGTGTGCAGAGCATGATGGATGGATGCAGTGCATGAAGGATGGATGCAGTGCATGAGGGATGTGTGCAGAGCATGTCATAGGTATGCAGAGCATGATGGATGGATGCAGAGCATGACATAGGTATGCAGAGCATGATGGATGGATGCAGAGCATGTCATAGGTATGCAGAGCATGATGGATGGATGCAGAGCATGATGGATGTGTGCAGAGCATGAGGGATGGATGTAGAGCATGACATATGTATGCAGATCATGATGTATGGATGTAGCACATGATGGTTGTGTGCAGAGCATGATGGATGTGTGCAGAGCATGAGGGATGGATGTAGAGCATGACATATGTATGCAGAGCATGATGTATGGATGTAGCACATGATGGATGTGTGCAGAGCATGATGGATGTGTGCAGAGCATGAAGGATGGATGTAGAGCATGACATATGTATGCAGAGCATGATGGATGGATGTAGTGTGTGATGTGTATGTGTAGAGCATGGTGTATGTATGTAGAGCATATGAACAGGTGTAGAGCATGATGCATGGATGTAGGCCATGATGTGCGTATGCAGACAATGCTGTATGTGTCTATAGTAGACTTGTCTCTTATAGGATAGCAAGACAGACGGTCTCAGATTAGAAAGGCCTGTTGTGTTAAAGTGACCACCACTTCTGTAAAGTTCAGATAAGCTGCCATTGAGGTTGATTCTCATCTGAGAGACTTTCTAGGCTGTTTGGAGGACCACGTGTCCCTGAAGACGTTGCCCTTTGTAACAGGACATTTGTCACAATGAAAGCACATATTCTCCTCTCGGTTTAGATGGAAAACTTCATTTTGGGGTGAACAAAAATACCTTCAACAATCAAGTAGGAGCAGAAAAATCTAGTTTGGGGAATTTGACTTTCTCACCAGTCAGTTATTTCATGGTGAGGCAAAGGGAGTTTCCAGGGCCTGGACTCTCAAGGGTGTCCTCCACAATGGGGAAACACGCGCAGGTCAGAGCATCGGACAGCCCACGGAAGGTCCTCGTCAGGGTGCCTCCCATTTGTAACTTAAGCAGAAGCCAAGGCACCTCACTACTATCCGTTCATGGGACTGAAGGTGTCTCAGAGCACACTCACCGGGACTATTAAGTGAGCAATCTGAGTCCAACGACACTGGACATTTATTGTGACTAAGTCTTTGGCAACGAGGAACTGAAAGCGACAGATTATGCTACCACACATCACGTTCATCCACTAGATGTGCCAACAAAGAACACTTTTGTTCATCTTCCCCAAAATGCAAAAGTCTGATAAGCCCAGGCTAATTCAAAGTACCAAGCAACAACGCAAAAAAGTACTTGAAACTTTGAGCCATCTGTCTCCTTTCCTTTCAACTTTCAGAGTGTAAAAATTGATGTAAGAGATAGATGCTTATGCCTCTCTCTCTCTCTCTCCCCATCTCTCTCTCTCCCCCCCATCTCTCTCTCTCTCTCTCCATCTCTCTCCCTCCCTCTCTCTCTCCCCACTCTCTCTCTCTCCCTCCCTCTCCTCCTCCTTCTTCTCCTTCTCCTCCTCCTCCTTCTCCTCCTCCTCCTCCTTCTCCTCCTCCTCTTCTTCTTCTTCTTCTTCTTCTTCTTCTTCTTCTTCTTTTCTCTCTCTCTCTCTCTCTCTCTCTCTCTCTCTCTCTCTCTCTCCTTCTTTCTCTTTCAGAGACACATCAGACCACAGTTCTAGTACAGATACCGTGTCAAGGTTTTACAATGCTTATGAAACTTATGAAAATTTTTAAGAGGAATGAGTGTGATACAGTGGTAAATGGAAATGTTCCAACTATGAAATATTTAAAGAGTCAACTAGTAAACTGCAACCCACACAAGTCTAGAGAATATTTGGTTCTCAAGATAATGTTAAGCAAATTTCAATTTTTAAAGCTTTAAATCCCCAACAGTTTGTAAATTTTTAAAAAGTTACTTTTACTACAATATATGTGTGTCATATTAACAGGCCCTGAAGGTAACATCATGTCCAGAAGCAAGTAAGCCCCAGCAGGAGACCCGAACCCACTTACTGGTGTAGCCCCTCGGTCACACGGCCTCTTGGGTAGGCCGTTGAGATAAAAGTGCTGTTAGCCATCCACCACACGATGGTGTTGGAAGGTGTCCCAGTTCCCAGAAACACCTTGCATGGGACTATCAGTCTTGACCCTGGGTATAGGAAGACATAACACAGCAACTGTCAGAACCCAGCAGGGAAAGGGGGCTCCTTACCTCACACCCTGCACAAAGCTCTCAGCACAGGGCCTTGCTTGTCTTCTCAAGCATCCCTCAGAAGTCAATCGCTTCCTTACAAGGAAATTTAGTTTCCTCAAGTGGTCTACTCAGGTACTTGTTTTCCAAATGTCTCCAGCACGTCCACTGGTCTATGCAGCGGGCAAAAGTCCCAAAGCACATGGTCCTGAATGGCTTCACCAAGGCCACTGAGTCCCTACAGAGCGTTCGATGCTCAAGGGATGTTTTCTTCCCCAAATGATGCTAATGACAAAACATTTTGTCATGTGTGAGTCTTTCTTTGGGCCCACTGCTGGCCTCAGCTCTACTCTTTCCCAATGGTCTCCAGATAAACTTTAACATTTAAACCCAACACCAAACAGACATAATAATAATGTTTTGTTTTCAAATGAATTCTGAAGCCAGAGCTTGATAAATGAACATCAAAACTATAAAACTGGATTATTAAAAAAAAAAACCAAACACATAAGAGAGTATGTGTACATCAGCTTTCCAAACATGCAGACCAGAATCTACAGCCAAACTTGACCCCAAGTGCCAGTGTCTGAAGTGTACTATGTCCCCATGACTCCCTAGTGGCTTCTTGTGGTTAATAATAGAAATAAAACCTTGCTATAAAGTTGGGGTTGGCGCAGAATGGCTCCCACTGGGCAGAGTAAATGCTCAATAGATGGACAGCCCTGCTCTACCATAAACTTCAGAAAGTGTCTGGTGCAGTTCACTCATGTGCCTTCACCCACTAGGGACCAGCCAACAGTTTGTTGGCCAAGACATCCTGTATCTGCATGGGCTAGAGATGGAAACCCCTTTTTATCAAACCATTGAATGGATATGCCAGCCACTCTAGTAACACGGAATTGTCTACGGTCCCTGCTGGCTTTGTTTGACAAATAGTCTTCCAGGGATCCCGAGCAGCTGCTAAATACTGAGACCATGGGTTAACGTAAATGTACAAAAGATGCCTGCTCCGTGGGCTCTTTCCAACAGTTAATAACTCTTACCAAATTACTCACCCCATTACATTTAGGTTTTTGTAGGTATAACTTTCAGAAAATAAAGTACCATTGCTCTCAAATAATGGCAATGCTAACAATACTGGGCAAAGACAAAGGTCCCTGCAATAGTTTGCCAGCAAGTACATAGTGTGGTTCCTGGGCTCCACTCAGCCACTGGGCACCCCAAGGCATGGGGCGGTCAGCAGACACAGGTCCCCAAACCCCTGATGCCCTCAGGCACCACCACTGTCACGTGGGCAGCACAGTCCTTCCTGGTCCTCACCCAGGGATGCTGGTATTGTCTCCAGGGGAGAGATGATGACCGGGATGGACTCTGTGGTTGTTCCTGAGGAGTTTGAAAGGAAAAGAGACTGCATTAGGGTTTCCAGCACACAGTCAGATCTCTTTGTTCAGCTAATTAAGTGACCCTGCCCCCACGTGACCAGGCATTGTGGGAATCAGCCTTTGTCTGGCAAAGGAAACGGGCTCTCCGTGAAACTGAGCATCTTAAGCCAATGCTTTTCCCGGCAGAAACATTACTGGAAGAGGCCACAGTTACACATTCCTCTGGCAGACGGTCTTTGTTATCTGCTCTGTGGTGAACAATTAGCTTGCCCTCTCCCGGGCTTCCTGAACGCGCACTGATCATATCCACAGGATGGGTTTTGCCTGAAGGTTTTGCCCTCCCTGGATATTAAAGATCCACTCCTTCAAGAGCAGGCACAGGGATTGCAAAGTCAGTCGCCTGTGTGTAAGATCTATACTGCCCTGGTCACGGAGGTCTTATTAACTAAGATGGTAAGCTCATTAGGGAGGCTGGCGTGGACCTCCAAGGGATTCGAACTGGCATGAAGACACTGGGCACCTGAAGTGGACCAAAAAGGGCAGCTAGGGCGTGAGTAAGGGTTGGGAGCATCTCTCAACTGGCCTCATGGTGCTTGTTTCTGCTACTAAAAACCACTTAAATTACCACGAGAAATAAAAGACCTGACGAGATGTCGGTGTAGCTTAAGGAACCACCTATAACAGGGCTGGGACAGTCGATGGGGAAAGACCAGTGTCAAGGATAAGATACTGCAGCGGTTCTCCATCAGGAGAGTGCACCTGTGTGGTCTTGGAGGCGGGCGGTGGAAAACACAGGTTTCAGCGCCTCAACTCCCACGCTCCAATTCAGCGGATCTGCATAGGACCTTAGTTAGATTCTCCTGTGAGGGGGCACTGCTCAGAATCTGAGGATATACTCGGGTTCTCCATGTGAGGAGCTCTTGGATTCTCTCTGTGAGGTGTACTCAGCTAAGCCTGTGGCTTCTGGCTCAGGACCACCATCTGAGAACCACTGTGTTTCCCCAGGTTCACAACTGAGCGCAATGCGCAGGTCTGCCGCCCCCTAGTGTTTCTACGCAGCATCACACAAACAAGGAGATAGGACCATTCTCAGGCATCACCCTGAAAGGAGCGAGGAGTTAGTATGAACCCGTTCTCACTGGATAGGATAACAAGTATGAGCCAGAGGCTTTGCCTCATGGGAATTAGGTTATTCCTTGTGACACGATGAACCTCTGGGTCCTGTGAGATACGTTAAGTTGCCTTCACAGAACAGTCTTTTAACCCCAGTGTTCCCACCGCTCTCGGAGCTTGCGATTTAAAGGCTCCGATTGCGCCTGGTCCTCAGTGTAAAGGAATTCTGTATATTCTCCAGGGTAGAGTCTGGGGCTCACAAAGTTCATTCTCCTTTCACCTAGCTTCCTCTCCAGCACACAGGAGCTCGGGGTGGACACTGCACAACTGCTAAATGCCAACCAGCCCCTCCTACCACGTTCTTGTCACATATAACTGACCTGGTTATCGGCTGAGCATCACTTTTCCAGGTTTTTAAAATCTAAAATACTCTGAACTCTGAAATCTGTTGAGCACCAACACAATGCTGTGCACGGAAAATTCCATACAGTAAAACTTCGTTTCAATGCACAGAATTAATTAAAATACTTCGATATCACCCTGGTGATATTGATCTGCAATATCCACATGGAAAGGCTACAATAGGCTCTCTGGTTAGAAGCCAACCTATAGTCCCTGGACCACAAAGCTATTCTAACTATAGCTTGAAAGAAAAAGAAAATTAGAGAATATAATCAGGGTAAGAATGTCCCGGCCACCTCTGAGTGTTGGCTTCTTCTGTTCCCCAGGAAGACTTGGTTTGGCTTCCTCTAGTGGTGAGTTTTAGCCTTGCCACTTTCAAACACCTACTTTGATTCCTTGTCTGCCCAAGGATTAATCCTCCTTCCCTCAGAACTGCCAGAATGCTCCTCTCAAGGAACCATGTGTTTGTCTTAGTAACATCTAGAACAGTTGAAATGCACATTTATTGTCTTCCTTCCTGAATTTGCCGTCATGCTGCTCCTAGAGCCCAGTGAGGCAGCTGTCTCTGTGTAGGTACTCACTTTTGACCCGGAGCTCAATACTCCTGGTGATGTTGTACTCCTTGCCTTTGTGGGTAAACGTCACAACACATCTGTAGTAGCCGGCATCCTCCATGGATGTGTTGGCTATCAGTAAGCGAGTGGGGTCTCCTGCACTTAGAAACTTCTGGTTGCCTTTGTCCAAGAGAACAGAGCCCTTGAGGGGAAATGGATCTTAAAGTTACATTCTAGAATAGCATAGCTCTCAAACACTCAGGGTCATATCATTGATGTCAAACAACATGGACTCTACAACCCAAGATACAAGCCTGGTATATGCTCACTTGGACCATTTTGGTTTGAGGGCGCACTTTTAAATGCATTCTTAGGATTTTATCATCTAGCCCACACTGACCTTAACTCTTTTGGTTTGTTGTTGTTGTTGTTGTTGTTGTTGTTGTTGTTGTTGTTGTTTTTAGTGTAGCCTTGGCTCTCCTGGACTCACTTTGTAGACCAGGCTGACCTCGAACTCAAAGCAATCCACCTGCCTCTGCCTCCTGAGTGCTGAATTAAAGGTGTGCGCCACCACACCCAGCGACCTTAACTCTTGATTCTCTTGCCTTAGTCTCTTGGATTCTAGGCTGACATGGATGTGTCTGTACGTCCACTTTAGGAAAAGGAATCAGTGAACATCTTGGCTATTTTTTTAAAGATTAACTTATTTTAGACCATTAAAGTACAAATATATTTAAGGTCTAACTGCCTACCTACCGACGATGAGCAATAGCAAGGAAAATCACCATGAAACAGGCATGAAGACATGAAAAACAAGGAAGAGAACAAGTTGCAAGAATTTCTTTAACTTACTACGAGGTAGGAACTTCTGTAAGTAAATCAATAGGAGCGGTGGATCCATGTTCCCCTATGGCCATGGGGTTGTGTAGCTTCTCTGCAGAACAGAGGCCCCGGGGGTGAGGCCTCCAGCAAAATGGGAGAAGTATCGAGGATAAGAAAAGCCTGAGCGGGGCTGGAGAGATGGCTCAGAGGTTAAGAGCTCCCGCCTGCTCTTCCAGAGGTCCTGAGTTCAATTCCCAGCAACCACGTGGTGGCTCACAGCCATCTATAATGTAATCTGATACCCTCTTCTGCAGATAAAGCATTCATACGCAATCAATAAAATAAATAAATTTTTAAAAAAAGAAAATACTGAGCACTCCATGGCCTCAAGTATATTGCTTTCTACGTTATGATAGCCTGTGCAGGTATTATGTACCTGGGAAGCTGAGGCAGGGGAGTTAGAGTTTGAGGCCAGACTGTGCTACATAGAGAAACCCTGTCAAAAGGATGCAGTGCTGAGAAAGAATGGGACAGGGGGGAGGAGTAAAACGTGGCCAACGCTAAAGGCTGTCAGCAGTCAGATACAACCCTGAGTGACGTCATAATCTCACAGTGGGTGGGAACACACGCAGATCCGAGCTAGTGGCTTGCCTTCAAAATATGCTTAATTAAAGAGGGAGATTTCACAGCTCTTAGCTTGAGTAGACAAATATGAACACGCTACCACAGTTGTTCTACAAACTGAGACTTTGGGTCCATATCTCCTGTTCCTTTCATCTGTAAAGGGAGAGATGAGCAGTCCCCCCCCTCTCTTGTTAGACTGTTTGCTGAGCTTAGAGACAGTGGAGGACCACTATCGTTCACACCTTCGCGCTGGCCCCAGGCACTAAGCCTCGTGTGGACACAGAACTGTGACAGGTGCTTTGTGCGCAGTACTCCATTGCTAACCGTCAGAACAACTGCAGGCAGTCGGAACTACCAATTCCATTTCACAGCAGAAACAGGTTCAAGAAGGGATTGGTCCAAACTAACCCAGCCAGACACACAGTTTCCAGACCTATGTTCTATCCTCTGTAGGTGACAACACCTTGCATCTGTCCTCTGCATGCTTGTTGTAAACCAAGAGAAGGCCCTCCTCAGCTCATCAGGCTTGAACACAAGCACAAGCTGCTTTCAGAAAAGCATTTTAAATTTCCCAGTATTGTATCGTATTGCTATGATGTATATAAATGTGTGTGTGTGTGTGCGTGTGCGTGTGTGTGTGTGTGTGTGCGCGCGCGCGCGCGCGCATTTTGCCATTTTAATCCCAGTCAACTGGTAAACCTATTTATTAAAAGGGCTCATTCTTATCAATGATTACATGAATACTAGACTTCTCGGCATCTCTCTACAGTCTGTATCAGAAGTTGGCAAGTTCTTTGGGATAAGAACTAGATAGGACATATTGTTTTTAATTTATGAATGTTTTTTATTAAATTATTCTTGTTACATCTCAATGGTTATCCCATCCCTTGTATCCTCCCATTCTTCCCTCCCTCCCATTTTCCCCTTATTCCCCTCCCCTATGACTGTTCCTGAGAGGGATTGCCTCCCCCTGTATATGCTCATAGGGTATCAAGTCTCTTCTTGGTAATCTGCTATCCTTCCTCTGAGTGCCACCAGGTCTCCCCCTCCATTTAGTGCCACTATAGTCGCCATGGTCTCTGTCACAACTATGTAGCGGTGCAAACACAGACAATCTGTAAACTGATGGCATGGCTGTGTCCCCACCCAAATGTGCCTATGGACCTTGGAGTTTGAGCCTTTAGTCAATGGTCACATGCGCTGAAGTGTTCTAATTTCTTCAAGCATTTAAAAACAGGAAACTCTGCATACTTGAAGAGTTACACAGAGGCAGGTGACAGCTACATATGACTCTAGGCTGTAATTTGTGGCCTATGCTCCACCTAACAATGTCGACGACATCACAGAGAACCCATAAAACACTTGCTATTTACTTAAGAAGACAAAGTGGAAACTGTAACTGTTTACCCCATAACCACATTGTGCTTTACCAGAGACTCTTAAAAAGCATGTATATAAAGAAATGAACAGAGCTTTTTGTTTTCTTGCTTAATTTTAAGCAAGCGACACTCAAAAGCTCCTCAGCAGCCATTTGCTCTGGAATCGTCTCCTGTTCTTCCTACGTGACCCTGTCCCAAACCACAGAAGGACCAACTGATGACGCTAACCACCACCATTTTCATTTATACTATATCTCTGAATGTGTAATTCATGTCTACATGAATATATTGTCTCCAAAAAGGTTTTGTGTATGAGTCATGCAGCCAGCAAGACATGTTTCAGCGGCACACGTGTTTGAGGCCATCAAGACATGTTTCCGCACCACACGTGTTTGAGGCCAACATGTTTCAGCGGCACACGTGTTTGAGGCCAGCAAGACATGTTTCAGCACCACACATGTTTGAGGCCAACATGTTTCAGCGGCACACGTGTTTGAGGCGTACCTTGTACCACTGTATCTTTCCATCACTTTTGCTGGGGATGAACTCTCTCAGGTCAGGGCACACTAGCCACCCGGTGGCTGAGACAGACAAGATTTGCAGGTAGGAGACGAGCGGCAGAGTAGCTTCAGTATCCTCAAAAACCTTGAGTTCCACGGACATTTGCTCACAGTGCGATGCATTTCTAATTGGTTATTAAGAAAGAGGAAAGAGGCAATGAATGGGAAAACAAAAACTCAGAACAGCTTCCCAACCCCGTTAAATCCTGTCTGCGTTGCCTTCATGATTGTCGCTTACCTCCTGTTTTTTAAGTTCTTGGGTGCCAAGGCATCACATCTAATCACTCTCTAGAAGCTGTGTGTCCTGTCCATTTCATGAAGGACCCCGCAGGAGCTTCCTCCGGGACCCAGGACACTAAGAACATCCCCAAGTCTCCTCCTAAGGGATTTGACATTTGAGAGCCCTGAACCCAGCCTGGTTATGATCCAAGGAACTGTAGCCAAAGAGTTCGCAAGAATCACTGCTTCCTTAAAGAAAAATGTCCTTTTCTTCTCTTAGGAATCCTTTACCAACAGGTTTCCAGTTCCAGGAAACTGCTGAGAACTTCGAGTTTAGAGTCTAAAAGACAAGACTGCACGGCAGGGGGTGAAGGAAAATAATGAATTGGGAAAGATGTCTTTAATTGGTTGTTGGCCCACCCATGAGTGTAACAAGTGGTTCTATCAGCTCTTAGAATTGAGAAGAGGACAGAGGTTAAAAATATTGCTGGAAATGTGTGGAGAAAAGGATGAAGGAAAAGAAGAGATTAATAAAAAATTAATGTTTAAAATAGAAAAACAAGGGATTAGAAGGTAGTAGAGCATGCACTGAGCATAGATAAGGCTCTGCATTTAATCTGCAGTGTCCAAAAAATGAAACAAAATAAAATAGAAAAAAAATATAACTATATCAGCTAAGACCCTAAGATGAATAGCTACCTAGAACAAATAACAAGCTCAATTGAGACCATGAGGATCAATTGCAACTATGATATAAAAGTTACTTTTACAAAAAACAAACAAACAAACAAAAAACCTCTAACAATATACATCCAAAAAAGCAACAAAATACAAAAGTAGTTTGATAATCACTTAACTGGCTGAAAGCCTTAAAAATAAATTAAAAACATAAAACCAAGAAAAATGAAATTAGATGGGAAATTTATGCACAAAGAAAATTAATTTTTTAAAAGTGAGTAATCACACTTGGGATTTGCAGGACATTGAGAAACCAAGCTGGATCTGTGCTGGACACTCCTTCCCCACTGGCTAGCTTTCATAGTATTGAAGGATTCTATGCAAACTGCTGAGGGAGAATTAGACTAGGATGCCCTGAGCTGCAGCTTCCTGCCCAGCAGGGTATGCCCACTGCTGTACTAAGGGCATGGCTCTTATGGAGGTAACCAACTGCTCTCTGGTTGGATCTGAGGCCTCCTCCACAGGAAGAAACTCATGCTTGCTTCTGTAAACCTGCTCTCCAAGGCTAAAAAGGCCACAGGCCCTAAGGGAAAACTTACTACTATTGTTTTGTTCAATGGATATGGTGTCAAGCTCCCTTGTAAATATTTACATTTATACCCACAGCCTTTATCAGAGGAGCCGCTATTTTCAGGGATTAGCAATACAGAGACTCTATGCTGTTACAAGCGTGAAGAGTAAGTGACTCCGGAGTGCTCGGCCTAAACCAGATCACCTACTCGAAGACTCAGAAAGCACTGCAGAAAAGGGTGTGGAAACAGTCCAAGACCCAGAGATTGGGGAGAAAACCAGGAAATGATATCTTCTGGACATGACATGGCCACTGTTCGTGGACACAGGGGGCTGTGGTCCCCTGTACAAGATGGGGCTTCAGGTGAGTAATGCACAGGGAAGAGCCCCGAGGCCTGCTCCTCACTGAAGGACTGCAGGCAGTTACTGGGTGCCAGGGGAGAAGAGTGTCGTCTTTTCAGTTACCTGGCCACTGATAAGTTACCCGTGCTCTAGTAAATAACAGCAAATATGTAGGAAATTGTCAAATCCATAGTCACATTACAAATTGAAGAGATGCAATGAGACGTCTGAAGGGACCTCACGGTAGCTAGCTGCAGAGAACTGCTCTTCAGTCGAGTAATATACACACCGGAAGTAAAGACAACTAAAGTAAATTAAGTACAAAGTTAAGTGACCTTCCAAGTCTCTGTAACTACTAAGAGACAAAAATCGAAGTCTCTTTGAAATCCTAGAAACTAGAAGTCTCCAGAAACCAAGCTTGCCAGACATACCGAGAGCCCCAAGCTTGTTCACAGTATTGACCTGGCAGTTCCCCTCGGACAACACATTGAGATTTAGGGGCTGTTTGTCCTGGCAGGATTATCTTGACTATTCTGAGGGACAGAAAGGTCATGTGAGTTCCCAATGGCAAGAGATAAACATGGGAGGGCGGGGAAGTCTCATGTCCTGGAACCATGGATGCCAAAGTGTGTCCTAGTGGTTGCTGGAGATTTCCACTCTGATAGAAGGAAGCCAAGTATTACACAGTTGGGAGAGAAGGGAAGGCAAATATCCCTCAGGCAGGGAACACTTGAACATACTGAGGCACCACTGCCCCCTCTACCTCACAGCTCCCTTTTTTCCCTGCAAAAATTGGGGCATTGGCTACATTTCTTATTCTACCATAAAAACTAGCTGCAAGGCCAGCGTGCGTCTGCTCACCTCTCCCTGACATCTGAACCTCTTCGCAGTAGCCCTGCAGGTGCCCCATGCTCATGTCGGCATAGACCTTGACTCTCCCTACACCATACCCTGCCCATGTTCTGGTTAGCCCACCTAACCCTCCCAGCAAACCTCCCAACACATCAGGATACAAAGGAGAAGGGTAAAATTCCCATCTATGTCTCTCAGACTCCAAGATCAGTGTTTTTTCTGTTGCTGCTGCTGCTGCTGGTTGGTGGTGGTAGTGATAGTGGTGATGATGGTGATGATGGTGATGATGGTGGTGATGGTGGTGATGGTGGTGGTGGTGGTAGTGATGGTGATAATGGTGGTACAAGTGTGGAAGTCCTTAATTTGCTTGAGCTGTTCACTTAAAGTTAACATGGTAGGACCTAAGTTATATGTGTTTTACATCAATTTTTTTCAAAATCAGCAAGACATAAAGTAGGGAGGACTGGTCTAGATTCATGGTGTACCCTTCTTTCTTCCCCAGAAGAGCTTTCTGTGCATATCCATTGCCCTCATCTGTGCAGTAAGCATTGGGTTAATCTATTTCTAAGATCTCATCTGGGTCTAAAATTCCACTGGGGATTTTCCATCTCTGTCTTGTTTCTCTACAGTGTGGAATAACCAGTGAAGAGCAAATTCAAGTCTCTGTCCCTCTGGGGCTCATGTTCTGATGGTAGACACATATTACATACATGCACACAGAACAGATGTGTGTAGTGGGAGAAATGTTATCAAGAAAAGTAACATAGGGTAGGAGCAAGGACCACATGCTGGGTGGCTAACATGGCTAGGGCAGTTCTCTCCAGGGGAGTGACACTGGAGGAGAGACCAAATACACCACAGAAGGGAGGGAGCTACCTAAACATCCAGGTTAGGAGCTGCCCTGGTTTGCATTCTATCACTGAGAAGCACCACAACTAACAGCCACTTGGAGGGGAAAGGGTCTGTTCCAGCTTCCGGCTTCCAGTCCATCATGAAGGACTCAGGGCAGGAACCTAGAGGCAGGAACTGAGGCAGAGGCCGTGGAGAAGCAGTGCTTAAGGACCTGCTCACATATTTGAATGCTTGGTCAGTAGGAAGTGGTACTAGCTGTGAGAGTGATTAGCAAGTCTGGCCTTGTTGGAGTAGCTGCTGACTTGTTGGAGAAAGGGGAATGGACTTTGGGGTCCCCAAAGCCTAAACCAGTCCCGGTGTCTCTCTCCTCCTGGTGCCTGCAGATCTGCGTGTAGACCTTTGAGCTCCTTCCCCAGCACCATGTCTGCCCTCGTGCCACCATGCTTCCCGCCATGGTGACAATGAGCTAAACCTCTGACACTGTAAGGCAGCCCAATTAAATGTTATCTGCTTTAAGAAGAGCTGACATGGTGTCTCTTCAAAGCAATAGAACACTGACTACGACTTTGGGCTGGGTCCTTCTACATAAATCATTAATCTAAAATAGTCTACAAATTTGCCTACAAGTCAGTCTAAGGGAGACAGCTCCCCAACTCAGTTTTCTTCTTCCAAAGGGAAGCTAGCTTGTGTCAACTTCACAGAAACACACATGTGCGTGTACACACACACACACACACACACATACATACACACACACACACACATACATACACACACACACACACACACACACTAACTAGCACAGGAGTTTTGCAGAGACACCAAGGAAAACACCCTGTGAATTGTCATTGCGCACTTTCTGAAGTACAAGTGACACTCAGAGCCCATTATACCTTGGAGCCACGCCGCCCCAGTCCCAGAGGGCTTACCTGAGTGTGCAAAGGTAGGTGCCAGAGTCCTGTGGCGCTGCTGGCACAACCCAGAGCACGTCATCCTCCATCCACATCCTTGGCTCATCTCCTGGGATCAGCTGCGAAGAGTCCAGTTTACTCCAGGTCAGAAGTGGGGTGTGGGGACTGGTAGAGGCATCTGAGTGAGGTACCAGGGGACACTTCAGAACCACAGGCTCACCTTCCAGCCTGAATTCAGACTTGAAATCTCTGCCACGAAATCTGCAGTTGTCTCCAGGCCCTGCCGGTCAGAGATAGTAGACGTTAGGTCCCAACCCTGCTCACATCACAAAACCACAAGTCTCCAGACTAAGGCCAGTCCTAACCCAAGGATACAAGGCACATTTAAGTAGTATTCAGCCAAGTGACCTGCACCAGGGTCCTGTGAGCAGTACCCTCTGTTACTTTAGACTTCCCAAATGATAACCTGGGCCCCATCAATTTCAACTTCTGTCTTGTGAAGGCAATTAAATCAGGTTCACATTGTGATTTAAAAAACAAAGATTTTGGGGTTGGAAATTCTTCAGCATCTACACCAGAAGGCTCACAAGCATCTGTAACTCTATCTACAGGGGGTCTAACACTCTCTTCTAGCTCTCCAAGGCACCTTCACCCATGCACACACACACACACACACACACACACACACACACAGACACACACGCACAAAACAAACATAGACAATAGCAAAATTTTAAATCTTTTCTTAAAGATTTAAAAATATAATCATGTTTTTCATTTGTTAATATTAAAAGTTGAACTATGTAAGTAGACAAAGAGGAGTTGGTTGTGACAGACTACATGTTTTCAAATCAAAGGTGTGTTGGCTCAAGAAACTCCATTTTATGATGCTAAGCATCCATCTTAGTACCCACTAGCCATGTATCTCTGAGTCCAGTCCTTGGGAGATAAGTTTCCAGTAACCCTGACTCCTTGACCCCCACCTGGAAATGTCCAGCCATGGCCACCTACTTGTTAGGATGTAATTGACTGCTTGTTGGCTTCTGTAACCTTCTCATGCAGACATGCAAGGATTATTTTGAAATTACTTTGACCACCCAGTCCTGACAGAGCAGAAAAAACTCTTGGCTGGCTTGTGCAAATACTCTGTGGTTTTACACTTTTAAAAACCCTTCCCTCACCCTGCTCAAGCATCGGTCTCTAATTTGCCTCAGAGAGTGTTGTCCTGCTAACATCGTCAACAGATTTAAGGAATTACAACCCAGATTGTGTCTATGGTCTTTTCCAGGCATCTCAAATTCCAAAACAAGTGTATAAGGCCAAATAAGTGTTCTCCACTCTCTTCCTGCTAGGCAAACACATACCCAGACTTCAGCAAACGGCCAGGCATGGGGTGGGGAGTATCTGTTGTCGCTTGCCAAGCTGTGAATATTTGTAGTCTGCTGTTTGTTAGCAGAATCCCACTAGAGAACTGTTTCCCCAGGAAAAACTGGGTCCGGCCCTTTCGCCGCTGAAGTGGTTGCTTCTTACCTGTGTGTTTCTCTGACGTAAGGGGAGATTCTGAAGCGCTTTTTGTGAATACCACCGACGGAGTGGTGAAGGCAGAAACCCCAGTTACTAACACACACAAGATCAGCATTGTCCGCACCAACTTCCAGAGGGCACAGGACGCTGGGAGCCTGCAAGAAGAGAAAGGGTTGGAAGGAGCCTGCCGTGGGAAGATGGTCCTGGGATAGGGTGAGGAGGGTGGGAGACAGAACAGTGGGAAGATGGTCCTGGGGTGGGATGCGATGGGTGGGAGACAGAACAGTGTCTTGTAACTACAGAACAGAAATGTTTGGTCTATATATTTGCAAATAAGAAAATTCAAGCCCTTTGTATTTGTCTCCATGTGGCTGTATTTATGACTAGCAAGAGCGCCCCCCCCCCGCCCCACTCCAGGCACCTCCCACAGACCTGCCTGGAAGGCAAGTGTGAGGTCCTAAGTGTCTCTCAGAAACGCATCTCAGTAGCTCCTGCCCCTCTGCCTGGGCTACCCTGTACCTTCTCTCCTCCTGGCCTGTGACACACACCACTCTCTAAGTGAGAAATTCCTCGCCCCAGCATAAGCCTGCACCACTTTCTGGACCCACCCCTCCCTCCACAGTCTCCTCTCCGGCTCTGTGGTCCTTCACTGAACACACATAAGCGCTATGCAGACGAGGGCTCACTTCATTGAATATCTGAAGAAATCAACAAATCACTAGAAGCCAAAAGATCCTCCGATTTCACTTGTCAGGGATCTTCTCAGATTAAATGATGATGGATGAAAACAACAACAAAAACAACAAAAAACCGAACTCTTTTTGTTTTTACCCATCAGCACTTTCTGTTACCTGTTTGCCTGCTGGGGGTGGAACCACAACTCACAGGAAGCAAGTGTACCTCCTCGGCCTCGGGTTCCTCGGCTCAGCTCAAGGTAGAAACAAAGCAAGCAACCCCATACAGTGAGGCTACCATAGGGATTTTGCTCAGGCATAAGGGACGGGGGCCTAGGGTCCCCGGGCCACGCTGAAGGAGTGAGGAGGGAAGCCTACGCATCCAGAGATGCTTGCTTTGGACACCCCGGGACTGCTCAGACCCGAAGTCCCTCTGTGAGGGCAAATGGCTTAAATAGCACGGTCCTGCAAAGCCTGTTTCTCATTAGAGATAGAAACAGGGTTGGGAAATCAACACTTTGTTCATCCATCTCGTCCCACCCTCCACCCTCAAGATTATTATCTTCCTCAACTTTAACAGGTCACAAGCAACATTATCTGTTTCTGCCTGCTAAGACTAGAGGCATAGAAATCTCTCCTTAACTGCTCTAGTGACGTGTGGGGTCTTGGGTCCTTTCCTGAGGGTATAGGTTTAGGAGACTCTATATGTTAGAAGCCGATAGCTCACAATGCTCTTGGAGCCCAGAATTGTCCTCTGAATCTTAAGAAATGGCGCGTTTCTCTGTTTGTAGCCCTTTCTTATGTAATATTCTTAGCACTTTGGCCAAAGCACTGTCAAAAAGGTGGATATAAAAGCAACTTTTTTGCCTGAAATAATTGTCATTTCCAAGACTCACTGCCTCCGTCTGCTAACCTAAGCCTAGTCCTGGAAGCTTCTTGCCTCCGTACAATCTAATCTAGGCCTAGAATGTTTTAGCCTCTGAGACTCGTTGCTGAGTAAACGTACCCTTTCTTGTTCTTTCTGAGCTCTGGGCTGGCTGGTTCACCTCAGCTATTCGGACTCAAATCCTCTCCCGGCTGACTGATCCAATCTGGCTTCTCTCTCACCCAGAATTGCTCTGCTTGGCTTCAAACTAACTCAGCAATCTGCTCTGATCTCCTGTCATCTTCTCATTTTTGGTTCATTGGGCAGTCACCTGAATTCTCTCTCTGCATCCATCCTGTATCTCTATTACTGTACCAGGAAAATTGCCTCTCCTCTCTCTCTCTCTCCTTCTCTCTCTCTCTCTCTCTCTCTCTCTCTCTCTCTCCCTCTCTCTCTCTCCCTCTCTCTCTCTCCCTCTCCCTCTCCTTCTCTCTCTCCCTCTCCCTCTCCTTCTCTCTCTCTCTCTCTCTCTCTCTCTCTCTCTCTCTCTCTCCTTCTCTCTCTCTCTCTCCCTCTCCCTCTCCTTTTCTCTCCCTCTCTCTCCCGTTGCCCATTAAGTAGCTTCCCTTCTGCCCGCTCCCCTTCCTGGAGCCCTGTGGGAGTTGGATATATCCCAATCTGTCAAATCTCTGATTCATTACCTTTTCTTCCATTCAATTAGAGATCACTTTCTTTTTTTATTTTATTAGTTTATTCAGATTACAACTCAATTGTTATCCCATCACTTGTATCCTCCTATTCCTCCCTCTCGCTTTCCCCCATTCCCCTCCCATAGGTCCATGACCGAGGGGGACCTCCGCCCCGACTATATGGTCATAGACTATCAAGTCTCATCTTGGTAGCCTGCTTATTCTTTCCTTGAGTGCCATCAGGCCTCCCCACCGAGTGGTCAAATATGGTCAGCTATTTAGACTGATCTGGGCAGGAACCTGTCTGCAGGCCACAGTGGTCTGGGCCTGGACAATTGGGCCGATAAAGCCACAGTCCCCATGGCCCGGTAGGGACTCCCACACTTGTGGGAGAAGCTGGACTGCCCTGAAGGGTTGGGAAGGGGGTCTGAATTGCAGCCACAACTCAGTGAGACTGAACCACCAAAGGTGCACAGTCTAGACTGGTCCACTATCTAGACATCACTTTCAAACATGGGTGCTTCCTTCTACAAACTATCTTTACCTTCATTTGGGATTAAAAGCATGTGCCACCATGCCTGGACCTAAGTTTTTCTTTACCTGATACTTGCCCTGTACCAGGCTGACCTTGAACTCAGATCGGCTTGCCACTGTCTCCTGGATTAAAGGCGTGTTTGCATTCCAGGCAGATCACACAGACCTAGAAGGTCTTTGGATGTGAACTCTTGCCAGAGCAGCCATGTTCTGAATTGAAATTCCATCTACAGAGGGAGGCTGTCCCTACCCCAGGGAAGCACAGTAGCTATCCCACCATGATAAAGCACACAGGACTGTGACTCTGAGGAGATTAAAATTTTAAATAAATATTGGGTTCCAGGATCTGAGATGGTACTCTCCTTGATCTTCCTTTTTGGATAAGGGCCAGGGTCTAAGGACTCTGTTTCCAAGAGATCTTACTCGCAGCTCCAGAGCCAAGCTTTATTTTCATAGACTGTCTGCTAGGAATAATATGTGTTCAGAATGGAACCGTCAAAGACAGCCAGCTGATGAAGACTTTCTGGCTCCCTGGGAACCTATCTGTTCTCTCTAAAGAGAAACAGAAACAGGTGTGAACTGGAAGGAAAATAAAATTCCTTACTTATATCCATCACTGTGCACTTGCGGCCCAGAGGCTGAATCATCTAATAAAACTGTTTCCCTGTTGCCAGTCAGTCAGCGGTTTCCTCATTCAAGATAGTGACTCTGGGAGGGAGATGACAGAGTCGGAAGGGTCCTCAAGCCTCTGCAGACCTGTGGTAACTTTCCCCATAGGGGACCAGACCCAAGCTTGGGCTTAGAGTGGGATGCTTAATGCATCTTTCCTAAGATGGTCCTGGTCAAGTACATGGAAACAGTTTGCAGAGGCGATAGCCCTCCACTGCTCACCCTCGTGTCTTCAGAGGGCTTCTAAGCAGGGCTTGGCATGCGTATTTGACTTCCTCAGCTCCTCTTAAGTTAGGAAGCTGTGAGGCCCCAGATTCTGATTACTGTGTGTCCTCTCAGGAAGTCCCCGCTTGGACTCATGTTTCTCAGCATTGCTGTGTACCAGACTCACCTGGAGGCTTTCAAAAAGTACCTAACACCCTGTGAAACTGCAGATGATAGGGGATCCCCAAATCAGTCATCATTATTTCCCCCAGATGACTCCAACCTTCAGTCAGCATGTGAGGAGATCACAGCATACCCCGTAAGAGACATGCTTAAAGACAAGTGAATGGAACTTCTATCTATATGGGGTTTTTTTCTAAATTCCAACAGAAAAGTGGAGGGGAGAGGTGAAAAGTACACACTTCCGCTGCATCCCCAAATACAGCCTTCTGTACTTGGGGGTGGAGGGGTCTAAAGAGGGGACAAGACTGTGGTGAGGTCCCAGATTGAAGGGCATCAGCTTGTCTGAGTTTGGAGGTTGTAGGCCTAGGGGCCTTGGAGACTTGCATCCATGTACAGAAACTTTCTCACTATAGAGTTCTGATAGCGTTTCATAAAGGCCCAAACTCAGGGATTTTATTCCCATTTTTCTCTCCTTTTCACAGAATAGTATTATATCTGAAAGACCCATTTGATAAGACTACTTGTTAAAGTCAGAAAATATGCTTGGGACACTTGGCCTTTTCTCAATATCTCTGCCACACATACACAGACACCATTCTTGTCACTTTGCCTTAAGCCAGACATTACAGCAATGACACATCTAACATTCCCTTTGTGTTTGACCCAACATGATCCAAAGTATAGAGGAGGCTTATACAGCTCACGGACTGTAGGGGCCTTGAGCATCCTAAGTCCTCAGTACTTAGAGGATCCTTAAGTCAATGACCCATAGACACGGAGGGACAAGTGAATGAATTCTCCAGAAGCATTCCTCCCTAAGGTTAATCTATCAACTGCTCTCCTAAATTTCCCCCATAGCCCTTCTCACACCATATCATACAACTGTTGGTTATGCAAGGCAACCATCACCACACCAAAGCAGCTCAGCCAACCCCCCCCCCCCGCAATGCTGATGATATTACAAGTCTTTGTGTCATATAGAGCCTAACTAGGCAAGACCAGGCAGAGCTGAGGACGCCTCCAAGACACAGGCAGAGCCCAAGCCCACTCTATGTTTCTCTCAGCTTCCTTAGAGCAGTAGGTGCCCTGTCTCTGGAATGGCCGAGCAGTGCAGGCAGAAGCGAGTGATGCTATGCTTGGAACGAGCCCTTCTTCCTTGTCCACATTCCTATGGCCTCAGCAAGTCATGGGGTCAAGTAAAGAGTTACACCAGCAGAGCTAATGGATGAGTTCACGTTCCCTGCTGGGCTTCCTCTTCACCCGGTTCTGCATACATGGTAACAACTTTCAGGCCAGAAGCTGCACCATGTTTACAGGCCTCTTGGCCCCACAGTGTCCAATCGTAGAAAGTACCAGGGAGGGTTTATGACTGAAATTCTACCTGAGATGTAATCTGAAACACCTTCTTCCCTTGTAAACAACTTGAAGTGGTCCAGGTGTGCATGCATTGTTACCACAGGGAAAGCACTGGGAATACCCCAGTAATCCTCCCTCAAGAGCAGGGAGCCTGTGAGTCCAAGAACTCAGACCTGCAGCCTTGGAGCTTATTTGATGTGATGGGAGAGTGGAGAGTTCTCCCTTAGGATTTATCTGGGAAAGTACTCCTCCTCCACCAAGCTCCTCCTGATTCCACAGGTGCCTCTCACTGGCACATTCCTCAAACACAAATGTGTCCTAAGTCTCACCTTTCATCCTGTCTTCAGGTTCGGTAGCACAAAACCCACACAGACATTAGGCAAATGGGTTCATCTTCTTTAGCCACTCCTCTGCGTATCACGCCCCCAGCTACACCAGCTCTATCCACACTTACTGATTCTCTAGTTGGGGTATGAAAGAAGTGAAAATTACACCATGTCTAGATTAGTCTCATGCCTTTGGATGAGAAAGTGAACCCAAATGTGCACGTGTATGGGTTAATGTAATAGCCACAGTGACTGTGACAAACACTGAAGGTATGTTCCCTCACTTAGCCCTAAGAGGTGAATATCATACCATTTTATGCAAGATATATAAGAATGAAACAAAGAAAGGGTTGAACCATGAAGGTATAGTTACTAAGAACCTAGTTGAAACCCAAAACTGCTGACTTCACAACCCCTTGCCCTTTAAAACCTATACCTATACCTATCCACCAAGTTTCTCCCAATAATATAATATAATATATATATTATATATATATATATATATATATAATATAATATAACAGGGTCCACAGCCCTCACACATCCTCTGTAATTAGGAATATCCATGTCAGAGAAAATTTGGGTGGATGGACTGTAACTAAAATGTATAATCCTCCTGGGGGTGTCCCTTAAAGTAATACTTATGAACCTCAGAGCCTCACTATTAGGTATATATCCAAAGGAAATGGAATCAGCATGTCAAAGAAACTCTCGTGTTTATTCACAATAAACAAGATTTGGAGTCAATTTAATATCCAAATGTGGATCGATGAAGGATATGTTGGCATATGTATACATAATGGGATACTACTTGGTTTATTGTTATTATTATTATTATTATTATTATTATAAATTTTTCCACTTGCGTCAACATAGAAAAAAGGGATATTGTGACAAGCAAAAGGAGCCAGACATTGACAATTACTGTCAAATCTACCATGTATGTGGAAGCTGAAAATGTTGATCACATAGAAGTTATAGGCAGAATAATGGTCTCCAGAGATAGGGGTTGGGAGCAGAGAAGATGCGAAATATCGGTCACGTGGTGTCAAGTGAGAAGCAGAGGGGAAGCATGCACACGACTCTTCTACCTGTGCAGGAAGATGACTATGATCAAGGAGGATTTACTGCGTATTCCCGCATAGCTAGGGGACTTTCAAGTGAGATCTAAACCCAGTGACTGATATGCTAATCGCTCATAATTGTTCATTATATAATATATACATACCACATCATCACACTGTGTCTCATAAGCATGCACCATTATCAGTTAGAAAAAAATAGCATCACCAGCAAAGTCTCTACTAACCATACTCCCTTTTCTCCTCAGGGCTCATACTCATGGAAAGCGCTGGAACAATGAAAAGAGGGTCTACTCCTAGACCATCATATGCAGCCAAACCTGATGTGTGGCCTGTCTAGAGTTTATTAAATGAATAAAAAATATAGCAGGGGAAGGAACCCCAAAGGAGCCATCAGGGGTTCGGTGCCCACAGCCCTCCTCCTGGCGCTGACTTGTTCCCGACCAGCACTTTGCTATGGTTGATTCCGAAAGATCATCTTCACTCAGAAGTTGCCTCACAGCCTTTACTGAAATGAAAGCAGTGCCTACCAAGGCTCCTGCTGTTCCTGAGCCCGGCTTTCCTTGCATCTGTATAAAGGCCCATAAACATGAATATAATTACTCTGACACAAAAATATCAGGTCATCCCTACTAAGGAGTGGTCTCTAGCTGTGGTGTCAGGAAAGTGTGGTTTAGATGAGAAGTGTGCCAGGCTCGTGTGTTTGAACACTTAGTCTTCAGCTTTCAACACTGTTCTGGAAGGCCTGTGGAAGGCTGTGGAACCTTTAGGATGTGGACCCTTGCTGGAAGAAGTGGGTCACAGGGGCAGGCCTTGAGGTTTTATGGCTCAGCCTCACTTCCTGTTTCCTCTTTGCTTCTTGACTGCAGATGCACTGTGACTATCCCTGTTGTCATATCTTCTTACCATGATAGACTGTGCCCCTTAAAACTGTAAGCCAAAAATAACTGACTTTAAATTGCTTCTTATCAGGTATTCTGTTCCAGCAGCAAGAAAAGTAACTAATATAAGAATCCTATCCCAATATCTTCCTTGAGCAGGAAACCAAAGAGAATTTAAAGTTGGCTGTTCTTTCCAACTTTACATCCGGCCAAGGAAGAAGATAACTGTTTCCCGGATGAAAGGAAATCCTCAAGTGCTGTCCTCTGCTAGCCCCTGCCCATGCCCCAGGCTGCCCCCAGGCTGCCCCTGGCTGCCCCCAGCCAAGGAGTTGTCTTGGCTTCTCTCTGGACTTCAGCAAAGTGGCTGCCTCAATGTGACTCCCCCAGGAAGTGGCTTCAGGCACTCAAACCACAAGCACACAGACGTGACAGTTTTCAATAAGCAAGCCTCACTGAAGGCTGAGACTAAAATGTTGTAGCATGGGAACAGTGAGTCCTTGCTGGCCCAGAGAGGGGAAGAAATCATCTGCTGAGGCTCCCAGCCAAATACACTCCCTGCCCTACTTTCTTTAAACACGTCTTCAGATCACAGGCCACTTGATTTTTCTCCTTCAGTCTGAGTTGACCTTATTTCCAGGAGGAAACTTCAAGGGCAGCTCATCCCAAGCATCTGAATTATAATGTGATCTCTATTCCTTTTCTAGACAAAGAATCTTGTTTCCTACCTCCCAGTCCATGTGAGAAAACAGGGATGGCTGGAAAGTGGGGCAGGAGACACAGGCATGATGAGCACGTGTGAAGACATGGCAAAAGGGCAAAAAAATGCAGTAAAGTCAATGGCTCAAATGGCCCAGGCCTGAGTATGTTGGGAACAATAGGCCATATGGCCAATGTTCAGCCATCTTGTCCAAGTCTGCACCTTTAAGTCTCTGTTTTTCCCAGAGCTTGCCTTTCACCAGAAACTAGCTGACCCTGTTGTGAGGCGGCAGTTAGACTAAAGACAGATAGAGATGGAGCGACCCTGCTGTGAGTCAACTAGATGAAGACAGAGCCCAATACCCTGTGTGGCAGGATATGATGACCCTGCCTAGAATTCCCTGTGTTTGAGAAAAGCCTGCAGCTAGGTTGCTATAGCAATATGCTTCCCTGCCTTCTGACTTATAAATACTGCTGCCTGACTAATAAACTTTGAGAGCTTATCAATCAGACTTGCTCTCCTTCTTTGTGTCTTGCATTTTATTTTCATACAGGTGAATCTCCTCCTGAGCTTTAGTTGAACCCCCGCAGGCCGGGGCATGAGCAGACAGGCATCTCTTCCCTTGGTACTTAGCCAGGCCTGGGAGACTGGCCACCCATTTGGTCAGCTGTTTGTCTCCTGACCTCTGTACATGGACAATGCAAACAGCTAAGAGCTTGTAGATAACCTAACTTTTATAAGGTACAAAAAGTGAAAAAAAAAAAAAGGTATGGGGCACTTCAGAGTATGTGTCACCTAGACTCATAATGCTTCTCTCTCTCTCTCTCTCTCTCTCTCTCTCTCTCTCTCTCTCTCTCTCTCGTTCTCTCTCTCTCTCTCTCTCTCTCACACACACACACACACACACACACACACACACACACACACTCCCTCTCTCTCTCACACACACACTCCCTTCTGTATATATAGTAAAATTCTTTATACAGAAAACTACAACAACTAAAAGTTAGAGGTATCATCAAACTTCCAAATTTTTCAGAATACATATAGGAATAAATACATTTTAACAGATTAAGAAGAAATGAGTATAAGTAAATAAATAATAATAATAAAAGAGCTGGTAGGTGAGAGGTCATTGGCCCTAGGGGATGACCTATAGTCATTGTCTTGCCAAATGGACATGGCATCAAACTGCCTTCTAAAGACTTAAGTTTCTGTCCCTAGGTCTCTCAGCCTCATCGCAGACATCGCTATCAACCCCCTCCTCTACAGGCGCAGGGACCATCTTGAAAGGAGAGAAGGAGAGATTGTAAGAGCCTGAGGTCACTGAAGCCTGCTGCTTGTGTCTTCCGGACACAGCCAGACCAATATGGCTCATGAACTCAGCAGCATCTGAGGCTGCCTGCAAGAGACCTGCGGAGGACCAATAGGAGGCGAAGGGATTCATGAAGCCCCGCCCCTAGCTGAAAAGCCACTGGCAGCTATTGGCTGCTAAGAGACGGGGCTGATAGCCTGCCCACCCTCCAGTGGCTGGCTCCACACCGGGCTCACGCAGCACAAATTAGACTCAGTGGGTTATAAAAACAGGGCCAGAAGTTGTAGAGGGATGTAGAGGTCGTGGGAGTGGAATCGGAGGTGAATATACGTACAAAACTTCTTTTAAAAATCAATTAAATGCTTTTAAATTCTATCTTAGCTGTACGTGAACTTGCCTGGGAAGAGACGCTTCAGTTTGTTATTAGCCTCATATTGATGCCTGGAGGTTTTGGGCAGCTCTCCCGCCTCTGAGTCAGACAGAACAGTCACAGAAAGAACAGAACAAGGTGGCAGCTGCATTGAATATTAATCAAATTGATTAGCTAGCTGCTAAAGCATCCGTGGCTTAGTCACATCCAGTGTGGTAAACAAAATCCTAAAACCCCACGCATGTCTCATGTATATCATAGAAAACACTCAACGACTGGTAATAGAACAAATATTCACATCAAAAACATCTCAGGCAGGAAGCCTCAGAACAGGGAGGATAGGAAGGGCGAGTACAGAGCAGCGGGTGAAGGAACTGCAGCAGCTTTTATTGGCAAACGGGAGGAATTCGGCCTCCAATGGTGCTGCTGCTGATTGCATAACTGTGTCGGGATGAAAGCTGTCTACTCCTTAAACAGCCACATGCACACAGGTGCACATACACAGGCACATACACACACTCACACACGCGCATGCACTCACTCGGATGCACACATACACAGGCACAGGCACACACACATACACACACATGCGCACGCGCACACAGATGCATGTTCTCTCTCTCTCTCTCTCTCTCTCTCTCTCTCCCTCTCAGCCTAGGAAGCTGGTAATGTTTTCTAGATGATTCCTTCCATTAGTATCACCTATCAAGCTTGACCCATTAAACATGAGCATTTCACATCTTGAGACAAATCCATAATCTGAAACTTTTATGTCAGCCCAGAGCCCACATTTGCCTTCCTCTGAATGCCAGTCACTGGTCAGATTTTGCTGCCGAGCATTGTTCCCACCAAGCTTGTTCACATCAGTCAGTAGCCCTGGACCTCAGTGAGGCATCAGTCAGTAGCCCTGGACCTCTGTGAGACATCAGTCAGTAGCCCTGGACCTCAGTGAGACGTCAGTCAGTAGCCCTGGACCTCAGTGAGGCATCAGTCAATAGCCGTGGACCTCAGTGAGACGTCAGTCAGTCAGTAGCCCTGGACTTCAGTGAGACGTCAGTCAATAGCCCTGGACCTCATTGAGGCATCAGTCAGAAGCCCTGGACCTCAGTGAGACATCAGTCAGTAGCCCTGGACCTCAGTAAGACATCAGTCAGTAGCCCTGGACCTCAGTGAGGCATCAGTCAGTAGCCCTGGACCTCAGTGAGACATCAGTCAGTAGCCCTGGACCTCAGTGAGGCATCAGTCAGTCAGTAGCCATGGACCTCAGTGAGGCATCAGTCAGTAGCCCTGGACCTCAGTGAGACGTCAGTCAGTCAGTAGCCCTGGACCTCAGTGAGGCGTCAGTCAGTAGCCCTGGACCTCAGTGAGAACTCAGTCAGTAGCCCTGGACCTCAGTGAGAACTCAGTCAGTAGCCCTGGACCTCAGTGAGAACTCAGTCAGTAGCCCTGGACCTCAGTGAGAACTCAGTCAGTAGCCCTGGACCTCAGTGAGAATTCAGTCAGTAGCCCTGGACCTCAGTGAGAATTCAGTCAGTAGCGCAGGACCTCAGTGAGACATCAGTCAGTAGCCCTGGACCTCAGTGAGGCCTCAGTCAGTAGCCCTGGACCTCAGTGAGGTGTCAGTCAGTAGCCCTGGACCTCAGTGAGGCGTCAGTCAGTAGCCCTGGACCTCTGTGAGACATTTTAGAAAACACAGGGAAAAGCACATGGGGACAGAAGGTGGGAACACAAGTCATGCAAAGGCAAGGCTGAGGGCCACAAAGAGCACATACGCGAGGTTCATTCTCCATCTGTAAAAGGGACCCAACCTGGCAAAGATTTCAGGATGACAGAGATGTTGCATGCAGAATGCAGCACAATGCTAAAAAGAGAAAATGGTCAACACAGGGCAGAGCTCACTGGCGTTTTACCGGCTCTTGGTTGAGGGCGTCAGTAAGTAACATGACAAGGACATGAGGCTGCCAGACCCAAGTGAGGGTCACAGAGTCCACCTCTGCATTCTGCCTGCTTCCTGCTTTGGTTCCACCGCAGAGCCTGGGGCTTTCTGGCATCAGAGTCAGTAACTGAGCTAACACCAGTTACCCTGCTAAAAAATGTATGGAGTGTTGCCTACTGAATCAGTAAACTCAAACGCACAAATCCAAGTTGTAGATTACATGTCACATACAAACATGAGTTTAAGTTCACAGAGAAAGATATGTAACGGCTCATAAAACCTGTCAGGAGTTCTAAGCTTTCTGGTACCCTAAGTGATGGAGCTCTTTGGCGCAGATAATGGACATCTGAACTGGGCTCTGTCGTCACTGTGCCACTTACTAGCTATGTGATCTTGGGCAACCGCAAAGTCAATTACACAATCTGAGTCACAGTTTCCTCATCTCTAAGATACAAAGTCTATGCTGGGGGAAACCTCACTACCAAGTATAAATCTCCAGGATTTCACAGTTAACCTGGACTTGAGCACAGATCCTGATCCCGGCTCACAACTTCCATTTCTAAAGACTGCAGTCAAGGCAGGAAGGCTTCATCAGACAGAGCGTTCCAAGTCATCTCCTCTGCCATAGTCCCCTTAGCCAGCCGTGAAGAGAAGCAACCCTCAGGACTGGCGAGTTCTCCTGAGCACTGGAGCTCTGCCCCTGTTGGACCACTTGTAGGCAGTCGTAACCAGTGACTGGGTATTCTGCTGCCATTGGGGCTGCCAAGTCTGGCTGCTAGAACACACACAGCACCCTCCAGACCAAACGTGGGCTCCCAACTCCTGTAACCGGAGTATAGGGAATGATACAAACATTCAAATAACCAGTTACCCAGAAAACTTGCCCATCTAAAATAGAGCAATAGAACCAACAAGGACAGAAAGATTGGAGGAATAGTTGAGGGAGCTGTAGGCTCTCCGCTGTGTATTTACTCACAGTGGCTTCTGGTAGTCTCTCTCTGTGAACCCGGCTACTTTTGTAGAGTAGGTTAGGCTTTACAGGTGTCCATGATCATGTCTTCCACCCCTCACAGTCTCCTATAGCAGCCTGCCACAAAGAGGTGGAGTCCGGCTCACCTCCCTTGAATGTGGACAGGCTAGTAATTCACGTGTGGCCAAAAGAATGCAGCACAAGTGAGTTCACTGTGTGTAAGTTCCGCAGCCATGTCAGAGAGATCTAAGCAGTTTCCTCCCAGGTTCCTCATGGAAAACCAGCCACCTTAGAAGCAGCGTACCTGCCTCCAAGGAGGCCATGTGGAAGCGGTTCACCCCATGTGAGGTAAGCCATCTTACCAATGGTGGCTGTGGCAAGGGACTACATTTTAGTGTGGTTTTTCCTGGAGTGAAAGGGGGATGCTCACTCACAAGCAGATGCAAGGGGCTGCTAGCATTAGGGTGGAGCACATTCTGAGCATGTCTGAGCTCCTGGAGGATACAAGAGGGCATTGATCTGCAGTAGAAAATTAGACGGTTGACAGGAGGCCGCAGGTAGATCCCTGCAACAAAGGGAACAGGAAAAGAACTGACTAGGACTATTGCAGAGAAAAAGCAAGCAAGCAAAAAGCATCTGGGGCCTGGAAGAGCAGACACGGCATTGCCTTCCATGTTATTGCACCCCAACAAGGACACTGGCATGTGAGAGCATGAAACAGTTAAGATTTTCAGAGATGGCCTTAGGTCACAAAGGGCAATTCTGGTTCAAGCTTTTTCTGTAAGATGGACCTAGGCAGGTTTCTACTGACAGCAACATTGCTTTCCCTTCCCAGAGTGTGTTTCTTGCTATTCCTGACTGCTGTATAAGATGGCCCCAGGATTAGAGACACAACACACCCCTCAGAAGGAAAGGAAGGGTGTAGGGAAGACAGGAAGGAAACTCCCTCCCAGTAGGAAGACAAGCAGAAGAGAAAGGTCTTTCAGGGTCTGAGGAAAACGGGAAAGAGAGGTACCAAGCGAAAGAGATAGATAAACCTAATTTGTGTTTGAAACCTGAAAGCCAAACAGAAAAGAATTTTGATTTTTTTTAAGAAGCTGAAAGCAGAACTTTCGTCCATTACAAATGGGTCTGTAGCTTGGCGCAATGGTATACACCTGTGATCCTAGCCCTCTGGGAGGCAGAGGAAGTCGAGTCTTTGTGAGGTTGAGGTCAGCCTGATCTACAAAGTGAGTCCAGGACAGCCAAGGCTACACAGAGAAGTCCTGTCTTGAAAAACCAAACCAAACCAAATAAAACAAAACAAAAAGAAAGAAAGAAAGGATCTGTATAGAAAACCCACCTTGGTCTGCCTAGGTGTTCTTAGTAGGGTGGGGACAGCAGGGGAAAAGGCAATAATGATGTGATGATGCAGACAGGAAAGGCAGTAATGATGCGATGCCTCAGCAGAGAGATGCTAAGTTTGCTAGTCTCACTCCCAGGTCAACTGAGAGAATTAGACCTTCCCCTGAACTTGCGGTGAGTCAGGAGGCTCACTGAGGGCTGGGGCCACCATGGTGGAAGGCCTGACCTAGCCGAGGCTGCAGCAGGAAAGGAATGGAGTAGCCAGAGAAGAAACTGGGGCATGTCGGCTTTGCCAAGGTCCTAAACTCTACTCTCTGCTGCTCCAGCTTTCTTGATGCTCTCCTATATCCCCACAGTCCAGCCACTGTGTGGCGGTCCAGATGTGGCGGTATCCGTTTAGATTATTTGGGGTGGGCCCCCTACTGGTTGCTTATTACTTTGACTGTCGTCTGTACATTCTGAACTGGGGGCGGGGGGGGGGGGGGGATGACATGTTTGGCATTAGACTATGGTTTTTTTCCCTGCCACGGATACAAGTATTGGTGACTTTATGACCAGGAAGATGCACACACAGCTCCGAGGAAGCCCTGGTCAGCACATGCTCATCAGGGACACTCTCTACCATCCTTTGGGAATGTAGCCTAGAAGAAGGCTAGTGGAGAGAGATGGGAAATCAGAGTGAGCATCCAGCCAGAGGAACCTGATGTCCCCAAGAGGGATGGATGTAGGCATCTGACACAGAGACGACATAGCAGCGGGCTCCAGAAAGGGAACCAACGAGCATCTTCTCACAACAGTGAGTAAAGGTTCACGGACGGCAATGATCTGCAGTAGCATAAAGGGTTTTTATACTACAGTTGTATATGGTAGAAATACTTTCTTCTAGAACATTTAAGCTGTCGGGATAGATAGGACCTTTCCCACCGGCACACACACAAACACATATACAAAGACACAGAGACACACACAGACACACAGATACAGAGACACACAATCACACATAGACATACACACAGAGAGAAAGAGACACACAAACACATATAGACACATACATACTCATACATACATACACACGTGTACACAAACACATACACACACACAAACACAGAGAGAGAGAGACAGAGGCAGAGAGACAGAGACAGAAACTTGGAATCCAAGAACTTTTTATGTACACTGTGGGAAACCCCTTTGCATTAATTAAAGGCATTTTTGGACATGAAAATACCCCAGACTCACTGTGTTTTCCATGGGCCCCAAAATTCCTGGCTCTGCCCAAAGGACTACATTCCCACACTGAGCCCTCTGGCTTCTCCCATCTGTAAGACACCATCACCAGCATGCTTCTGATCGTGAGACACCCCTAGGAAGCTTGTAATCTGAACCCCTATGTCCAGAATCTCCATCCCGGCCACTCCAGTTAACGTAAGTGAGCAACAGGACACGGCCGGTGCAGTATGCCCAGGTGCATCAGCAGCTGACACTCTCTTACTTTGCGGTTCACAGACACTTTCTTTTCTCTGCATCCCTGCTTAGGCCTGGCACACCACTGGAGCACTTGGAGTTCTAGGCCTGCCCATTCCACACAGCTGCTGTTCTCTCCTCCAGACCTCTGTTTTCTAGCCATAGCTAACGATGAGTACCCGTGAGTGCTGCCAGCATAGCACAACTGGTCACCCTGACATGTGAAGTCTCAACTCCAGCTTTTAGTCCACACATTTGTTCCTGCTTTTCTGTTTCAGTAGGTATGAGTGAAGACACAAGTATTTACATTTCTAGTAAGTTCCCAAATAATACTGAAGCCACTAGCCCAGGGACTACACTTTGAAAACCACTTCCTTAGACATAGAGGAAGTTTCATGTCCTGGATATCCTTAAGCAAGCCTGTGGGCTAACACACACACACACACACACACACACACACACACACAGAGAGAGAGAGAGAGAGAGAGAGAGAGAGAGAGAGAGAGAGACATACAGACAGACAGAGAGAGACAGAGACAGACACAGACACACAGAGAGAAACAGAGAGAGACAGAGACAGAGACACAGAGATAGACAGACACAGACACGGAGACACAGAGAGAAACAGAGAGAGAGAGACAGAGACAGACACAGAGACACAGACACAGACAGACACACAGAGAAAAACACAGAGAGAGAGAGAGAGAGAGAGAGAGAGAGAGAGAGCTAGAGAGAGAGAGACAGACAGACAGACAGACACAGAGACACAGACACAGACACAGACAGACACACAGAGAGAAACAGAGACAGACAGACAGACAGACAGACACGGAGACAGAGACACAGAGACAGACACAGAGAGAGAAAGAGACAGACACAAAGAGACAGAGATACAGAGACAGACACAGACACAGACAGACACACAGAGAGAGAGACAGAGACACAGAGACAGAGACAGAAAGAAAAAGAGACAGAGAGGAGGGAGAGACAGAGAGAGTGAACATCAAAACAAAGTTAACTGAGTAGATGTTCACTGCAAATCCTGTTCTGAAGACAGCCTTGGAGGCCAGGAGAAACTATGAGGTGTCATCGAGGTCTGGCACCGTTGACTGAAGATGGCCTCGCAGGAGCAAGAAATGACTGGCACTATGTTAAGTGACAGGGTGTTTAGGTACCACTGCATTGTACCTTGGGTTAGTACATGCGTCAAAGAAAAAGGTTAGTCTCCTATCACCGTGAAACCAATGCCATACACTCAGCAGTTTAGCCCCATCTGCTGTTGGTCCAGTGTCTAGGCTCAATTTAGGAGGTTTCTCTGTTTACAGTCTTTCCTGGTTAAAGCCAACACAACTTGGGCTAGGTTCCTTCCTTTTTTTCCTCTCTCTCTCTCTCTCTCTCTCTCTCTCTCTCTCTCTCTCTCTCTCTCTCTCTCTCTCTCTCTCTCTTTGAGCCTGCAGGCTTCTTCCAAGTTTACGTGATGGTTATGATTGGACCACTGAAGTCCCTGCTGAGGGCCAGGTCCCACAGACGAGTCCCTAGCCTTATGCCTGTCTTCACGGCCGACAGGCCACCTGATGCTGATGCTTCAAATCTGCTTGCCTCTGACCTCCAGAAGCTCTTATAAAGAGTGAGGCTCCTATGTGGGATTCACAGCCTGTTCTTCTATTTGTTTGGCTGACTGAGCGCCTGAACTGCACCCACAAAGTCCCTCAGCCTTACTATATAAGGTAGTACAAGCCATGTATGTCAGTGAGAAGCCATCTGCCTGTCCGTCCCAGCCCCACTCAGTGAGAGGGGATTATGCAGGGCATGAGTCAGTGGGTCTCCTTCTACAGCTCTGCCTGTTACACATGGGTAAAGCATCCTGGTGACTGTTGACCCACCCAATGCTTCGCATTTACTTCCTTACTCTCAGGGAAGGTCTCTTCCCAAATTCCTTAAAGCTTCCTTACTCACGCGACATGATCAACACGCGTGAGGAATGCAGATGTTCATGCCCTGCGCCAACTCTTAGGGAGAAAACCGCCCGTGTGTTTACAAGACTCCCTGGAGATACAAGAAACAGTGATCTCACAAGTCCCTTGTCCCCAAATAACTCCCTCCCTCCCTCCCGGGCTCACTAATGAGCGCAAGCCTCATCTTATCTCCTAAGAAAATAGTCCTCAAAGTGGCCTTCCCAGACAAGCAGTTCCAGTGCGTGTGGCAAGTCCTCAGGGTACACACCCACACCTACTGGATCCGAAAATCTGTGTGGGACAAGCCACGTGTGTCGAGGGCAGAGCTGATAAAGGCAAGGTTTGGGGACCTGATAAACAGAGGCACGACCACGATGAAGCGCCTTCTCATGGAAAGCTCCGTGCGCATGAGCACTGCTTACTGTACCTCAGCCCCGCTGTGTCGGGGGGGGGGGGGGGGGGGGGAAGGGGGGAGGGCGGGGCATAATCCTGCCACCGCTCTGTTCTAGGTGTCAACCAGTTGGAATTGGAGGGTAAGCTGGGAGTGAGGAGCCGGAGGCCAACCCACAGGGCGTGAAGGAGGGTTCCTCCTTACAGTACTCCCAGACCTACAGCTCCTGGGGAAACCAAACAAGCTAGGAGAAGGAAAAGAATGCACTGAGACAGGCAATGTCCAGAGGGGCCTCTGAGGAGGACATTCTTCTGTGCTTATGCCTATAGGAACAAGACACTGGTCCCAGAAAGCAAAGCTTCTTGGAAAGGCAGCACTAGAAGAGCACTGTTGAGGCGGTAGGGGGTGATGTGGAGAGCAGAAAGAAGCCATGAACATCCCAATGCAAGCAGAGCCCAAGGCAGGACTCAAAAAGACAGGTCAGCCCTCTGCCTCTGTTTACGCAATAGGAAAGCCAGGAGAGACATTCTGGCCAAGAGCACCCTGTGTAAGGAAGCCGTGGTCAGGGACTGATAAGCTAGGGCTCAGAGGGGAAAAAAACCATCCAAGGAAGAAAAGAAACTTTAAATAGCAAAGGTGGAGAAGAGACCAATTTGGCTGGTGCTATGTGCACCCAGCATGTCCCAGAGAGCTGCTCCATCAGCCAGGGAGCTATGGTTCCTGAGCGGTTTCAGGTATATTAAAGAAAACAAACACTACATTGTAGGAAAGTCCCTGGAACCTTCCGAAGACGTGCTCTGCTCTCTGTCCCACATGCTCAGCCTCCTAAGGTGAGAGCCCAGCCCATTCCCTGCCTCCTGGTGGGTCCTAGGTGCCTGGAATTGTGCATTTTCCTTAGAGGTTCTCTGAGCCAGTCCCCCCTTTTAAAATCAGAGAAATTGAAGTGGGAAAAGGCCAAGGAATGCTTAAAGTGACCCTGAGAGAGCTGGCCCAGTCAGGAGGAGCACAGATTTCCCCGAGACCCCATTACAAATGGAGCTGCTGTTCCACCTCCCTGCCTCTCTCCAGCACTCCTACCTGCAGCTCTGCATTCCTGCACCTTGCTGCTTCTCGCCTGGGGGAGGCTGCCAGGCCAGACTTTCACCTTCTGTGATGTCGCAGCAACCCCCACGGGGATTTATAGGCCCCTGCCTGCCGGGATTTCCTAACTGTGCTGTGTCACACACTCTGGTTGGGTGGCGGTGGACACACCTTTCCCTTCTTCACAGGGAGCACACGGCTCATGGTGCTTTGTGCGTACATGCTGGCCAGATGGGGAAGTGGCCTAGGAAACTCTGAGTTTCCCTGGTGTGTGTGTGTGTGTGTGTGTCTGTGTGTTTATGTGACTCGCTAAAATGACGTAATTCCAGCTGAGGGTACATTTTAAAGTGATGCTGGTTGTACATCAAACAGTTGTAAATGGTTTCACAGGTGGGATTTTACCCCATCAGCTGGAGACCGGCTGAAACCCAACCCCAACCATGGTCCCATTGAAGACAAAAGGAGATTTTTAATGAGTGAGAGAGAAGGTCCCAACTCCAACCACAAGGAACTCTTCTTGCATCTAAGGAGGGCTACACTTATGGGTGTGCTTTAGAGCCTTTGATTTGGCTTTTTTAGTTTTGTGTTTGTTTGTTTTGTTTTTTATATCCTGTGAATTGTTTCAAAGACAGGTGATGTCAAGGGCTGATTTTCTAATTCTTTTTTCCTGTTTGTGAAATTGTTCTAATAGTAGCTTCTGTTCTTACAAAAATGTCTCATTAACTCCCGAAAAGGCCCAAAAGATACCGTCACTTTCTTCTTCTCACTCACAAATCACCTACGCAGTGAGAGGGACACAGCTCCCACAAGACCTCAAAGACACTATGGGCCATCATTGGGAGCTGGTTAGGGAACAACGTGGGAGAGAGTGATGCCTTGGCTCTGGCCTCTTCAGAGCCCAGCACCAAGTCTTGACCCCTGATAGTCTTCCAGCCTATGCGGTCCCAACAGTCCTTGGCTGTGTAGATGCTAGACAGTGCCACAAAGTATATATAGGCAGGTATGCTTAGAGGCCCGCTTTTGGGGGACGGAAAATGATGCTTTCCAAAAATGTAGTTTAAAACCCAGCACTGCAAATAGTAATCACAAACAAGATATCAATGATGGAAGAAGCTAACAACCCATGTTATTAATCCCAATATTTTCTACCTTGTTTATATCAGCTCTTCATTCCCACAGGTGAAAAGGGAGGCGCAGAAACAATCAAAGAAAAGCATTAAGACTTCCGTACGCACAAAAAAAAGTGTCAAGGTCAGGGCTGGAGAGATGACTCTGTAGTTAAGAGTACATTCGGCTCTTGTTGAGGTCCCAAGTTCAGTTCCCACCACCCAAGTCAAGGTGGCTCACAACTGCCTGTACCTCAAGCTCCAGGGGATCCAACTCCCACTCTTGCCTTGGGGGACACCGTATTTACACACACTTTACACGCACACATACACGGAACTTTAAAAAGTGAAAAAATATTTTTTCAAATCTCAAGGTCAAGTTAAAACTTTTGATAAGAAAAAAAGATAATTCTTAGAATTCAAATTTCAGGATGAGTAAATAGTATCTAATAAAAATAGAGTATGAGACAGATGGAAATCCAGACATAATCAGATTCACCCTCCAGTTAAAAAAGATCAAACCGGAGTCCAGGCAGTTGTGGGGCCATGTTTGATCTGGCTATGTTGATTTAATTATATATATATACCACATGTCTTAGTTATGGATTCTATTTGTGTGATAAAACTCCATTACCAAATGTCCCTTGGATGGAGATGCCTGGTGGCACTCAGAGGAAGGATAATAGGTCACCAAGGAAAGACTTGATACCCTATGAGCATATACAGGGGGAGGAGGCCCCCCTCAGACACAGACATAGGGGAGGGGAGTAGGGGGGAAGTGGGAGGAAGGGAGGAATGGGAGGATACAAGGGATGGGCTAACAACTGAGATGTAATATGAATAAATTAATTTAAAAACATTTTAAAAAGAAAAAGAAAATACACCACGGGCTTGCCCACCAAAAAAAAAAAAAACCTCCATAACCAAAAGCAACTTGGGGAGGAAAGGGTTTGCTTCCTCTTCATGCGCAGGTCCTACTCCATCATCAGGAAAGTCAGGGCAGGAACCTAGAAGCAGGAACTGAAACAAAGGCCAAAAAGCGTGCTCCCCACAGCTCACTCGGCCTGTTCCCTTATACTCTCTGCTACCACCTGCCCAAGGGTGGCATGACCTACAATGGTCTGGGCCCTCCCACACCAAACATTAGTCAAGAAAATTCCTCACAGTCATGCCAACAGGCCAATCTCAGAGATGTGTTTTCTCAATTAAGATTCCCTCTTCTCTGATATATCTAGGCTTGTGTCAAGTTGACAAAACCCAACAAGCACACTGGGTAACGGCCTTACGAAGCTATAAGTACCCAAAAATGAACTTGTAGGGCAAAGGGTAAGTGTTAAATTATATCCGTGTTTATTCCTTTCCCAGTACTGCTGAAGGTGGATTATTTGCTTTTGTTTTTTAATTCTGATATGGTAAGGCTGAAGGGTAAGCTGTCAATTTTGAGTCAAAGAAGTATCAAAGGCAAAAATTCACCCCAACAAGAAGGCCTCCCTAAGTGCCATGACCACCCCCAACATAAAGTCCATGTAAAGAGCTGGCTCATTCACGATCTCCACTCCAGCTGATCTGCCTAGCTCAGGATCCTGGACACTCAACAACGAAGGCAACACACAGCTTAGAGTAGCCTCAGAGGAGAGCCAAGACCGTGACAGATGCCTCTGTCTACACTCAAGAGGAACTGTGGACCTTGTGACCTGTGAGGAGGAATTTACTCAATCTCATTTTCTGTCTATGGAAAATCTTGATCATTGTGCTGGTTGGTATTTGTTGACACAAGCTAGACATGTCTGAGAAGGGCTTTTAACTGAGAACATGTCTTCATCAGATTGACCTATAAACAAGTCTATGGGGAACTTTCTTGATTACTGATAGGTATGGGATGGCCCATCTCAATAAGCAGGGGACAGGCTGACACCCCTGGAGGGTGGTCTTGTATAGTATAAGATTGCAGGCAGAACAATCCTAAAAGACCAACCCAATAAGCATGACCTCTCCATGGTCTCTGCTCCAGGTCCTGACTCCAGGTTCCTGCCCTAAGATCCTTTCATGGAGGATTGTAAGCTTTAATTTGAAACAAGCTTTTTCCTCCCCAAGGTGGCATGGTGTTTATCACAGTATTGGAGCTCAACTAACACAGCCATAAAGCCTAATAGTCCTTTCAAGTACTAACGCTTAGGGCCTGCTTTGGGAATGCCAATGGTCCCAGCAACTTGGGAGACAGAGGCAGGTGGATCACTGTAAGCTCAAGGCCAGCCTGGCAAGACTCTAACAAGAAGGAGGAGGAGGAGGAGGAAGAGGGGAGGTGGAGAAGAGGAAGAAGAAGGAGAAGAGGAGGAAGAGGAGGAGGAGAAGGAGGAAGGAGGAGGAGGGAGGAGGAAGAAGGAGGAGGAGGAGGAGGAGGAGGAGGAGGAGGAAGAAGAAGAAGAAGAAGAAGAAGAAGAAGAAGAAGAAGAAGAAGAAGAAGAAGAAGAAGAATTATTGTTGTTGTTGTTGTTGCTGATGCTGATGCTGATGCTGCTATTACTAAAGTTCAAACCTAGTAGTCAAAGCTGCTAAATCCCCAAGCCTCTGCAGGACCCACAGAACAATGGCTGCTTCTCCTGTATCCCTCCATCTTCCGTTCACAGCCCACCAGCAACAGAACATTCAGTTCAGCTTCCCCACCAGCTGATGGGAAGTGAACAAGTTCTCCTGAGGTTCAAGATGCATGTTAGCCAAGCTGCTTCTTGCAGAGGCTGGAACAGCAACTCCTCCACTGTTAGACCCAGGGAAGCTTCCCTAACTTGCTTTTGGTTCAGAAACCAGCAGCCACCCCTGAAACCCCTGTGTCAAGGTCCTTTTTGTGATGTGCAGGACAGAGGGTGCAGGACGGTGAGCCAGAAGGCAGTACATGTGGGCCACTAACCTGATGAATCTGTCCCCAGTTTGAGGGGGACAGCATTAACCCTGAAGACTGTGGAGAATTGCCCTCACCGTTCATTTGTTCTTATCAGATCCAAATTCTGTAGTTTTGATGGAAGAAAATATGGTCCCCAAACACCTAGGATAATATTCAGAGTGAGACATCATACAGTAAAAAAAAAAAATTTAAACCCGACTCTGGTTAGCTGGGCAACAGAAAAACTCTTTTCATAAAGACATGGGAAAAAACTATTCTTGTTCATAAGTACTTTATGAATTAAGGACAAGAGGAGGAAACATGGGCTTCAGGCTCCTGTTTAGGGGGGGAAGATCAAATGAAGGCAAGGATAAATGCATTCAGTGCCCTGTTACTGCATCATTATAGAGGCCAGAGGTCTGCATGGTCTCAGTGGGCTAACGTGAATTGTGGTCAATACTGGGTCCCCGCAGCCACAGGGGCAGCGACCATGGCCTGGTCTTTCCCCAGCCTCTGTGGCATTCTTGCTCAATGACTCTAGCCCTGCACACAGGATCTCTTTCTCCTTTGATCATCGTACCATTCTTCCCTTAAGCACCTAACCCAGGCCTTCACCCACCCACCCGGAAGTGCGTCATTTATCTACACAAGCGATAGTGAAGTCCCGTTCTTCCACGTCAAGTAGCTTGTTCCCAGCTTCAAAGACCCTGATGCAGGCATCTTTCCACTCAGTTACTCAGCCTACCCTACGCTCAACACTTCTGTCCAGTGTTCTCAATCTGTGCTTTACAGTTCTAGATAGAAGCTGAGCAGGTGGCACGCCCACCCGTACGCCCACATGCACCTGGAATTCCAACACTCAGAATCTGAGTCCGCCCAGCACAAGACTCTGTCTCTTAACAACAATGACAATGACACAAGTACTGAGCGATTACTCACTGGAATTCCACAGAAACTAGAAACAAAACACACCCGGGGTCTTAGGGATCACCAGGGTGTCTCACTTTGCTGTTCAACTCCAAGGAAACCCAGGCTCACTGTGGAAGGATTTGTTATTTTTGTTTGTTTTGTTGTTGTTGTTGTTGTTGTTGTTGTTGTTGTTGTTGTTGTTTGAGACAAGGTTTCTCTGTCCTGGAGTTCACTCTGTAGACCAGGCTGGCCTCGAACTCACAGAGATCCACCTGCCTCTGCCTCCTGAGTACTGGGATTAAAGGCGTGCACCACCACGCCAGGCTTATGGAAGCATTTCTTTTTATTTTCTTGTTCCTGTCTTTTCTTATTTCCACCTTAAGTTTCCGGGCAAACTGAGGAAGAATGGGAATTTCAGAGGGACTAGCCTTAATCCTGATCACTCCTCATCTCTCTCACAGCAGCCCACCTTCGCTCAGGACCCAGGACTTGATGAAAGGGCAGCTGCAACTGGGTCTCATCTTAATGCCAACTGACCTCCCGCAAGAGCTCCCAGGTCCAGTCCAGCACCCAGGACCCTGAGTGCTCCTCCATCAATTCCACCAAGTGTTTCCTACAACCCTGGGGCTCCGAGGACCCGAAGTCGCCCCCTACCCTTATCTGAGCCCACCGTCTCCTTTATGTGAGTCACAGAGATTCTCCAGTCAATTTATTTGGGAATGAACATGAGGGTAGGAATGCAGCATAGTAAATAATGTGGAAATTTAAGGAAGTTGAGTCAAGGGGTGATTTTAAAGGAAATGGGGGAGGCTTGCAGAAGCTATTTTGAAACAACAATGCCTGGCCACAGGATCAATAACACGCAAGGCTTCACTCAGACTAAACAGGAAGTTGGTGGGCAGAAACTTTTTGTGTGTGTAAGGCTGTGGTAGCCTTTGGGTAAAGTGTTAGTTGCAGAGGCGTCGTCTGTACTGGTTCTGGTAGAGGATTTCATGCCTGAGACCCCTGCCTTCACACCTCTCCCACTGTATTACCGTTTGTGTTGCTAGCATTTGACAGGAGTGATGTTGCACACAGAGTGCTAACGGCTGCCCCTCCGCCTTGCCAGGAGTAGTTTCCCAGGAGAGCTGCTGAGCCTATCCAGGAAGTAAGCCCCAGAAACTGGCCTCTAGGAGCCCACTCGCTGCAGTGAGCTCCATAGTCTCTGCTCCGGAGGGCAGAGAAAATGTTCCAACCCCTTAGTGTCAGAAAGCAGGGATAGGCTCTCGTGGTGCAGAGTCTAACTGACACCCCTTGCTTCCACTTACCTTCTAAAAGAAGTGAAAATTACTAAAGAACAGAGTTGATGTGACTCCCAGTGAGGTGGGCACACACACACACACACACATATGCACTCACACATGCACACACATACACGCACATGTACATATACATACATACACACACTCATATACACACACATACACACATGTGCACACACATACATATATACACTCATGCACACACACACACACACACACACACACACATGCACACATACGATGGATGAAGCAAGATAAGTTCCAACAAGCAAGTTCCAACAAGTTTCGACAACGTCTCACATACACATGCAAACAGACAGACATATGCACTTTCACACATTGGATAGATGGACTAAATTCTAGCAAGCAAGCTCCAACAACTTTTTTTTCCCGTCCCATAGCTTAAATATTCCAGCAAAATCTTTCAGGCAGTGCAAAGATCACAATGTGGTAACAGTATATCTTTAAGTTAATGATTATAATAAGTATGTGTAAGAAAAACATATTCCCCAATCCCCTCACATGATCAAATGTTTTATGTATTAGGGGTGAAAAACAGATTATTTCTCAAAAATCACATACATTTGTAACTGAGCAACTTGTTATAGATTAACAAAGTGTAAGCAAACAAGGTGATTTTCTCAGCCAGTTTCTCTTTACAGACAGGCTGCAATTTATGGTTTTAAAGAAAAAAAAAATCAACTATCTTAAAAAGTAATCTTATAAAAATCTTAAAAGAACCACAAGCATGAACTTGTGTATAAATAACAAGCAGCCATTTCTACTTTAAATCCTCAAGGTGCTCATCTACTCATTAATAATTTTTATTAAATCTTATCAGGAAGCTGAGGGCAAAAATACGAGAAATTAATCATCACCAGCGCAGCTTCAGTGAAAGAGTCTCGTAAGCCAGTACTAACTGGGGTGCTCTTCTTGCTCCCTAACCTCAAAAAGTCCCCAACTCAACTGTTGAAAGTGTGCCTTTCTGAACTTCAAATTGTTCCTCAAGACTTTCTACATCAGAGCCACTGACAAAAACATCTTAACCTAACCTACTAAAATTATTTAAATCAAATCAGGAGCTCTGTAAAAACCATTAATTCATCTAAACAATATTATTTTATAAAAGTTAACCTTCATATTGATCTGCAGGAAAATTGCTCAAATTAGTAAGCTGTCACTCGGGTAACAATCACATCAGATTATAGGCAGTGGTCTCCCCATGCCCAATCACATCATGCCAGATACATGAGGAGTACAGCCGTGACAACCGTGACAAGAAACAATCTGAAGACAAAGTCCCTGGGGCCATGTGTCTCCAGGGAACACCCACTGCAGCCATGCAAAATGGTGGGCCATCTCCAGAAAGCTTGCCTGCCCACTGCAGCTCCTCCTGCAGGGCGTGTGTCTCAGCCCTTGCACACATCTTTAATCCAAGAGCTTTTGGTGAACAGGGTTAAATAAAGTTAACTCTAGGTCTAGAAGCACAGCAAGCAGTTGATAGGAAGTGAACAGGGCAGGGGGGGTGGGGGGGAAAAGGGGGGAACATAGTGAGAGGAAGTCCAGAGGACCGATAGAGAGGTGCACAGGAAGTAGAAAGGAGGGGCATACAATTTGAAGGGTTTTAAAGACAGCTTGGAAAAGAAGCCCTTTTTTCCGTCAGGGACATCGGCTGAGGAGGAAGATCAGCTGGGTGCTTTCTCTCGCTCTCTGAACTAGCAGGCTTTCGCCCCTGCATCTGGCTCCTGAGTCTTTATTGGTAAAATTGAGTGCTTGGGTTTTTGTTTAAAAACAACACCCTAGATGGTGTGGAGAGGGCGTTACGTGTCTGTGGATTTTTTTTTTCCTGTATGAATGAATTACAGCCCTTCATTCCTACTCCCCAGAGCCATGTTCAGTCTCCGCACCACCCTACCCCACCCCACCTCCACTTAACCGGTCACTGCCACTTCCTGACAGGGATGCCAACAGGTGAGAAAACGGAGCTTATCACACTTGTGAAGCCATTGGTATATTACAAATCCAAGACCCACGCGGAAACAGAGCAACACACATCAGAAACTGCTGGATGACCTCAAAAGACTGCCTCCCAATATATAGAACTCATTCGAGACGAATGCGTCTTAGGTCTGTGGCTTTGCCTGCCATACCTCCAACCCCTCAACTGCCCCTCTCTTCAATGCCCCTCACTTCCATACTGTCTCCTCCTCACTGCCAAGCCTTTTGTTTCTCTGGACTCACGCTTCTGACTGATCATACGACAGAATGATTGCTCTGCTCAGCTGCTGCCAACACCTGTGCTTCTGGAACGCCGTCATTCAAAAGAGCCCAAGAGCTCCTGGTCCCTTCTTCCCTAGCATCGTATTGTATCCATAGCAATCTCCCACAAGCCCCTTTATGCACTGTAGCATGCTAGCGTGGCTCCCTACACGTGTATACTTTATGCAGGCCCTGACTCAGATCTGTCATCTTCAAAACCCCTCTGTCCCCAGGACACACTGGCATGCGTGGGCTCCAGGCAGACTTGGGAAGAGGGTTCTCCCTGCACCCTGTCATGCCTGATCTCATAGAAAATGACACTGTCGCTAAAGAGATGTAAGCCCCATCTACTTCTTCTACAACAACAAACCAAGATACAATTCCACCAGCTTCGCTGCTGGTCTCCTTACTGGAGTGTGGGCATTCCCACCAAAAGCCACGTTAGAACAACTTTACCAGCAGAACTGATTACTCTCCCAATACCTGTATAGATGGAGCCCCTCCCTTAGTCTTTCTCAATGCAGTTAGGGCAGAGCTGTGTACACTTGGGGGGTTAGTTTTCTTCACTGGATCATTTGAGGTCAGCAGGGTCTCCTTAAATGCAGATCATTTGACGTCAGAAGACTGCCTAAATCCGAGCCATGTCTTCTAGTGGCATGAAAAGCCATGAGGAAGGAAGTATTTGCTATTTGCTTGCCTGCTCTCACTCTCACTCTGGCAAGTCCATTCCTTCACTGGAATTAGAGCCTACTTGTTTAGTATTCTGACACATACTGAAGACCACTCCCAGCCTTGTGGACTGAACTGGATTCTTGGACTTTATGTTGGGAGACAGCCATTGTTGGAAAAGCCACATCACAGCCTGTAATCTACTTTAATAAATTATAGATAGATAGATAGATAGATAGATAGATTAATAGAGAGAGATACCCATACATACATGCAAATACACAGGAGAGAGAGAGAGGGGAGAGAGGGGAGAGAGAGAGAGAGAGAGAGAGAGAGAGAGAGAGAGAGAGAGAGAGAGAGAGAGAAAAGAGAGAGAGAGGAGAGAGAGAGAGAGAGAGAGAGAGAGAGAGAGAGAGAGAGAGAGAGAGAGAGAGGAGAGAGAGAGAGGAGAGAGAGAGAGAGAGAGAGAGAGAGAGAGAGAGAGAGAGAGAGAGAAAGAGATTCATTCTCTCTGTTCTGTTTTTCTGGAGAACCTTGAGTAATACCCTGCCTTTAAGAGAACGACGTAATCAGCCTTGTCATGCCTCGGATTCCCGATGCAATCCGCTTTTACAACCTGAACTAATACACAGCTTTAACCTTAAATTATGTACTCTCTCACGCCCCACCCAGAATAATACATGTGTGCTGTCATAGTCGTTTCTGAATGTAGCCAGCGGACTGGAAGTAACCTAAGCAGCTAGGATCCCCCAGCATGCCCATGTGGATTGAGAGCGTTGGCCTACACTGTTGAGTGCTGTTCAGACTCCGTGGGGGTGAGCAAGGAAGCCTCCACCCTTGTAACCTCTGTTAACAATTCCTGTAAGGAATCTTGTATCCCTTTCCCTTGCCATGTTTCTGTGCTGTTCAATAAACAAAGAGAGCCAACTGACGATACAAGGAGTGGAGATCCAACTCCGGGCTCACTCTTGGTCAAGTCCTATCAGGGTCCTGGAAGGTGACAGAGACACACAAAGAGTGAGTCCCAGGGTGAGTACAAGAGACGTCCTAGCAGCCTTCTACCCTCCCCCAGCTCTTCCCAGGTTCCAGGACCCCTGGTCCCCTGGGACCACATTCTGATCGTCTCTGAAGCCACGTGACAGGTTCAAACACTCCATGACTTCACGTCTGTGCCCTCAGTCCCCTTGTTAGGTAGGCCACCTCCCCCTCAGGTAAAACACCTCTTGAAACACTTACTGTGGTCTGAATGTGCACCCCAAAGTTCACAGCTTTTAAAATCATCATCAGATGTGGGGCTTTGGCCAGTCGACTAGGATTAGGGAGGATCGTGAAGATGGGGACTGAGGTGACACTGTTGATTTCCTAGAAGGGATGAAAACCATGGCTGAGCTGTCACGTTTGCACTGCCTCCTTGTAGGGTACCCTCTGCCATAGGATGAGGTAGCACAAGGCCCTCCCAAGTATGAGGCCATGCTCTTAGCCTCTGGTACTGAGAGCCAAATAAACGTATATGCTTCATAACCTGAGCAGTCTCGGGTATTCTGCTATAAGGAAGGGACAGAGGGAGAGTCATGGATGGATGGCATTCCAATCTCCTTTGGGCTGATAAAGAGGCCAACTTCTCTTTACACACCCTGTTGGGACAGCCTAACACTCACCAAAGGGCAAGCCAACATAGAGAAGCAATGAAGTAAGTAGAGAAAGGGAAGAGGCAGGACAGTGGGGACAGAAGACAGGAGACACCTTGGCTTGAGATGCCCTAGAGCTACCGCACCTACAGCAGCCCAAAGCGTTGTGCAAACTAACAGTGCGACACGTCTGGGGTTCCCCCCAGAAATGCAGATTTTTCAGGCTCCTGAGTCAGAAGCCCGGGTGAGGCCTGACACCCTTTTCTGCAGAGGCCCCAGATGGCCCTGATATTCAGCAAGCACTGTGGGAAGCCTTACTCCAGATGCTCCCTACCACGCGCGATTCACTAGAATATGAGGGATGGGGAGCACGGCTGGGCTCCCCCATGCTTTACAGAGCCCCGTGTCCTAATTTGCTTTCTATCGCAGTGATAAACACCATGACCAAAGGCATGCTTAGGAACGAAGCTTTTATTTCATCTTACAGTGTATAGTCCATCCTGGAGGAAAGATAAGTCAGGGCAGGAACTCACGGTGGGAACTGCAGCAGAGACCATGGAGTAACACTCTTCTCTGGCTAGCTCGCCGTGGCTTGCTCGCTGAGGCTTGCTTTCTGACCATCCAGATGTGTTCTTCCATCTGTGGGGAAGGCAAAATACAATCTGGGGCCTAGAAGCACTTGGTCTGCCCATCACACTTTGTCCTCGCATCCGTAGATACCTCCAACACAGACTGTGTGGTCAGAAGGGCTTTGGAGCAACTAGGCCAAATACTGACTTTGTCATTGAAGAGGCCTGGAAAGCAGGTTTTCATCCATGTTAAAGAGTGGAGCTAAAGCCATCACTGTTCTCCCATATGAAACAGTTGGAAAAACACTACTTTCCAGAGGCGGCTCCATGGGCCGTGTGTATGAGGCACAATGTTGCTCTGGGGGAAGCCTGTCCCTGAGCTTGGTCTTAGCCCAGACGGACTTGCATTCCTAATCCATCTTTGAACCCATCAGTGAGCACTTTGGCTTCCCTGGAACCTGCACTTGTACAAGTGCAATATCGCTCGCGGGGGGGTGGGGGGTGGGGGGAGTGGGTGCGAGTGTGTGTGGTGGGGGGATTGATGGCAGTGCTCACATAGCAGGGACTAAGTGCCTGACTCTATTAGAAACACTTTGATCATACTGAAGCTCATTGAATCATCATCTAGTGACCTAACAGCCCATTCTACAGAGAGGAGATGGATCCCAGCTGGTATTAATAACTTGTCAAAGGTAAGGTGATGAAGGGTCTTCCCAAGGCAGATATGTTCGAATCTTACCGCCTAGCACATAACTCTGACTTTATTTAGAACTATGCAAAAGGAAGGTAAAGCAAGATCATTAGGGCGATCTCTAGCCTACTGACTTGCTTCCGTATACAAAGGAGAAACTTGAGCACAGAGAAGAACACACAGGGAGGGAAGATGACTTAAAGACACGCTGAGAGGACGGCCTAGACCGATGTGACATCCCTAGATGCCAAGGGATCCCAACGATGGCCATCTATACTAGGATCCGGGCCTTCCTGCAGCCACTAGAGGGAGTGTGGCTGAACCCACAGTCTGGACTCAGATGTGAGATCGGCAAACAGATACAATTAAGTTTGTTGTCGTTGTAAAAAGGTGTTGTTTCTAGACTCGTTGTTCTGAACCAGGCAGAATGCACTTCCTTGCTAGGCTCAGCCACACTTACAACTGCTGGTGGTGCAGACCTGCAGTGACTATGAAAAAAATGTGCTGAGAGCACGGGCACGTTGGTAGTGGGGATGACGTTGATGGTGTTAGCCGAGATCTCCACAAATACAGAATAGACGGTAGATAACATTTTATTCATTTTATTCGTTGCTCATCCACATTCTCACAAGACTGAGATAGGCAGAGTCCAGCAAAGGAACAAACCTCCATAACAAGACAGGAGCCACCCCCTAGCTTGTCGTGACAGAACAGTCCTATGAAGAGTAGGATGTGCTCCGGTTGGGGTTGGGCTTGATTACCACTTTTTGAGGCAGTTTTTCACTCTGCAAAGGCTGAACCCAGTCCATTGCACCACGTGTCTGCTGCTCCTGCCAGAGCAAACTTTGCCCAGAGCATAGATGAGGGGCTGCACCAAATTTGCTCTCACTAAGACTGGGCAGCACCAAGGTGGGACAATATTTCCTCAAACTGAGGTGTAGGGGACCATACGGAAGTGAGGACCCTCACCCTGATGCCGGAACGGCATCTACACTGCAGGTATTAAACAGGCACCAACCGCCCACTGCAGTCTCGGCTACTAATCCAACCCAGCTCGCCAAGCCTTTACAGATTTTTAAATATTAATTTTTGATTACGCATGCACACACACACACACACATGTATGTAGGTATCTGTGGTAGCCAGAAGATGTAAGATCTCCTAGAGCCAGAGTTGTGAACTGCCCAACATGGGTTCTGGAAACTGAACTCAGATCCTCTAAAAGAGCAGCAAGTGCTCTTAACACCTCTGCCATCCCTCCAGCCCTTATCATTTTTTAATGTGTGTGTGTGTGCGTGTGCGTGCGCGTGCGCGTGCACGTGCGCGTGCGTGTGTGTGTGTGTGTGTGTGTGTGTGTGTGTGTGTGTGTGTGCAGGTACTCTCAAAAGCAAGAATAGGGTGTTGGATTCCCTGGAACTCCGGTTACAGGACATTGTAAGCTGCCTGACATGGGTGCTGGGAACCAAATTGGAGTGGCCTAGAAGGGTAAATGTTAGTAACCACTGAACAATTTCTCCAGCCCTGCCCCCCAAACATGTATTTATCACCAGCTTGGCTCATAGAGTCAAGGCATGAGGGTGGCTTACCCTCTGTGTGCACAGCGGAGACAATCACATTCTCCATGAGGATTGTTTTGGGATAAAGCTGACATCTGAAGAGGCTGAGCACAAAGGAAAACTTCCAGTCATGTCGGCATCATAGACCACGTAACACAGAGGACTCAAAGTCCCAAGAACACAAGGCATCTGATGTGAGGTGAACTCCAGCAGGCAGCAGGCCCCACCTCGTACTCATGGGCACAGCAAGCAGTGCAGCTCAGCCTACTCCAGGTGAAGAGGACTTAGGGAGCCCAAAGCTGATGGCTCAGGGGCACGTCGACCTTGCCAGCGCCTGCTCCTGTTCCTGCCTGGCTCCACTCCCAGCTCAGGCCTGGACCTGCTCTAACTGCTCTCCCCTCCAGCTTGGCACAGGCATGCCGGGCCAGCAGACATCAGACGCAGAAGGCAGCAACACCCATGGAGGGTGAAGGGGTAAGAGACAGAGTGACTGAGAGGACAGAGGGGTCCATCTGCTCCTCCAGGGTTATCCCTAGGACCTAGGCTGGCCCTGGGACCAGCTCCCTACGCAGATAGGCCGCTCCCACAGATGCCTGGCCTGCGGACAGAGCTCAAGACTTCCTCCTCATGTTCCACAGAAGGGGGTGCAGCACTTCCTCACTTGCTCTGTGCTCCACACACCAAGTTATGATGGCCCAGGCCTCCAGACAATGAGTAATAGTCACTCATCTTGTCAAGGTGACAAGGAGCCTGCCCGAGCCAGCAAGGCCAAGGAAGGAATTGCACCCCAGAGCATCCTGGGACCCACATCCTGCTCCCTCTCCTATATCTGTACCCCTCGCCAGCTAACATCACCCTTTGAAGTTTCCCACTCACCTCCCTGCTGCCCGTGGCTGGCTCCCTCAACTTTCGAGCCACGGGTCCAGCTGAGCCACCCTTCCCCTCACTCTGCCCTTCACTGTGGTTGTTGGAGAGTCACAGGAGGGAAGTAAAGGCTGGTTGCTCAGGATGGATGGATGGATGGATGAAGCTGAGACATCAGAGCACAGGGACACTTGACCCTCCATGTTGAGAGTGACATTCCAGAGACTGCAGGCCACCAGCCACCACACACACCAGCAGGACTTGTCCTATACATGGTCAGGGGTCAGCCTGTTCTGAGATGACAGTGGTTGTCATCTCCCATGATCCTCTTGTCTACAAAAGGCCCCTGAATGTACCAACTTTTCATCAGGTGGCATGATCAAACTCTGACCAAAAAATTGGTGGGGTGCAGTGGAGAGCCACCCCACAGAGGACGCCTCAGTGGTCAAAATCAAGATGTCACTTTGAGGACACAGGACACAGGCCCAGCCTCAGGCTGGCCACTCTCAGCATCAGCCTGCTGGCCTTGGTTGTGCTGACTGCTGACCACAGGTCCAGACCTTCTCTGGAGCACACGGTCTGCAGATAATCACCACCTCTCACTCCACCTTTTACCTACATTCATATTTCTCTCACATGATCACCAGAGCAGGCCTTTCCTGCCTTCTGTGGCCCAAGTCCCTCAAGAGCACGAGCTCCCAAACCACGTCACTCAGATCAGTGGCATTTGTCTCAAGAATGCAAAGCTAAGGACACTGGAAGAAGGAAGTCAGCGCCCAAGGTCTCTGCTGTCCGCATCTCCAGAAATCAAAAGGGTGCCTCCTTTCAAGGCTCCTAGTGCCCTGAAAACTTGGCAGAAAGTAAATACAAGTTGACTTTCCTGTAGAAAACACTTGGCTGGCCGCAGGCTGGTTGGCCCAGGGCTCCCAAGGGAGGAAGCCAGATCAGGCTGATGCCCTAAGCCAGGGCAGCACCACTGCAGAGCAACCAATATTCACGAACAGGAAGAGAGGGTCTGCAAGCGGACATGAGGCGAAGCCTTCCCTTTCAGAGAGGAATATCCAAATATGCTGAATTAAACATGGGCCTTGTCTTGTGGGCTCCTCCCCACACAACAATGAACAATGAGCTGCTGTGTCTATCTTTAAGGCACACATCTCAAGACAGCATCTAGCAAGTACTCAGGGCCCACCCCTGCCCCATCTCCATCCCTGTCTTCATTAGAGCTGACCTCCTCCCGTATGTACACCAGAACCCATCCAAGACGCTGCTCCTGGAAGAGGCCCCCCAAAGCAGGATGCGGTCTCTATACCACCCCTCAGATGCCTGGTGCCCACCCAAGGATGACATCATTCCAGGGTTTTCCCACCTTCCTCTTTGAAATGAAAGAAAGGGGGCCCTTTGGCTATCTGTGGGACCTGCAGTCTCCGTCCACGCTTACTAACCAGTCCGTGACTGCTCATTCTCTGGGTACCCTTCAGACTGTCTGTGCCTGTGTCCACAGTCCTCCCAAACTCCCAGCGCTAAGGCTGCCTTCCAGATTTACACAGTTTTATATCCACTTACTGTATTTCACGCGAATGAGTGTTTTGCCTGTGTGCATCATCACATGTGTGCATCATCACGTGTGTGCCTGTGTGCATCATGTGTGTGCCTGGTGCCAACAGAGATAAAAAAAAAGGCACTGGATCCCTGGAACAGGAGTTAAAAATAGCTGTAAGAAACCGTGTGAGTTCTAGAAACTGAGCCTGAGTTCTCTGCAAGAGCCCCCAGCGCTCTTACCTGTTGAACCATCTCTCCAGCCCACATGGCATCAAGGCTTTTAAAGGAGAGAGTAGGTGTTTAGCTATACACCTTGGCTTTTATACAAAGTGGGTGCTCTTTTTAAAGATTTCTTTTTATTCTCTCTCTCTCTCTCTCTCTCTCTCTCTCTCTCTCTCTCTCTCTGTGTGTGTGTGTGTGTGTGTGTGTGTGTGTGTGTGTGTGTGTGTGTGTGTGTGCATGCCTCTGAATGCCACATGTACATGGGCACTTGTTCAGGGCAGAAGAAAGTGTCAGATCCCTTGGAGCTAGAGTTTCAGGGACTTGTGAGCTCTGACAGGCATGTAGAGAAGAGGTCTTAGGTTCTCTGCAAGTAACAAGTGTTCTTCTCTGAGCCGTTTCTCTAGCCAAGATTGGGCATTCTTAATCCCCAAACTGAAAGGCAGCTGCACTAGCTTCCCCATTGACAGCACACATGACACAAGCCACTTAAGGCAGTAAAGATTCATTTCAGCCCATGGCTTTGGAGGTTTCAGGCCACAGTCTGGTTCCCTCATTCTGGGCCTGGAGTCAAGCAGAGCATAACGGAGGAGCGCAGAGCAAGAGACAGACCCTCAGGACAGAGTGGAAGCAGGGGAGGGGGGAGGGAGAGAGTGAGGGAGGGAGAGGGGGGTGAGGGGGAGAAAGGGTCAGAGGGAGCAACATGCACTGGACTCCAACGAACACTTCCTCCAATCAGGTCCCACTCTCCCAAAAGTGCCACCAAATTAAGCATTTTTCAGTGGAGTTTTCCATTCCTGAGTCCAGAGCGCCCAAATGCAATAAGTTCTCAGGACCGCCTCAGTTTGTAACCAGGCCTCTGGTGTACAGGGGCAGCACTTCACATACAAACTGTAACAAGTCCTAAATCTTAAACATTGGCAGTATAGACATGACATCACAAGTGTCCATACCTTGCGATTTTGTTTCATGCATACAAGTATTTAAACTATTCCGTAAAGCATTACTTAAGGCTACATATTGCATAAGATGTATATGAAAGGTGAATTGATTCCCCGATTTAAGTCTTACCCCTAAGATATTCCCATTAATTATATACAAATATTTCAAAAGTCTTGTTTTTTTTAACTGAAATATTGCTGGTCCCAAGCATTGTGGTCTGTGCAAGCGTAATGCCTGTGTCCTGTCTGTTAGGAGGATGGCATGTGACATCTAACCTCCCAAAACAAACGTTAAAGCCCCTTGGGCCCCTTCAAATGCAGAGACTGCAGAGTAGAATTCCTCTCTGTGTGGACTCACCAGAGAGAAAATATTAGCCCTAAAAAACTAAAGGTGGAAAAGACAGACAACTGCCCACTAAGACCTTACTGATGTTGCCTTGGCAGCAGGTGCAAAAGCAATTTGCTTTATACGCATGCAGACATACTTTACATTAACCAGCTCTTAATAGCAAGGACTAAGAAAATGCCTGAACACTCTGCTGAGGAAATTTCTGTCCTCCATCTTTGCAGAGACACCAACCATCACTTCACATGACTTAGCCTTTTGGAGCAAAAGCGAAGTCTGCAGTAGGCCGGTTAGAATCCACCACTGACCAGTTTGCTCCGATGAGAAGAGAGAGCAGAGCTGTGTAGAGGATGCAGAACACCATCCGTGCAGGGTTCCTACTTCCTGAAAGCAAGAGTAGACAGTGCCTCCTAAAGGGGTTCTGCCCAATCCACTCATCTCAAAGGCCTTTAGTCTCAACAGTGGAAGCCATTTCCAACTCTACAGCCAGTGCATGTGTTGGTCACTAGTCCACCAACAAAAGCCCATGTTGGCGTTCAAGTGGTTGGTGTCGAGACATAAGCAAGAGACTCCCTGTAGGTGTGAGTGTCTTGCTTAAAGGCTTGACGAAGCCTTCATTGAACCCCCTTCTCTGGTGTGCCTGCAGTCCTGGGGTACAGTTCAATGCCAGGACCACCCACAGCATTGTACACAGAGGTTCACATGATTTTAATATCACTGTGCAGTTTGGATGTATTTTGCCCCTGTAAAAAGCTCATGTGCTGGGGAGCCGATCCCCAGATGGAGGCACTGTTTGAGGGGGGCTTCTGACAGGTGGGAGTAGGTTACTAGGGGCAGGTGCCTGCGGGTGTCTTATCCATGACCCTCTCTAGTCATCCACCCCTGCCTCCTTTCTTCCCTCTATTCCTCCCTCCCTCTTTCTCTCCCCCTCCTTCCCTCCCTCTCCTTCCCCTCCTCTTTCCTTTTTATACCCTATGATGTGTGACGCTTCTGTCACTTTCTCCCACCGCCATAACGTTCTACCTCCTCTTTGATCCAGCATGAGTAGCGCCTCACACAGTGCGTGGAGACCATGAGCAAAAACAGCCTCTTTCTCCGTCTTTGTTGTTTTGTCAGATGTCTGAGCATGGCCATGAGAAACGGTGAGTTCAGTGTAGCTTGGTCCTGTGGTGCCTGCCAAAGGAATAACCCTGAAGACAATCCCGAGCAGACACTAGACAGGCATGGAGGGGCTTTCCAGAGATTCCCCAGGTGACCTTCTTTCAAAGGTTTTAGACAAAGAAATGAGTTTTACAGTATGTGATTGGTTGGCATTTGGGCAGAAAAGCTGCAAGCAGGGAGTTACAAGTCTTGGCGTTTGGTGGTTGGATAATGGGTGGAGGGGCAAGTTAGCCTATGGAAAAGATTGGTTGAAGCAGTCACCGGGGGTGTTTAGGAACTTTTTTAGTTGGGGAGAGGTAGTAGAAATTTTAAACACAGCTGATTGTCCTTGAGTCTAGCTGGACCCTGAGCACAGACTGAGACCTTGAGTCAAGTTGGACTCTAAGGATTTTCCTGTCCCTGCTACACACACAGTGATCTGATATCTGTCTGTCCTTGGTTCAAGCTGGACCCTCTAGAAATTTACATGCTTTGGCCTTAATGGGGGTCTTTAAGGGAGGACTGAGTAGGTTGACTTTTACATTTTCCCAGACTTTGGCCTAAATGGGGGTCCTTAAGAGGACTGGTTCCTTCAAAAGTGCCAAACACCATGAAGTGCAAAGAAAAGCTGTAAACCAGTCCAGGTTACTGTAGCCAAAGAGAGATGACAGTGAAATGCAAGCAAGGAGGCTAGGTTCTATTTTCCTATAATGGGAATTATTGGAGGGGCTGGAGAGATGGCTCAGAGGTTAAGAGCACTGCCTGCTCTTTGAGAGGTCCTGGGTTCAGTTCCCAGCAACCACATGGTGACTCATGACCATCTATTAAGAGATCTGGTGCCCTCTTCCGGCTGCAGGCGCACATGCATGATAAATAAATATTTTATTTAAGATGGGGGGATATTATTGGGACAAATGGGAATATATTTGGTTCTCTCTTGCTGGGTGAAAATTTATTATCTTGAGGAAATAAGCTCTAATGTGTTTAAGAATAGAGGATTGCCTAATCATATCTTTAAACAACTCAGGAAAAAATGTTAATGCACACACAGAGGAGAAGGGATATAAAACAATAGTGTTACTGCAAAAAAGTACTAATATTCAGAAAATCCAGTTGAAGTATATGAAGATTTTTATCTACTACTCTTGCAATATTTTTCAAGGCATAAAGCTATAAGGAAATACTGTCTCAGCTAAGAATAACCCAGCCCTCAAATCCCAGAACCCTTGGGTCATCATCAGCTCGCTTCAAGGTCTTCTCCCTAGAACTCCTTGGAAGAGCCACTGAGATCACCCCGAGCCTCGTTCTCCCTCCACACCCCCGCTCCTTGAGATGAGGCTGGATTCTGCCCTAAGAGCCTATGTTGTATAGAAGAGCAGCTTTCAGGCTGAGCCTTATCCCACATGGCTCTGTGCTATCGGCAGCCTGCTGTGTGTTGAGTGCTTAGAAGACTCTGCGTCTTGCTTGTGCAAGCAAACAGACGCTATATTGCACAGAGTCATAAATTATTATGCAAATAAAAGATGACCACCAAGTTAACTTACCAAGTTCAACTTGAAAAACGTGGACACGTAAGTCTATCAAATCCGGTTTTTAAAAATCCTAGCCCATGAGCTCTTGAAAGCACCTAATCAACATATGGTATCACTCCTTCCCCTGAGTCACATAAACAAAGAGACACTAACACTAGGCACAGTGACACCTACCAACCCTCAGCAAGTCCAGTGCATGCATCCTGGGACTGAGAGACAAACCCAGGGACTCAGGACTATATCCTGCTACAGAGCCTAGCTCCGTGCCTTAGGCCAGCTGCCATCCTTGAGCCAGCAGCTCCCTAGCCAACACCTCTGTGACTGGATAAAGTCCAACCAAATACATCAGCCCTCTGCTTCTTCAGTGAGGTCTGTGGGCTCTGCAAGCTCTTTAACCCTTTCTTGGCCACTCGAGAACACACGCGCATGCAATTTGCACACACACACACACACACACACACACACACACAGAGAGAGAGAGAGAGAGAGAGAGAGAGAGAGAGAGAGAGAGAGAGAAAGAGTTTGTGATCTGAGAGCTAATATTGTTTGTCAGTGTCATGTCTACAAATACAATTAGTGATCCTTGGTGAACTGAACTCAGTGAATCTCAATTTCCTAGACTTCAGCAGTTGTGGAGAGATCACACGTGCCTGCCCATGCACGCACCCCTTGCTGGGACACCCCTTTTACCCCCTTACTTCGGTTGTTGTTAGGGAGTTGCTGGAACAAAGAGCCAGGCTGGTCTCGGGTTGGCCCATCTCCTCTTCGATCAGGAACATGCTTCTGTGGAAATAAAGGCGGCCCGAAGAAAAGCCAGCAAAGGCTAGCTCTGACAGATCAGCCACTGTCACCTGAGATCTGGCAGACTGCAAAGGCAAGTGGCAGTGGGAAGCCTCCTTCTGAATGGCAGGGAAAGCATCAGAGGGAGACGGTGGCAACTGGGCTGCGGAGCTAATTCATGCAAACTGAATGTGAGGAGCGCATGTGATAGAGTCAGACTGGCTCGCCTTTCTTCCACTGGTTCTAAACTGGAAGCCTGGCAGCGGCTGCTTGTTACCTAGACTGCCTTGGGGGGCTGGTGTTTGGGGGATCCTGTGGTTTCCTTGCTATCACCCTGTACAGGTTTGACTCAGCGTGAGGGGAGCCACCACTGCAGATAATGGATGTGTCCTGGATTGGCTGCTGCATACACGGGTCAGAGCCACACAGAGACCAAAAGCTAAACCCCGGTTCCTAACTTCAACCCTGGATGCAAAAATCATGCCCGATATCTAAAGAGCTAATAGAATCTTCCAAGTGGCCAGGGGTGTGTTTTGACATGCTCTAAGTCCTCACTAACTAGCTAGCCCCTGGAACAGTGCCCCCTTTTAAGCCCTGGGGCATTACCTCATAAACACTATTCCTTGGCCACCCAGGCTGCCATTGAGGCAGCATCTCAGATGCTCCAAGTAGCCCAAGTACCAGCCCTCCTACAAAAGATGGCAGGTTGTTCCCTGCAATAACTGTCCTTGACTGGTAAATCACTGAAGAAAAAAAAACAAACAAAAAAGACAAACAACCAACAACAACAACAACAACAAACCCAGCCCATCTGGTAGGCCCACATGTATCATAGAAGTTAGGCACAAAGACAGGGTCTTTCTGTTTCCTCACCCACATCAACAGGCGTGCCATTCCTTCCCATGGAAAGATTTCTGGCTTGCAGCGATTGGTTTCTCTATACCAACTGAAGGATTTTGCGTTTCGATCGCTCATGCCTTAAACTCTCCGAGTCCAATATAGGATCCTTAGAAACCTTCCTCTTCCTAGCAGTGTTTTGCACACGAGCTCGCCACGACTCCCTTGTCTTATGGTCAACTGGGAAGGTGAATCCGTGCAGACACATTCATTCTACAAGCCCAGAGCAGCCTCCGCGGTGCAGCTGACGCGTAGTACTTGCTCCACGTTCTTCGGATGCAGAAAAACCTTCTCTTTCTTAATTCTGTTGCATCAAATTAAACCTGGCCCCAGACACTCCCAGACCCCTAACCTTCCAGTCAGAGCTGTGCCAGTCTTAGTCAGAGCTGGTGAGAAACTTCGCCCCATTAGGCGGCCTCGAGGCGAGGCCATCACCATCTTCATCTAGAAGCTATACGAAGTCCCCCACGACCAAGCCCCTCGGCCCCCTCTAGAGTCTGACTGAGCCTTCATGTACACTCCCTTTTAAAAGACGGTTTTTAAACAATTGAAAATCGTGTAAGAAAAAAAAAAGAAAAAGAAAAGAAAAGAAAGAAAGAAAAAGAAAATCTTGTAAGCAAATACGTCCTACAGGTTTATTTTCTGAATGAAGAGAGCACTGGAGGCAGATGTAGCTGGCACAGGAGAGAAGTCAGAACAGCATGGATTTACGTGTGAGGAAAGGAGACAGCAAGTAGAGGGGCTAAGTTTTCCAAGGCAGTGGGGGAGGCCAGCAGCGTCACCAGGTCACATGCCAATCAACTGCTGCAAATACCAGCTGCAGCTCAGCCTCGGGATATTGGTTCTGGTGATCCAGCCCAGAAGGATACAGGATGGGGAGGCACAGATTCCCACTGGACCACACTTTCCTTCAACAGAAACATGGGCTCTGCCCTTGCTCTCTGCCAGTCTTCATCTGCTTCTTCCCAGGTTAATCCAAAGGCTCAAGCTCAGATTCCCTGGCAGGTGAGGGGATGAGAGATGGTTGCAAAAGCAGACAAGAAGAACAGTCATAGGGGAGGGGAATAAGGGGAAAATGGGAGGGAGGGAAGAATGGGAGGATACAAGGGATGGGATAACCATTGAGATGTAACAAGAATAAATTAATAAAAAAAAAAGAAAGAAAGAAAAGCAGACAAGGTCCAAAACACATTACAGCAGAACTTGATGCACGTTGGGCTGCAACCGGCCCAAAGACTCTGAGGAACCTCTCTAGCAACTCATCCGGAAGGCCAAAGAGATCCCTCGTAGAGTGTGTGCATTCAAGAATGCTCCACCCTGTGGCAGCCTGTGGCAGGCTGACTGCCTCCAAAGTGGGCTGTGTTCTGAAAGCTCTTCCATGAGGGGTCCTCACTACCATCTTATACCTCCAGACACCAAACGCGGTGGCCCTGAAACAGGCTTCTACCAAAGCTTTTCTTACAAACCTGGTGTCAGAGCTCGGGGGTGGAGGGGAGAAAGGAAGGTTGTGGTCATAGCACCTTCAACCCTCAGCAACCACAGGAGTTTTCACAAAAGAGTGCATTAATGCCTTCCTCCCACACATTGTCATCATCTACAGTGCAGGGGTGCCACAGCAATTTATACATGAGGCCCACTAGTGACTCCATTGAGACTTTTTTCTGTACAATGCTAGGGATTGAACCCAGGGCCTCACACATGCCAGACTAAGTTCTAAGCCTGTGTTTTCAGCCTTTGGGTCAAGACACCTTTGGGGATTGAGGGGCCCTTTCACAGGGTCACGTAAGACCATCGGGAAGCACAAATGTTTACATTATGAATCATAGCAGTAGCAAATTACAGTCACCACAACATGAGGAGCTATGTTGAAGGGTCACAGCATCTGGAAGGTTGAGAACCAGAGCTCTAAGCCCTGAGCCTTTTGTCTTGTGAATAAGTTGCCAAGCAATTCAAATAGCATTACTGTTGACCAGTGGGAAATAAAAGGTTTCTTTGAGCTTCCAGGCCCCACCATCAAGGCCAGCCCCTCATCCTCTTGCGTCACGCAGAAGAGAGCAGCTCACAGCAAGAACTAAGGCATCCTTCATGTCTTATCTTCTCACAGCCTCCCACTCCACACAGCGGAACAGAGTCACAGCCTCTCTGAAAGTTCGGAAGCACAGAAGACCCTCTCTGTCCATCAGGCTACGTACTACTACATGGGGCACAGGACAAGGGAGGCACTAGTAGGTCTCAGCTCAGCCCCAGTAGCTCCAGCTCTCAGACATGCGCACATGATTTTTCAGCTGTGAGCTGCCGGATCCTTGTCGGTACCAGGTGATGAGCCCTCTGTTATCAGTGCTTTGGTGGATGGAAACAGAGTATTCATAGGAAACCCGGTAGCTTTGGTGTCCGACTATAAGTATATTCAGTCACTGCTTAACAACGAAAAAATGATAATGATGGAGAATTTGTGTCTTCACATTCCCATAAGAATTCATCTCCAAACATCACAGACCTAAGCTCCCTTCACATAGAGCGTTACCATTACACCAAGCATTTTCCAGAAATGAAAGGAGAATTCATTTGCCCAGCTTCTGCCACCCACAAGCCTAAAATCCTTCCAGGAGGACCAGGGGGTGCACACCTGAAAACACGGCCTGTATCGAGATGCGTGTTTCACTTGGAGTATTATCTAGCCCTTTGGAATATTGGATGAGGCCTTACAGGGACACAGGCATGAAGGCAGCCTGAGTCACGGAGACCACCGTGGTGTGTATGTGAGTGAGGCAGTCATAACTGTCTTCAGGCCCTGTACTCTGTCGATGATGTCACCCAGCAGCACGCAGGCCGGAGGAAGCATAGACCCATGGCCTCTGATCATGTAGGAGCAGAGGTTGGTGGTAACATTTTCCATGACATCTTCTTCTGTATGTCCCCCCCCCCACCCCCCAGGGGCCAAGGTTATCGGACACTTTAGAGAAGTCACTATTTTCCAAACAAGATGTACACAGCCTTGGAAGATCCCCAAGGGCTGTAAGGACAGTGCTGTGCTGCCACCAGTGTGGGCCTGTTGTAGTTTTAAGATCTTTTATGCACAGATCTCCTATGCAGCCCTCCCAAACTACTGGGAAGTGTTCTCTTCCTGCGGTGGTTTGCTTGAGATCACCCGTCTAGCAAGTGGCTCGTCGGCTTTGCTGACGCAAAGAACTGTTCCCCTTTCCGTGTGCCTGCCTCTGGATGATCTGCCATGGCAGGGAAGTATATGTCTAGACCCAGCCCACACCAGGCTCGCCCTCGGCGGAAATGGTGGGAATCTGCCCATGTGAGTCTCCAATTAGATCTCATTACAGCCGTGTCTTGGATCCCAAGGAAGGCCACTGGCTGAGTCCCGCCTGTTAGGTCTCAGGCTGTCCAACTATCCAGAAACGAATTCAACCTGGACTTTAGCAGAATTTCTGGGTTTGATTAAAAAGTCAGCATTCCTCAGGAGTTTGTGAAACTGGTTCCCATCTACCAAAAGGTGTCATTTCCCTAACCTCTGGCGGAAGGGACGATCCATTGGCATGCACCTGTGGCTGTACATCAAAGCCTGTGCCAGCCTCGACACCAGTCTCCAGCCTTCCCCATCCCTCAGCAGCTTACCGATCTTGTGAGCCTCTATTCTCTGCTATTGCTGTGCTTACTCTCCCAGGCCAGGCTTTAGTCTCTCCTGCCTGCTCTCTCGCTTTCCTATTTCCCTAGCCCTGGCCATGTCTAGTCAGCTGGCCATGTGCTGCTTCCTTCTGTCTCTGCTCTGGACTCTCCTAGATGCCTCCAGCTTTTCTTCCTCTCATATCTACAATTAAAAACCTTAGCCATATCACAGAGCCATCAGGTCGGCAGTTATTTTATGCCCCCTCACATGCTCCACCCTCTCCCACTATGGCTCTGAAGAAGGGGAAAAAGAAACTGCTCTACACAGAACAAGGCCAGAAAGACGTGTGTGTGTGTGTGTGTGTGTGTGTGTGTGTGTGTGTGTGTGTGTGTGTGTGTCCTAGCAGCCATGCCAGATGCTGAGAGGCAGGGGAGAGAGAGCAGGAATGAGAGGTTAGGACCTGGTGGCTGTCCTCTGTCAGCCAGCCCCTGATACCTTCACTCCACTTGGTGCCCAAAGGATTCAGAGGGATAAAAACTGGCCCTGAGGCTCTGAACTGGTACAAGGCCAAACCTGGGGTATGTGGCATCCTTCCAGCAGACTTGGGGTGTGGGGCTCAGTTCTGGAACTTTCTGATGGGTTAGTATTCCCAGGAGGACCACTGAGCACTTGGATCACATTTCAGCTTTGTAGAAATCCTGCTTTCCGGGGGCCTCAAGCCTTGGAAGGGGGCTTGGAATTGGAAAGCCAGGGTTCCCCAAGCCCGTGTGGTTGGCTAACAAGTGACTGGGACTTGGGAACCATTGTAGAAGAGAGGACAAGAAATTGGCAAGATCCACAGTTTGGGGAAGACAAAACAGTGTCTTCTGCTCCTGACCGGACCACTGTGGATCACATTCTGCTTTAATGCTATCAAATGATACCTGATAAAATTATTTTCTTCCTTACACACCTCAGTACAAAGGTTTTCTGGTTGGGAGATTTTGTGTTTTACTGTGTTTTCGGCATCAACTTCCTCTCATCCCAGAAGCCCAGGGACCACAGGTTCCCTGGCAGAAGGCAAGTGTCTCCCTCCCCAAAAAACTCTTCACCAGCCTGGCACAAAGCTGGTTGGCAGTAAAACCAGGAGGTGGGTCCTAGGGGGAATTTTAGTTGCTGTGGGAGTGGCCTTCCAGGGGCAATTAGAACACCGGCCTGCCCCTTCCTCAGTGTGTCATGAGGTAAACAGGCCTCTTGCACCACGCTCTCCTAACACAATACACTGCACTGCCCACAGGCTCAAAGCAACTTAGGGTAGATGGACAATGGCAAAAAACAAAAACAAACAAACAAACAAAAAACCAACTAAACAGAACCCAATCTGTCTTTTAAGATGATCACCACTTGTGTTTTGTCACAGTGACAGAAAGTTGGCTAACATATGTATTAGTTCTAGGGCATACTTGCAGCTGATCATGGAGGGACCCCTGATTAGCAGCCACTGGACCTGAGGCCTGAAGCCTGGGGGGACAAGGTCATGTTATTTAATTCCCCTCCTGGTCCAGTGCAGTACATGGGTCATCCTATGAAAGTTGGATTCTCAACTCTACATCACACTCGAATTAAGGCAGCATTACTCAGAGGAAGAAGGCTGGCCATGGGAATCAGGCTTGGAGGGTGACTAGGGGCCCACTGAGGGACAGGGCTACAGAGCCACCAAGGGGCTTGGAAATTTTCCTTCTGTGGCATTTTCTTTCCTGTGTAGCTCACCTAAAATTCTTTTCAGTGTTTTGATAACTCCTGGCTTCTATATGGAGGCACAGATGCAGTGCCCTGGATCCATCAGCACCCCCAAAATCAATTCCCAGAAGCCATAGCAGACTGCAAGACTACAGGTCTTTGAGCTGGGCTGTTACGTCTGGAGAGTGGCTGAGGTAAGGCTGGGAGGGGGCTGCGACTTGACATGAAGCCACAAGCTAAACATGGTTGTGTTCCCAGGGCCAATTTATGCAGTCCATCTGCTCACGTGAAACATGATGCTGAAAGAAAATAAACTAGGAGTGCACAATGCGTCAGAGGCAAGCTTTCTGAGTTAGCCTAGGAGGGGACATGTTCCATTCGTGGGCTGTGTCCAGCCTTGCCTTCCCTGCCCGACTCCCTGAAGGGCAAGTAGGCGAAGCTCCACACGTGCTGCAGGGTGACCTGTGAGGTGGGCAGGACATGAGTGCCCTCCCGCTTTTATGGGCAAGATTCAAAGTGGCTCAGAGATGAGCTGGGAATTTTCCATTGCACATGCACGCACATGCTCACACCACCCTAGTTGGGCCAGGCTGGCTGTCCCCTGGCCTGTGTACTGCTCAGTCGGCCTCTCAGGAGGACAGGCAAGAGTCAGAAGGGGAGAGGAGAGGAGAGGAGAGGTTCCTTCCTCAGTCATCTGTTTTCACTGTAAGTGTCTGTGCTCTCCGTGTCCCTGTGGACAAGAAAATCCTCCCACTTCTGTCAGCTCTAGCCTCTGGTCCCTTTAACTTCACCTCTACTTAGGCAAGAGACTCTCCTGCACCCAGCTGGGTAACTGACTACACTTCTTGTCTTGTCCCTGGCATGCCCAGGATCCGGCTAGGTGACACACCCACCATCAAAGAGCCTGCCCCTACCATCAGGACCTGCCATTGAGCCAGCTTTCATGGTATAATTACTGTAATCCCAACACTCAGTGGATGAAGGGAAGAGGATGAGGAATTCAGAGCGATCCTTAGCTACCTAGTGAGTCTGAGTTTGGTACCAGGCTGGGCTACGTAAAGCCATGTCTCAGAGAGTGAGTGGCGATTGATCTTGCAAGAGGCCTCTTTACTACCCCGACAAACACGACCTTCCAGAACTGTTTGCAGTAAGGGGTAGATGTAGCCACGTACACAATGTCTGCTCCCGATGATCAGCCTCCCATGACCCCACAAGGACCTTCTTTCTGATCATGCAATGATGCCCCTGAGTCTCAGTCAAGCCTCCTGTAGAAACCCTTGGCTAATTCTATTGTGCTAAAGCTTCAGTGAGGCGGTCTCCTCAGACCCACAAGGGTCCCCCCATGGGGTGGGAAACCGGAAACTCACTGAGGCTTTTGTGGGGAAGTTTGAAAAAGAGCCAGCAAGCCAGGAATCGGGTTCACAGATATAGTCTCATTTTTGAAGTCACCAGTTTCCATGCTTTGTGTTCTGAGTGTGGAGACAGAGGTACAGGGAGCAGACCTCACGGATGCCCTGACACCAGCAGGTGGCACAGCCCGTGCATGCGCTGTCTTCCTTGCAAGCATGTGGGAGCACCTGAGTAGATGGGGGCCACCAAACTTGCAGGAAGGGCAACGGGCGGCACACTCCCAGTTTGTGTTGGGAGCTGTGCTGTTTACATGCAGCAATTTCCCAACTGCAATGTGCTGTGAGGAAGCCATGCCAGAACTCCTCTGCCTGGTTGAGAAACACTGTGCAGTTGACTCTGCATGACAGAATTATGAAATGCAGATACCAGAGCCCAGGTGGCCACCATGCGAGGGTGAGTGGAGTCCCAGCTCCAGGGCAGAGGTTGTGGTAGGGGCCCTGAGCAGATCATCAGCTCAGAAGTCCCTGGATTCCATGGTCTGAGATAAGATCACAGACTTCAGTGGGACGCAAGAGAAGGGAAGGGTGTTCCCAGAGCAAACGCTGCCTCATCAGAGAGGCAGGACTCTGGTCAGAAGAGGCGACACTGCTCTAGAAGATCCCCACCCCCACCCCCACCCCCACCCCAAGCTTGAGTCCACATTTGCCAATGGCATAGCTGGGCAGCGGTTCCTGTTCTTCAAGATACCAGGGCACAAGGAACCTCAAGAGTGGGCAGGCAGATGTGAGCCGTCCGTGCCTCAAGGCACACAAAGTCAATTGCTTCATCTATTTTAGCCCACTGGCTTAAAGGAAAAGCCAATCTCCTTGATGCTTCTCCAGTTGTAAACAAGCTGTTTGGTTTTCACAAAGCGAGAGCTGACTCAGAAGCCCTGGGTGGCATCAGCTGTTAGTCACAGCCTCCCTCAGTGTGCCCATTTGTCAAATGAGAGCAAGGATGAGATGACCCTAGGGGTGACCGTGGAGGACTGAAGGGGGGTTGTTGTCTGCTAATGGCCATGTAAGGCCAGTGTCCAACTCACCTGCCTGCCCTGCTCAGGCTGTGTTCTTCCTTCTGATTGACAGCAAATAACTCAGTTTAAGAAGCCTGGTGACCTCTCCCCTGTCTTTCCCTAGCAGCTGAACCTCCTGGAAACCATGTCTTGGCAGAACACCTTGTTTACAGGAGCCCAGCCTTACCCATATATCAACCCTTGGAGTCCACCCTTTGAGGCAGGTAAGAAGAGGAAAACAGTTATCAAGCCAACACCCAGTCCCCTTTGCTCTGCCAAGTTTCACCTTTCCTTGGCCTATCTAGGGAAGCTGAGATTTAAAGAGTGAGTAGCCAAGTGCGGATGAGGGCTGCTGTTCTAGGAAGAAAGAAAAGTAGAACATGTGGCTGGACCCTCTGACGTGTGGCTGATCCTTCCTTTACAAGTTTGTATCCTGCGCAAGTCATCAAGATACAGGGAGACCCAACCTCCATGGCATGATGTCGTTAAGAGATGTGAAGATGTTTAAGAGGGAGGTGTAGTGGATGTAAACATGTTTTTGTTTGGATTCCAAGTGTGGGATGTGAAACAGACTTGTGTGTGGGTGTGCGGTGTTTTCCACTGGAAACAGACTTGTGAGAGGACACGCGTTGTTTGTCTACTAGAAGAGGAACTGCCTCTTGTGGAGGCATGGTCTTTGCCAACTGATAAATGTCCTAGTACAGACTGAAAGGACATATAGCTATAGATATATATATATATATATATATATATATATATATATATATATATATATATATAGAGAGAGAGAGAGAGAGAGAGAGAGAGAGAGAGAGAGAGTGAGGCAGATGCCCAAAACTAGAGGCTTGGCTTTTTGGTTTTGGTACCACTTCCTATTGTTTTGCTGTTCATCTCTCTCCTTCAGAACACTCCTAGAAAGAAATGCTCCAGAGAACCCCTCAATGCTTTGGGTTCTAGCTGTTGGTGTTGCAGTCACCTTTGCTGAGTTGCTGCTTTGCTGTTTAAGGGGTCTTCTGGAGTCCTGATGACAAAGAGTAGAGTCCACCCAAGAAACTGAGCCTAAAAAGGTCTACTTCTCTTGTCCCCATTAGCCTCTTTTCTCTCCTATCTAGGGTAGGTGGGGGTATAGGCATTAAAGAACCCCAAATAAAGTAGGTTTTGGAAAAGTCCAAAGCCTAGAGGTGGCGCCCAACATGGATACCAATTATGGGCGTACTTTTAAAATCTATTTTTATTTTGGGTTCCTTAAATCTCTTTCTCCCTTTTCCACCCCTATCCTTTCCAACACCCCAACACTAGGTAGGAGAGAAAGGAGGTTAGTGAGGAGAGGGCTCTGGTTTTTTAAGTTACTTCCTGTTGTTTAGAGTCGTCAGACTCTTTGGTGCAAGCCCCATCCTCGGTTCAGGAGATCTCCAACTTCTTCTTGCCACGCCCTATCAACAGCAGACAGGAGCAGCAGGGGAGAGCACCAGCAGCCTTCTTCTTTCTCAGATCCTCCCCTCCCACCCCGTCTCGCCTCTCCCTGGGACTGGCTTTTATCCACCCTGCATGAGGCAACTTCAAAGCTAACAAGCAACATCACACGTCCTTTCAGGAGGCAACTATCAGCCGTGGACAAACGAGCAGCCCACATATCCCACACCTGGCATTAAGACAAAAACATGTTTACGGATGCCCCCAAACTTCCATCGCAGTAGGGTGCATTGGAAGGTGGCGCTCATAGGACCCCCGTTAGCTCTCGTGACAGCAAGTTCTTGTACTAGAGAGGCTTTTCCCTAGATCTCTCTGGCTTCCTTCTAATCATCAGGTCTCACCTTCTGACACGCACTCCTGCTATCATGCAATCTATCATTGTGGCATGTAACCAAAAAGTGCTCACTGGAGCTAAGGCAGAGGCCAGCACCAGGCTCCTGAATATTCACAGCCGCGACCCAAATGAACCCCTGCTCTTTATCAAGACCCCAACTTCAGGTCTTTTGTTAGAGAAACAAAGAAATGAGTTAATAAAATACTCAATACACTTGCTACAGATTCTAGAAATAACATCCACTGCTCCTGATCCAAACAGAAGAAAAACATTTTTATTCTTTATTCACAGCAAATAAGTAAGTTGGCTGAGACCCCTACAGTCTCAAAGACAACTGAAAGGGTCGGGTAGAATGATTTGGCATCATGCTAAGGATTAGGCTAGATGGACTAATGGTTATAGTCCACGACACCATCATCTATGTGCCTCATCAGACCAAATGAGTATTGCAAAACCTGCTATATAGCCTGAGGCCCCGGACGGGTCATGCTGCTAAGGTAATGGGGAGAGAAGCTAGATTTACACAAGGTACCCAGGAAAGCTTTCATATACCAAAGATCCTAATGCACTTGCTGCTGTGAGGTCTTATACATTAGGTTCCTATCGTGGTGGTCTGGGAGACCGAGGGATGTGCCTCATGTCCACATCCCCCTCAGGTAGCCTGGTTCTTTGCATGCTAAACTAGGCTGGAGGGAGAGAAGCCTCACAGGGCACAGGTGAACGCAGTGCGGGTCCACGGTAGGCGGTGAGTGCCTGGGCAAAGAGCACGCCCGGGAACAGTTTCAGAGAACTGGTTCAGGTCATTGGGGGGAGGGGAAAGGGAGCATTTATGCCCGTGGGGAGGTGGCCAGGGTCTCTGGGAGCAAGGTTTGCCTGACTGTGCACCATCAGCCAGGGCAGAGGTGTTGGAAGATGCCTCATCTGCAAAGTCGGGCACTGTAGGGAAAGAAGCAGAGCCTAATGACTGTCAGGGTAATAAATCCTTACTCGGGCTGATGGTGGGGGAGCTGGATTTATGGTGCCAAGTGGAGAGGGGAGGGGAAGGGTAGCCAATTCCTGTCATCCTCATGTTTGTGGTGTCAGGGCTGGAGCTCCTTCAACCCTTTCTCTGTAACCCAGGGCCACTGTGGTCCCACAGCTCCTCCCTTTTGTTTTATAAAGGAGCAGTATTGTCATGTTGGGTTTGGAATTGAACCAGAACGTGGTTGGTAGTGACTTTTGCAATGTTGCTTACTTGCTGCTCAGAAATTAGATGGAACAGGGGGCCAGGTGGAGGAGGGCCCCAAAGGCCAGTATGGAGCCAAGGAGAGGAAGAAGCCAAGCTGCCAGAGGGTTTGAGTAGCAGGGAGTGGAGATCTCGCTGGTGAGCCCTAAGCACCTGCCCAGATGCATCAACACAGAAGCAGCCTCGCTGCCCCAGTACAACAAAGGGGACACCACAGTCACTGTCCAGTCACTTCTGCCATCGCTGCCAGCAAACAGCAGATAAACCAGCTCCATGTTGAGCAGTGAACTATGAGGAGAAGGACGCACCCCCCCGCCCTCCCCAGCCAGCACTGCTATGCCACGATGTCAGTGGACTACCACCAAATGCTACCCTGAGCATCCACAGCCACAGTTTCTCCTGTGGCTCCGTTATGTGCCTGTGTGGCTGGTCTCAGTCTCCAGCTGACATCCTCTAGTCATGACCCTAAGCTTGAATGCTAAATGACGTCACTACTTCTGAATGATCAGTCACTACAGTACGACATGTGGTGACTGTAGGGAGTTATTTTAGGACTCAAACATTTGTCTTCAGTGTATCCTAAGGAAAGACACATCAGGTTTCTGCCCAGGTAGATCTAGAATAAACTAAACAATAAAACTATACACTTTGTAAAGAGAAAACCAAGCCCCACAGAGCAAATGATCTGCAACTGTGTCTGTTTTCCTCATTACTCGGTCTGGTCTGTCCTTGCAAGCTATCTTAATCAAAATGATAGCTTGTGCTTGGTGCCTTTGCTTTTCCTTTGTTTGTTCAGTTATTGTTACAACTGTCTGTATTTGAGCAAAGCATATGGCAGCAGCGCCCAGCTACTTCCAAAGCAAAGTCTTAAAAAAAAGCTTTTGCAGCTACTTCTTTTGTTCTGGGAATTCTCCCACCATCATGTGAATAAACTTGTGCTGGCCTGCTGGGAAACAAACAGCCACGTGGAGGAAGACCCCAACACCCTGTCGTCTCAGCAGGCCAGTCTCTCAGCTGAGCCATCCCAGAGGTGATGAGCCACACACGAAAGCAAATCAAAATCTTTATTTTGAGTCATCTGGTTTCAAAATCATTCATCGCCCAGCGATAGCTACAGGGAAAGTACACCATTCACTAAATAGGAGTTTTGACTCAGAAAGAAAGCTATGAGAAAGAAAGCCCACAGTGACAGGGAGGCCCACACCTTACATTGCAGGGCCCGGGGTAGGCCGGCAAGTGGAGGCTGTGTATCTGCGGTTAAGATGGGAATCAATAACAGTCTATGAACCCTGTATAGATATGCCGTGGCTTACCGAGATGCCAATAAAAACAACCAGACTTGCACAGCGAAGCTCTCCGAAATAAAATGGATTGCATAAGTTATTTAATCTGGAGAAAAGATCAAAGTTTCTGCCCAGAGCACAACATTTTCAACCCACAATGAAGAGGAAAGTGGTAGGTTGCGTCATCAGAAGTCAGGGGCCGTCTATACAGCTGAGTAAAGCAGCCCAGTTTAGAAGTGTAACCACCAACCTCTGAAACAGAATGGCGGAGGAGTGTAACAAAGCCTGATGGTTGCTGGGTAACAAAGCCTGGTGGTTGCTGGGTAACAAAGCCTGGAGCTCTCTGGTCCTCAGGCCTTTAGAGCTGGGCTGCGATCTGTCCCATGAGCCCTTTGATTTGGGTCTTTACACTACACCAACTGGAGCTCCTGGGTGTCGACCTTGCAGACAGGATGTCGTGGATTGCTTAAGTCTTCATATAGATATGAACGTAGCCGTAAAGAGATGCAGTGAAGAAAAGAGGGGAGGAGACTCCAGTGCATCTGTTTCTCTGGAGACCCTTGGCCAGCTTGTCCGTGATCTCTTTTCTCCTGGACTCTGTATAGCATTACAAGGAAAAACTCAAGTGCAAGTATCACACACACACACACACACACACACACACACACACACACTTGCCACAAACCACCTGGCAAGCTGCTCTTACCACTCTGGCTAATCCTACCTTTCTTCTCCAAATAATATCAGATATCCTCATCAGACCAAGAGGCTCACCAGAAGTGTGAGGAGGTCCACACTCATGGGACAGACCAGAGAAGAAGATGGTACAGGCCTAGGAAGCAGAGTGGGATGATATGGACCCAAAGTGCAGGATCCAAGATGCTAGCGCTGGGGTACAGCCTAGAAGGAAGGATACAGGCTAGGCCTGGCCTGACTTCCTTACCTGGAAGACTTCTCGCCCATAGGGTGGCTAGTCTAGGACGAGCCTGTCCCTGCCATCATTTGAGGCTGACACTAACAGCAGCAGTAGGCCTGGATTCTGTGATTTCACATGTTTTACTATCATCCACCTATAAACCAATAGGCCTGAAGTGTGTTATGATCCAGAATCACCTGGGAGACAGCCTGAGTGAGAAATTACATAGATCAAGTTGGCTTGTGGGAATATCTGTGTGTGACTGTCTGGACAGCACCGTCTCACAGGCCGGGCCCTGAAATGTATGAAAGTGAGAAAGCTGAGCAGAGGCAGAAAGCAATCAAAAGATGGATTTATCCTCTCTTTACTCTCAACCATGGGTATCATATGACTAGAACTGTCCATAAAATAAATCCTTCCTCTCCTCTGTTGCTTTTTTGTCAGGATACGTCTCATAGCCACACAAATTAGACTAGGTCACAGATAAACCCTGAAAACCTTATGCCAAGTGAAAGAAGCCAGGACATGCCAAAACCCATAGGGTAGATGACTTAAAATCCATGAACTGTGTGTTCTTGGCAAGTCTATAGGGATATCAAGTAAGTTGGCAGCTACATAGGCCTGAAGGTTTGAGATAAAATCAGAGACTGAAGAGTGTAAGACTATAAAGTTGCTTTGGGGTTAATGTAAGATGGTAGTAATGGTTGCACAACATTGGGATGGTAATAAAACTCACTGGGTTTTTAAAAGGAATTTATTACAGCATAGATATGACTAACATCCCTTTGAGAAATGCCTGCCAGGATTACATGATCATCATCTAATTATGGGGGGGACATCAGACAAGGGCATTCTCCAGAGTAGCCCATCTGTGCTCACTTGGTAGGTGTCTTGGTCAAAAGAGTCAACGAAGAACTGAGAAAGGCTCCAAGAAGGGACAAGCAAGACACACAAAGTGGACCTGAGTTGGATCCTTGAGACCCAGTTTACCTTCTAGAAGCTTGTCAGCTGGCGATGTTCTGTGCCTGAGTAATACAATTATTGTAGAGTTCATTTCCTGCCCTTAGTACTAATCCCTGGTTATATAAGAAATGGCCTCATTGCCAAAGCATATACCGAAGTGTTTAAGCAAAAACCAAGAATCATAAAAATGATCTGTGCCTACCATGGAGGGATCTTAGTTACCTTACCACCACTGGGATAAGATACAATCACCAAGGCAACTTATAAAGACATTATTTGGGGCTTGTAGTTTCAGAGAGTGACTCCGTGGGCCGGCATGATCCTGGAGCAGAACCTGAGAGCTTAGACCTTGATCTCCAAAGAGAGAGCAGAGAGAGACCCAGGGAAAGGTGCGAGTCTTTTGAAGCCCCAAGGGACACACTTCCTAAAACAAGGCCGCACCTCCAAACTGTTTGTAAGCCAGTCAGGAACCAAGCATTCAAACCGATGAGCCCATGGGGCCGTTCTCATTCAACCGTCATCCTGTGAGAGGGGGACACACAAAATACAGCAAAATGTTAAGAAACCAAGAACTGGAATAAAGGAATATATGAGGGTTACCCCAAAATAAAAAGCTGAGAAGAAAACATCGTGTGATTTAGCCTCGCCTCTCCTATACAGATAACATGTTCGTGATACTCTTTTGTCTGCATGAGCTTGGCTTTTTCAACTGGTAAACTGGTAGGTTTGTGGGGTTTTTTGTTGTTGTTGTTGTTGTTGTTTGTTTTTTGGGGTTTTTTTGGTGCAGCTTTTTGGCACAAACTTTAAATGCATAAATTCTTTCATGTTGGTGCTTCATTTTCATAAGGTGAAGTGTAAAGAGTAAAATTTCTAGAAAGATTTACTGTGTTTGTCAAGTTACTTATTGTTCTTAATAAATATATATTGTATTTACTAATCACATATAACATGCTGTTTTAAAATATATACATACTGTGGATGGCCACCATGAGCTAATTAACCTATGTATCACCTCATGTTACTTGCCATTTTTCATAGTAAGAGAACTATTTTCTCAGCAGTTTCCAAAGACATGATACATTGTTGTTAGCGATGGTCAATTTGTTTCTTTTTTGTTTTAAGGGACACAAACACCTATGCACAAATTTTTAAAAGCCCACCCTAAATTAGACTATTATTTCTTTAGAGTGTGTGTATGGAGGTCAGAGCACAACGGAGTCAGTTCTCTCTTCCCACCACGTGGGTCCAGACACTCGGAGTTGTCAGCCTTGGCTGCAAGCACCATTACCAGGGGAACCACCGTGATGCTCTCTTTATGTGCAGAAGACATATTATTCCTTCTGATTGAATTTTGTGCCCTCACCAACATCTCTCCATGTAACTATCCTAGTCCCTGTAGCCACCATTCTCTTTACTTTCTAATTTGTATTGTATTACTTGGTGGGGTGGGGGTGGTAGGGGTAGGGGTGGTAGGGGTGGGGGTGGTAGGGGTGGGGGTGGTAGGGGTGGGGGTGGTAGGGGTGGGGGTGTACGTACATGTATGTGCAGGTGCCTGTGCCAAGGATGCCCATACTGAGTGGCTTCCTCTATCACTCTCCACTTTATTCCCTTGCACATTGGTTACTTTCCTATTGGTATGACAAACACCACAGCCATGGCAACTTACAGAAAGGTTTGTGACTCGAGAGGGATTAAGAGTCCATCATGGCTTGGGCCCAGGGTTCCCACTCAAACTATGGCACCAGCCAAGGACAATACAGGCCGTAAACTTCAAACCCCTACCCAGATCTAGCCAATGTATAGGACATTCTCCACAGTTGAGTGGAGAGTGGGGTCTGACTTTTCACACATACTCTGGTGCCTCATATTTGACCACCTCCCCTGGATGGGGAGACCTGGCGGCACTCAGAGGAAGGATAGCAGGCTACCAAGAAGAGACTTGATACCCTATGAGCAAATAAAGGGGGAGGAAGTCCCCCTCAGTCACAGTCATAGGGGAGGGGAGTAAGGGGAAAATGGGAGGGAGGGAGGAATGGAAGGATACAAGGGATGGGATAACCACTGAGATGTAATAAGAATAAGTTAATAAAATAAAATTTTTTTAAAAAATTTTAAAAAGTCCATCATGGCGGGAAAGCATGGCGGCTGGAACAGGAAGCTCAAAGCTCACATCCTCAAACACAAGCACAAAGCAGAGAGGGCACATTGGAAATGGCCCTCCCAGCAGTGGCAACCTTGCTCCAGCCCCCTCCCTCATCTCCTCCGGGTGCCACCCTCCCTCCCTCATCTCCCCTTCCCTGTCTTTGTATTTTTCCAATAATTATTGCCATATTGGTTTCCAAAAGCCAATATAATGAATATTATATTATTCATAATTCCAATGGTATGCGAGGACTTTCCCCAAATTCCTCCCAATAAAAGGTGCCCTTCACCTTAATCTTTATGAGTTGCACACCCTACTTTGCATCTCCATAACTAATAATGATGTTTTACAGCTGTCCATAACTTTGCAGCTTATTGAGTTGATTTTGTGAATATAAATCACTTATTTATATAACTGACCAATTTGTCTACTTTTTTTAAAAAATTGTGTGAGTTTTAGCAGTGTTTCAATACATATTAAAATAGTCTCCCTCCATCTGATCCCTGCCCCCTTGACTTCCACTATGGCTTGTACTCGTGCTGGACAAAGGCCGTGGGTGGAGAACTGAGGCCTCCGGCCTCCGCCTATGGAGCCAGTCCTAGGAGCTGTTTGCAGGTGGAGCTTCCTCCTGTGGTGAAGGTCAGGACACTAACTCTCCATCTGTTCCTCCTCCTTCCGTTACCGGCCATGAGGTGAGCCCTGCCTCTGTCATACAAGCATGACGGCATGCTGCCCCTCCACAAGTCACAAAGCAACGGACGACCAACCAACCAGCCAACACGGGCTGAGTCCTCCACACCATGAGTCCAAGTCAACTCCGGTGTTCTATTGCAGCGATGAAAAGCTGATAGCTTCATTTCTAGTACAATTCAATATTCAAAAAGGTATGTATAATCAAGTTCATCTGTCTTTCCTAATATATAATACCTTCCAGGTTTATTGACTTGGGCTAAAAATTCTCTCCTGTCACCAGCATTAAAAGATGGCTCCTTACATTTTCTTTTTGATTTAAATATTTTTACATCTGACTTGTGTAGAATATTTTGTGATATAGATGAAGGAGAGTTCAATTTTTATTTCTCTAAAAAATATTTACATTTATGAGTGTGTGTAGGTATATTTTTGAGGCTACTTTATGGGGTATATTTCCCACTCTTCTCGACTCCAACCCCTTCTAATCCCCCCAACACTAGGTAGGCGAGAAAGGAGGTCAGAGGGGAGAAGGCGTGTAGCCTTCTTTAGACTAATTTCTCATGATTGGGGCATTGGGTTCCTTGGGGTAAATTTAACCTTTGCTTACAGGATATTCAGCTGCTGCTTCTTCTTCTTCTTCTTCTTCTTCTTCTTCTTCTTCTTCTTCTTCTTCTTCTTCTTCTTCTCCTCCTCCTCCTCCTCCTCCTCCTCCTCCTCCTCCTCCTCTTCTTCTTCTCTTCCTCTTCCTCTTCTTCTTTTCTCTTTTTTGCACAACTACCTAACAGACTGCAACAACTGCCAACAGCCAATGGCAACAAAACCAAAGGGAACAGCGCCACCTCCCTCGGGGCTCTGGCACTTTTATACCCTCTGCAGAGTCCCCAGAATTCCAAATGTAAACTATCCTCCACTGGCAAAATCACCACCACCACCACACACACACACACCTGCCCCACCAGACAAGACACAAATATTAGTCAGCTGCTGTGGACACTCTGAAGCAGCCAAGGTCCCACCATACCTAGGATTAAAACAAAAACATTTTCACATAACATAACTGGATTTTTAAAGAAACCAGAATTTTGATTGCAAGTGTGTGTGCATGCATGTATGTGCAGATGTCAGAAGACGGTGCCAGATCTCTCAGAGCTGGAGTGACAGGCAGTTATAAGCCACCTATATGGGGGCGGAGAACCCAATCTGGGTCCTCTGCAAGAGCAGCAGGCATTCTTAACCACTGAGATGGCTCTCTGGACCTCCTTTCTTTTGTTTGATGAGTGGTTCATGGTACCAACACATATGATAGGTAAATCACAGACCAATTCAAGAAAGACAGCAAGGGGGCTGGAGAGATGGCTCAGTGGCTAAGACCACTGTCTACTCTTCCAGAGGTCCTGAGTTCAATACCCAGCAAGCACATGGTGGCTTCATGACCATCTATAATGTGATCTGATGCCCTCTTCTGGCATGCTGGTGTACTGCAGATAGAGCTCTCATACATATAAAATAAATAAATAAATCGTAAAAAAGAAAAGGAAGGCAGCATGAATAATAGTTGAAAGTAGGCAGACTGCCTTGGGATGTCAGCTCCACTACTTCCTGTGTGTGTGACCTTACTTATGTCTGCTGGCTATTTTCTGTGCCAACTTGGCACAGCTAGCCTTGACAAAATGTCCCTGTAAGACTGACTCATAGAAAAGTCTGTAGGATGCCTTCTTTTTTTTTTTATTAATTTATTCATATTACATCTCGATTGTTAGCCCTTCCCCTGTTTCCTCCCATCCCTCTCTCCCACTTCCCCCTTTCTCCCCTTCCCTATGTCTGTGATTGAGGGAGACCTCCTCCCCCCCATATATGCTCTTAGAATATCGAGTCTCTTCTTGGTAACTTGCTATCTTTCCTCTGAGTGCTGCCAGGCCTCCCCATCCAGGGGACATGGTCAGAAAAGGGGCACCAGAGTTCATGTGAGAATCAGATCTCACTCTCCACTCAACGGTGGAGAATATCATGTTCATCAGCTAGGTCTTGGTAGGGGTTCGAAGATTACTGCCTATATTCTCCTTGGCTGGTGCCTTAGTTTGAGGAGGACCCCAGGACCCAGATCTGCCTGTCATAAAGTTCTTCTTGTAGGTTTCCAGGACCCTGTGGGTCCTACTATTTCCCCATTCTTCCATGCTACTCTCACCTAAAGTCTCAATAGAATGTCCTCTCCTCTGACCCACTTTCTTGGTAAGTAAAGTTTTTCATGGTACGTATCCCTTGGACTAGTGTTTTGATATAAGTAAGTATATACCATTTGTCTCTTAACGACACTGAGATTCCATCTTACACCCATCAGAATGGCTAAGATCAAAAACTCAAATGACACCACATGTTGGCGAGGATGTGGAGAGAGAGGAACACTCCTTCATTGCTGGTGGGAATGCAAACTAGTACAATCACTTTGGAAAGCTATCTGGCACTTTCTCAGAAAAATGGGAATAGGGCTTCCTCAAGACCCAGCTATCCCACTTCTTGGAATATACCCAGAAAATGCTCTACCACACAACAGGGACATATGCTCAACCATGTTCATAGCTGCTTTATACATAATAGCCAGAACATGGAAACAGCCTAAGTGTCCCTCAGTAGAAGAATGGACTAAGAAACTGTGGTACATTTACACTATAGAATACTACTCAGCTATTAAAAACAAGGAATTCCCAAAATTTGTGGACAAATGGATTATTCTAGAAATTATCATAATGAGTGAGTTCACCCAGAAGCAAAAAGAGACAAACGATATATACTCACTTGTAGGATGCCTTCTTGACTGGTGATTGATGGAGGACCCAGCTCACTGAAGGTGTCGCTCTCCTGAAGTCACCTAAGCCATAAGCCACAGTGACCCAACACAGGCCAGCAGCAGAAATGAACGGGGTGGCATCTCTATTGCTGCATGCAGCCTTCCTGCTCACCCCTGGACCCCTGTGACTGGCTTTTCCTTCAGACAACTAAGGGTAAAGTTTCCAGAGTTTTGAAAAACTTCATCCCCAAATGACATCACTGTTTTTTCCATCCCAGATACTCAAGAGTGAAGCCAAATTATTGTGAGAAGGGAAATGGAAGAGCTTATAAAGCCAGACTTCTCTAAGGAGCCTGGCTTCCCTGTCGTGACCTGTCTGCGACCTTGTCCTCGCTTTAAGGCCCTTTGAAGCCCACTTTTCATAAGTGCCACAAAAGATGTGCACAGAGTTAGCTGCCTTGCTGGTCTCGCCACCTCAGGCACCATTCACCAGACACTGGAAGCCGCAGATATTCAGGGAACCCCTTAGAGAGTCGCTGCCTGGTGGAGGATCTCTGAGTTTAAACTGTCAGTCAGGGAGTCCAGCAGCCAGTCCTGAGGTTCTGAGAGGACAGATAGTTATGGCTTGTTTTTTTATGAAATGATAATACAAGACATATTTCAGCCCCTCATCCTATTAGCCAGCCTCTGAGGCTGTGCCCTGCTCGCTGAGCATCTGTATGGAGAAGCAGGTAAGTCCATCCTGCTGCACCACCACCCGTTCTGCTTGCCTGGGAGCTCAGTTGACACCTCTCTCCCCGTGGCCTAGCAACCCAGTTGCAATATCTAGGGCAGCGGTTCTCAGCGTTCCTAACGCAGAGACCCCCCTTACTACATACAGTTCCTCGGGTTGTGGTAACCCCACCACCACCACCATAAAAATTATATCCTCGCTACTTCATAAAAACAAACTTGCCACAATTAAGACTCATAATGTAAATATCTGATAGACAGGAGATGTGATATGCAACCTCCAAAGCAATCATGACCCACAGGTTAAAACAGCTAATCTAGGCTCACGGGGTCTAAACTGGACAGAGAAAGCAAAGCTGGTGTGACATCATGTTGAGGCAAGTGTGACAGTGTTAGTGTCCAGTCACTCTGTGATAAAGAGCCATATACTCAGGGGCTGAGTGTCCTAGATCTGGTATCCTTCAAGGCAAATGGATCATAAGATCATCCTGAGTGAGATAACCCAGACCCAGAAATACAGGCGTGGTATATACTAACTTATTAGTGGATATTAGCCACGTAATACAGGATAACCACACTACAATGCACTGACATAGATAGCAAGGAGGACCCTAAGGAGAATACTTACTTCTCACTGGGAAGGGCAAGCACAATAGACACCGGAAGCAGTTGAAGAGAAGGAACAGGAAGGGAGCCTACCATAGAGGTCCTCTGAAAGGCTCCACCCAGCAGGGGATCCAAGTAGATGCTGAGACTCACAGCCAAACTTCAGAGTGGAGCACACAGAGTCCTTTGGAAGAATTAGGGAACAGAGGGACCTGGAGGGCACAGGAGCTCCACAAGGAGACCAATGGAGCCAACAAATCCAGGCAGATGAGAGGGGTGCTGCAGAGACTGATGCACCAGCCAAGGACCATGCATGGTGTGGACCTAGACTCTCTGCTCAGATGTAGTAGATAGGCAACACAGTCTCCTTGTGGGTCCCCAAATATGGAGAGTAGGGACTACTTCTGATATGGACTCTGGCCCCCACACATTGATCATTTCCCCCTGGGGGTGGGGTGGGCAGAGACTTTGCTAGGCCACAGAAGAAGAGGACACAGGCAGTCCAGATGAGACTTGATAGGCTGAGGTCAGATGTTAGGGGAGGAGGGCTCCCCTTTCTGAGGACTAGGGGAGGGAGGGAGGGAGGGAGGGAGGGAGGGAGATGAGGGAAGGACAGTGGGACAGAGAGGCAAGGAGGGAGGGGCCTACAATCAGGATATAAAGTGAACCAATTTTTTTTAAAAGAACCTTAAAAATATGTAAATTTTTATTATTCCAAACTTGCTAGTACATCATTAAAACTGCAGGCTTGATTTTCATTTTAAAATAATGTTTACAATTTAGGCTTGGTTTGTGAGATGCTGCCATGCTTGTTTAGCTGGCAGCATATTGTTAGGCGTGTAGAGGCCTTTTTCCTCCATCTCCATCCTGTCTAGTTTAGCATCCTAGAGAAAGAGATTGACTCAGAGCATCTCCAGGAAGGGGCTGTGGGGTTTGTGGCCAACATCTCACTGGAGCTTCCTTCCCTTTCCGCTTCCCTGCCCCCATGAGCCAGTGTTTCTTGTCATTGTCACACTCAAAGATCAACAGGAGATATTTCCAGAGAACAGTGTGGTACGTGTGCTACGTGTGCTGTGTGTAAAACATGCCCAGGAGGACAGGAGGACCATCCAGGGAAGCTTAGCTAAAGACCTCACATTGAGAAAAAAACCTGTTGAAGAGGAAGGCCCCTCTCCTGTGAGATGGAAGTATAAAGTTCAATCTTTTCTTTACAGCGCATCTCCCCTCCCCTCCCCTCCTCTCCCCTCCTCACCTCTCCCCTCCCCTCCCCTCCCCTCCCCTCCCCTCCCCTCCTCACCTGTCCCCTCCCCTCCTCACCTCTCCCCTCCCCTCCCCTCCCCTCCTCACCTGTCCCCTCCCCTCCTCTCCCCTCCCCTCCCCTCCTCACCTGTCCCCTCCTCTCCTCTCCTCTCCCCTCCTCTCCTCTCCCCTCCCCTCCTCTCCCCTCCTCACCTCTCCCCTCCCCTCCCCTCCCCTCCCCTCCTCACCTGTCCCCTCCCCTCCTCACCTCTCCCCTCCCCTCCTCACCTGTCCCCTCCCCTCCTCTCCTCTCCCCACCTCTCCTCTCTCCTCTGCCCTCCCCTCCCCTTCCTTCCATCTCTTCTTTTTTCTTCTCTCCCCTCCTCTCTCTTCTTTTGTCCTCTTCTCCCGTCCCCTCCTCTTCTCCTCCTGTCGCGAGCAGAGAGTTTACACTCAGAATCCGGAACAAAAGAGTCAGGCCAAGAGCAAGTGGTACGATTTAGCAAGAGAGGTTTATTAGCAATACAAAGGCAACTACAACAAAGGGCAGCGGCTAAGGCTCCAAGGCCAAGCCACCAATACCATTTCATTACACTCTTAAAACTATCTTAATTCTAATAGGAGTAGCATTTAGCATCTTATAATATCAATGTTCTGGGAGCTTATGCCATTAGGGTATACGACCTGATATCGCGAAGTTCTGTCGAACAGGTTCGCTGCTGCGACTTGAATCGGTTCTCGGGTTGTTATCTGACAGCATGTCTGTCCGCTCCGTCCGGGGGGAAGCGCCCCTTTGGCTGGCAGCATTTCAAGTGATCATGGTGGCAGCGAGAGAGAGAGCTAGCGAGCGAAGAGCGAAGAGCTAGAGAGCTGGCTGCTTCTTCTCAGGGTTTTTATACTTACTTTAGCCTTACCCTCTCTAATTCACACATCTAGCTTTCTGCGTCACTCTTATCACTAACTTGCAGTCGTGGCTGCTCCTAGGTCAGAACTTACTACTAAGGTTTTATCTATCACTCACACATCTGGTCAGACGTCAGCTTTTTGGGCTGTCAGCTATTTTCTACGCTGGGCTTTGAAACAAGCCCTGACATGTCCTACACTGGGCTTTGAAACAAGCCCTGACATGTTTATTACATTCCACCCCCTGACACCTGAAATGATGTCAACAGGAAAGGTGTCATCCTGGTTAAGCCATCAATTGTTGGCTATTGATGGTTAAACAGTTGCCTCGCAGGGCTGGGGTTTACAAAGTCATAATGGCGCAAACTTCTAGTAATTAAAGTAAATAGTTTCCTCAACTTAGCTTCCATATGCAAACGTTTTAAAATTCTATATCTTCTATTCATTTTATAACATGTTTTAAAAGCTGCAAATTCTAATAACATTTCATCCATCATTGGTGCTATCAGGGTTCTAATTGCCCATGATTGTAAGCTATTTGGGGTATCATTGATTTGGTCAAAATGCCTGTGGTAGAAGTGTGAGATGAAAATGTGGGGTCCGTTGCGCTGTAACAGGTCACACCGTCGTCCACTGGGTCCTTTTCCGAAGTTTGACATATTTTCCTCTATTTCTGCATAATAAAGCAAATTTTGCAAGAATAATGACAACAATAGCAATGCCTGCTACCATTACCATTTCTTTAAACCATTCCCACCATCCATATAGTGGGGAACATATCCTATTTTCCTGCTTTGTTTGTCTAGCCGCCAATAATGCTGCAATTACTTCTGCGTGTTGCGCTGACTTTCCAGTTCCTTGGTCAGTTATGACCTTACCATCTTCTGGCCTATAGGCTGCAGCTTTCCACTTCACTATATTATTAGTAGTTGTTGATGACCCATCCATAAACCATATATTCTTGCTGAACTCCTTAGTGCCCCACAGACCAATGGTCTGATCTGGGCCAGGTTCAGTGCCCTTAGGTATAAGACTGGGTGGTATCAACCAAGTGGGATTTCTGTATTCTCTGATCTCAGAACTTCTTCTGAGGCTTGGGATATACGACCCTGGGTTGATACTTTATTGTGTCTGAAAAAGTCTGACAGGTACCACTTCCAGTGAAGTACTTTGCCTTCCATGGGTAGTCCTGCCCAGGCTTCTCCTGGTGCTTTAATCCAGTCTATAATGGGCATTTCTGTTCAGATCACAGTTGGGTTATTCTTTATTAGTGAGTGGGCAGTTCTGCATGCCTCATATGTAGCCCAGATGGTCCTCTCAAATAGAGAGTATTTATTTTCTGACCATGGGAACTTTTTGCAATAAAAGCCAATTGGTGTTAATCTACTTCCTTTTGCAAAGATATTCTAATTGCCATATCCCTTTGTATACAATACTTCTATTATTACTGTATCTTCCTTATTAATATAGCCAAGGGATTGATACTGTCTGATTAGGTCAATCATGGTTCTGACCGCCCGTTCCTGTGCTTCTGACCATTCAAAGTCTTGAGCTTTTTTGATAATTTTGTAAAGAGGCTGCAGTAGGAGTTGCTGATAAGGAATGTGTTGGCGCCAGTAGCCAAACAGTCCTATCAGGTGCTGTACCTGCTTCTTATTTTTAGGCTGTTCCAGAGTATCTAGTTTACTAATAACTTCTTCTGGTATTTTAGGTCCTTCTGTGGACCAATGTACTCCTAGAAATTTTACTTGTTTGCTAGGTCCTTGAACCTTGGTTTGATTAATAGTCCATCCTTTATCTCTTAAATGTTGTATTAAATCTTTTACTGTATCTTGAATTTTGTCTTTGTCCTGTCCATAAATCATCAAATCATCAATATAAGATACTAACTCCACCCCCTGACTATCAAAGTCCTCCAGGGTTTTCATCAGGGTGGTGTGGGCTATAATTGGACTGTTTAAATAGCCTTGAGGCAGTCTGAGAAATTTATATTGCTTTGACTGCCAGGTAAAAGTTGTTATTTCTTGTGATGCTGGATGCAATGGTATTCCAAAGAACATATCTGAGAGATCTATAGTTGCCATCCACTTTGGTGCTGCTTGTCTTATTCTTAAAAATATATCCTCAAATGTCAGGTAAGGTTCCTGGCATTTTAGGACTTAATTCATTAATTTTCCTATAATCTACTGTAAATCTCCATTTGCCATTTGGCTTTAATACTGGCCAAACGGGTGAATTATAATTAAAGCTTTGGGTAGGTGTCACTATACCTTCTTTAAGCAGTTCCCTTAAGGTGTTTGTAATGTCCTCTATTCCCCCTTTTATAGGATATTGTGGGGTGAAGGAGGGCTTAATTTCTGGTAACCTTACGGGTTCTATTTTTACTTCTGCTAAATTAGTGAAGAATTTTTTAATGTTTTTGATTTGCAAAAATTTTGGAAAAAGCATCTTAATATGATCTATTCTTAAAACACTTGAGGGTGCAGTAAAGCTTGCCATATCTAACTCATATTTTTTACCAAATAAGTCTACTGTTACCTTGATAACTGGTACTGTTTTAGTTGAATTTACTCCTTGTACCTGTATATTTTTAAATCCTTTGTTTTGGTTTGGGTGACAGTTTATAATACTAATTTGACTTCCTGTATCCAGTAGCCACCTTACTGGTTGTAATTTACCATTTATATCTATTGGGAAGTTAACAAATGGTCTGGAGTCTAGGTCCTGCCATTCTGGTTCCGTTGCCATTGTCTGACTTGTGCTTGTGGGTGAGGGGCCCTGCGGCCCCCGTTGCCTAAAAAAGGTCTTGTCCTCAGGAAAGGTCTTATCACTGCTCTCTAGGTTTGACTTTCGCTTGGAAAGATACCACTCGTTCTTGTTCTAATTCTCTGAAGCCTTTAAAGAAATTAATAGCTTCTGCCACTGTTTGGCAGCCCTGAATGCTTCCTGTCAAGCTCATTTTTAGATGTTGTGGAGCTCCTTTAACTATAATTCGCTTGAAGGATGGCAAAAACGGTGCTGCCTGGGGTGTGTTAGCCTCATTATATATGAACCATAGAATACCCAGTTTTCTGCAAATGTTAATTGCCTCTGCATAAGTTGTCCATCTACCTGCTGTTTCAAATTGTGTTAGATCTAGGGTGGGGAAAGCTAAGCGCCAGGCTGCAGTTATCCAATCCAGGAGTGGGTGTGTGTCACCTTTAGCGGTGTCCAACACATGTTCCAATGCTTCATAGATAGACGGGTTTTCTATGATTCCCCTAATTCGTCCCATCTCCTGTTCTGTTAGAATGATTGTGTCAGCCCCTTTTTCCCACAATCTGACCATGTATTGTGCATCTTTCTGACCATTTTGGGCATATTCCCGTCTTAAATCTGCCATCTCCTCTGGGGAGTATGGTCTGGACTCTTTGACCTCTGTTCCCGGGATATAGTGGGGCTGTCTGCCATCGCTGAGGGGATTCAGACGACTGGCAATGTTCCTGATTGGAGTCCTTTTACTTGTAGTTACTACCGGGAAAGAGTATGAGGGTTCAGATGAACTGGCCAGGTTCTTCTTTTTCCTCACTATATTCATGGCTAGCCTTTTGCCCATAATTCGGTCCTTGTCTATATCCTGTATAGTTTTCACCAAAATTGCTGGTACTTCATTCTTAGGCGCCTGTTCACCAGCAGTTGCACTACTGATGGGTCGATAAGACCTATTCTTACATCAGTAGGTTTCATGCCAATTCTATTTTTAACTGCCTGGGCTGTTCCCAACCATTTCTATTCTTCTACAGTTTCTGGGGGGCTTCCTGTGGCTGGATTTAGATGTAAACCTCCCATTTTCTTAATTAAAGACTTCATTTCTACAGCTTATTTGCCAACCAGTATAGCAGTTTAATCTCTCTTTTCCTAAGGTACCACTGAAGGTTACTTATTTGAGTGCTCTTGATTAATTTTTCAAATTTTAGATCGGCCAATCTTTCAATTCGTTTACTGAAAAATTTCAACATTTGTTTGAATTTTAGTTGCCTTATATTGAGTTTCTTTCCTCTGTGCCATTAACCAGCTCTTAAGTTGGCATCAGGCACTGAGTTCGTCCTACTTCCGCACCCTTAGGGAGGGTGGTGTTTTCGGACCCAGGCTTTCCCCGCTCCTATCATCGAGGAGTCCGGTAATCACCTGGTAACTCGATATAAGTTTTCAGCCAGATTACATGCAAGCCTTTTGAAAATTGGGAAAAGTTAGCATAAACTAATCCTTTCCCCAGCCTTGTTCCGAATCCTGCCGACTACGCCAGCTGTCGCGAGCAGAGAGTTTACACTCAGAATCCGGAACAAAAGAGTCAGGCCAAGAGCAAGTGGTACGATTTAGCAAGAGAGGTTTATTAGCAATACAAAGGCAACTACAACAAAGGGCAGCGGCTAAGGCTCCAAGGCCAAGCCACCAATACCATTTCATTACACTCTTAAAACTATCTTAATTCTAATAGGAGTAGCATTTAGCATCTTATAATATCAATGTTCTGGGAGCTTATGCCATTAGGGTATACGACCTGATATCGCGAAGTTCTGTCGAACAGGTTCGCTGCTGCGACTTGAATCGGTTCTCGGGTTGTTATCTGACAGCATGTCTGTCCGCTCCGTCCGGGGGGAAGCGCCCCTTTGGCTGGCAGCATTTCAAGTGATCATGGTGGCAGCGAGAGAGAGAGCTAGCGAGCGAAGAGCGAAGAGCTAGAGAGCTGGCTGCTTCTTCTCAGGGTTTTTATACTTACTTTAGCCTTACCCTCTCTAATTCACACATCTAGCTTTCTGCGTCACTCTTATCACTAACTTGCAGTCGTGGCTGCTCCTAGGTCAGAACTTACTACTAAGGTTTTATCTATCACTCACACATCTGGTCAGACGTCAGCTTTTTGGGCTGTCAGCTATTTTCTACGCTGGGCTTTGAAACAAGCCCTGACATGTCCTACACTGGGCTTTGAAACAAGCCCTGACATGTTTATTACACCTCCCCTTCCCTCTGCACCCTTCTCCTCTCCCCCTGTTACTCCAGCCTCCCTTCTCCACCCTTTCCCTCCTCTTCTCTTCTTTCCACCACCACTTTTACCAGCACATAACAAACATGTCGGCCATTGTTTTTTTTTTTTAAGCCAATGCTCTCCTCCCACTGAAATCCATGTATAAGTAGAGATTAGAGAGTTGAGGGGCTGGGCAGTGAGTTTGAGTATGTTAACTCTATATCGCCAGCGATGCTCAAGAGTGGCCGTGGTTCAAGTTCTCTGAGATACACTTAGATGGTGGCTGCTCCTCACAGGTTTCTGAAGTGGCTTGTCCAAGGATGTAAGACGCTAAGGTTAGTGAAATCAAAGCAAGCCATACGACTGCAGAAAAAGGAAGGAAGCTGATCTGCCAATCACTGAGGTTGATAACTCCAGTGTGACTACGAAGTTTGAGTCATAATTTTCCTGAGAAACAACCAGAAACAGCAGCTTAGGCCCAGCCTCAGGAAGAAGCAGGAAATGTCCTCTGTTGTCCACCCAGCTTTCTTCACAAGTTCTGAGACACTTGTGGAGTATTTGTGAAGTAAATACCAAGATGGTCTCCAACCACCCTGCCTCCAGGCAACCTTTTGTAACAGATGGAGACATGCGCTCCACAGGTGTCCTGACAAAACCAAAACCAAACAACAAGGAAGCAATAAAAGCTCAGTTAAGGCCCCAAGTCAAACCCTATGAGATAAGAAAGCAGCTTTCAACCAGGTGAAGATGGCTAGGTCCTTGGAAGGTCACCTTGCAGGCTCTGATGTGTCACTGTACCCCTCGATAAGGCCAGGGCTTCTTCTCAGCACCCCCACTTCATGCAGCGGTAGTGGGAACCATTGCTTTGGATAGATATTCTCCTAAGGCTGTCCTCCTCAGATACACATGGGGGTGACCTGAGCCTGTCCTCAATGGGAGGGCCCAAGGTTCCACTGTCAATAAGAAAGTAGGTGAGCTGGCCACCTTGTGGGAAAATCCTGAAGCCTCATCAGTTTTCTTTCCTGGAAAGAGAGTCAGGAGGACACCGTTGGGTGGCATCTGAAGAGGCTCCAGGTCCACTTGATCCAGGAAATGATGTCACATCCCAGGGCTTTGGGGCACCATTGCACCTAAATATTTATGTTTGTATCGGTGGATCTGGAATCATTCTTATCTGGCTCAGGAGTTGGGGTGAGCCTTGCCACTTCAATGAACCTAATCTGGGAAATCCCTTAGGCATGCCTAGAGGTGTGTCGCCAAGAGGAGAGACACATCTACATCCGGTCGAGCTGCCTGTAACATTAGCCGTCACAGTGTGCACGTGTTTAGGACGTCACGTCCTCTCAATGACTGCTTCCCTATGAGTTACTCACATTTCCGTATCATGTGACATTCTTCTCTTCTAATTTTGGTTTGAAGACTAATTTGTCAGATATTAGAACAGCAACACCTGCTTACTTCCTAGGTCCATTTGTTTAGAATATTCTTTTCCGTCATTTTTACCTGAAAGTTGTGTTTTTCTTAGAAGCAACAAAGGTAGGTTCTTTTAATCCAACCAGATAGCCTGTGTCTTTGGATTATGGGACTGAGTCCATTACTACGCAAAAGTATTTTTGAAACATGTGTTAATTCCTGTCAGTTTGCCATTTGGTATTGTGGTTTGTAAGTTTGAACGCATCGTCTCTAGTTGGTGGAACTGTTTGGGAAGGATTAAGAGGTGTGAGCATCTTGGTAGAAGTCTCTGGAAGAGGGCTTTCAGGTTTCAAGAGTCAGCACCATTTGCAGTTAGCTCACTCTCTGCCTCGTGTTTGTGGATTAAAACATGAGCTCTCAGCTCCTGCTCCAGCGCCAGGCACACCTGGCTGCAGCTGTGCTCCCTGCCATTCCAGCACAGGCACACCTGGCTGCAGCTGTGCTCCCTGCCATTCCAGCACAGGCACATCTGGCTGCAGCTGTGCTCCCTGCCATTCCAGCACAGGCACATCTGGCTGCAGCTGTGCTCCCTAACATTCCAGCACAGGCACATCTGGCTGCAGCTGTGCTCCCTAACATTCCAGCACAGGCACATCTGGCTGCAGCTGTGCTCCCTGCCATTCCAGCACAGGCACATCTGGCTGCAGCTGTGCTCCCTGCCATTCCAGCACAGGCACATCTGGCTGCAGCTGTGCTCCCTAACATTCCAGCACAGGCACATCTGGCTGCAGCTGTGCTCCCTAACATTCCAGCACAGGCACATCTGGCTGCAGCTGTGCTCCCTAACATTCCAGCACAGGCACACCTGGCTGCAGCTGTGCTCCCTGCTGTGATGGCCATGGACTCTAACTCTGGAACTGTAAGACCCAGATTAAAGGATTTCTTTTTAAAGTTGCCTTAGTCATGGTACTGTGTCATAGCAATTAAAAGGTAACCAAGACAGATATTTTCCTATTTGGCATTTCCATGACTACTATTTAGGTGTATTGTTTTGTTTTGTTTTTCTTTTCCATAGACTCTTAAATGCAGAAGTGTTTCAAGTGTCTTTTTAGTGGTCATTAATTTCTTTAGTCTTTTTTAATCATGGGAATATTTTATCTGTCCTTCAATTATGATAGTTTTGTCAGATATAGTAAACTTGGTAAGAAGTTATTGTTTTCCAGCTTCAACAACACTGTTCTGAGCTCTCCTGGCTTTTAAAGTTTCTGTTGAGAAATCTCCTTACTCTGGTGGATTTGCCATTATATGTGGCTTGGTGCCCCTGCCCCCTTCTTTCTGCCTTCAGTGTTTTTGTGCTGGGTTTTGGCTTTGATATGGCATGAGGATGTTCAGGGAAGTTATGCCGGAGACGAGTCAACAGCAGCTTGGGCATGATTTGGCTTTAGATGCTGTGTGGTTTGAAGATTTTTGAAGATTAACTAAATATGTTTAAGTGTGCTTGTTTCTCTATAAAGAAGGTTTCTTTAGTTAATGGTGGTTGATAAGGCAATGTATATACAATACATTCAAGTCATCCAGATGAAACAGGTCAAAAAAAGTCAAAGGAATTCTTACCAGATATAGGCCCTAGGGAAGGCTAAGGTATGCTTTGCTTTGACTATAAATATAGCTCATAATGTTGTGGGATTTTCAGAGAGTTACAGGTTTATAGATGAGAGGTGTAAAATTAAACTCAAAAAAGGAACATACAATTTGATCTCATTATTTGGTAATAGTCTTAATTAAAGTATTCCTTTTTAAAAAATACATGGAACAATCTTCACAAGAATTTTGTAGTTGTCATTCAACAGGTTCTCAGCCAGTAAGAAACTCTAACCAGAGCCGGGTGTGGTGGCACACGCCTTTAATCCCAGCACTCAGGAGGCAGAGGCAGGAGGATTGCTGTGAGTCCGAGGCCAGACTGGTCTATACAAGCGAGTACAGAACAGCCAGGACTGTTACACAGAGAAACCCTGTCTCGAAAAACCAAAAAGAAAAAAGAAAAGGAAAAGAAAGAAAGAAAGAGAGAGAGAAAGAAAGAAAGAAAGAAAGAAAGAAAGAAAGAAAGAAAGAAAGAAAAGAAACTCTAACCAGACTCTAGACATGGGGGCCCTTTCTTCACTCTTCTGATTTTTTCTTTCTAGTCAGCCTTGAGCTCCCCCTCTGATGGTGGCCAAAGTACCAATTGCTGAGGACTTTTCTGCTGGGCAAAGACATAGACTCTGTCTATCCAGGGACCAGAAGTCTCCACTGGCCTGGTCTATGGGGAGTGGGACACTGTCTGGGTCTGAGGTGAGAGAGTCATTCGATGGCAGGCTAGAGAGGGATCCGGTTATTGAGACACTAACCTGTACACCAGGAAGGATATAGGTGGCCATTGTGCCCAGCCCTAAGGTCACACTCTGCTAAGCAGAGCTCTCTAGAGGAGCAGAATGAATAGATGTAAACACATTGTTAACGGTCATTTCCTGGAAAGCACATCACCTAGGAGCTGCTAGTCCAAGAATGGCCATCTGTACAGGGGACAGGGTGAGGACCTGGTGGCTGCCCAGCCCACAGAGCTGATGCACCAGCAGTCGTGGTTGGGTACCAAATGCCTGCAGGATTCCTGGAGAGCTGATGCTCCTTAGCCTATGTTGGAAGTTGCAGTCTGATGTCAGTAAAGGGTAGACATGCTTACCAGCAAGAAGCAAGCATGGGCAGGCAAGCAGCACTGCCGGGTCCTGGGGCCTCCTTGGATCTAGGCCACTCCACAAAGGGAACAGCCCAGTCAAGTACTTCCACGTGCTTGAATTTCCTTCCCTTTTAAGGAAGGAAACTTTTTGCTGTTTGTTGTTCAATTTTTTTTCATGGCATTTGAGGAAGAAATGTGTAAATACCTATACCGTCCCATCTTCCTGTTTTGTAAGACTAACTACAAACCAAGGTTTGATTCCACCAGAGCACCTTGGGGAATCAGTGAGCTTACTAGGCATGGCTGACTTTAAAGCAGCCAGGAAGTCTACACTCAGCATGGATGGTGGCTGCACCGTATCTCCACAGACCAGGAAATCTACACCCAGCGTGGATGGTGGCTTCGCCACAGCCCCATAGATGCAGTCTCTGTCAATTAACTTTCCCCATCCTATGCCAGTACTCCTTTCAAGCCCCAAGGCCACATGCAATTCAGGCAGAACTGCACACAAATGGTTGGGAGAAGCAGCTTATGACACTTTGCTCATATATTCATGCAGAAGTACCTCTGCCTTTCAGAATATTTGAGACCTTGCTTTCTAGTCTTTGGGTGTACACTTACAGAAGTGGATTGCTGTGCTAATAGGGGACCCTGTGCTTAATCTTTGAGGAGCTATCAGGCTGATAGCTAGAGTTGCTGAAATAGTTTTGCATTCCCATCAACAAGAACCCCAATTCCTCCACACCCTTCCATAATGTATTTTCTGCTTATGTTTGAATGGCATGCTCATAACCCCTTAAGAGACACATGTTAGGGAACCGTTTTCCTTCATATATACATATATGTGCATATATATTAGTTTTTATTCATAAATTTAAATATAGAACCCAAAGAACTTCAGTGAAGAGTAGAGATTGTCCTGCATTATGCACAGATGGGGTAGGGGCACTCTCCTGGGCTACAGAATGGTCCTCGAGTCAAAAGAACTAAGAGATGTTTGCTCATAGTTGGCAGTGGAGATCTCCTTGCTGGTCTTGCCATTCCTGGATCCCAAATGCTCCATGGCTTCTATGATGCTCATGTCTTTTACCCTTCCAAGGACCACACTTGCCATCCAGTCTCTTGGTCTTGCCAATGCAGATGAAAAACTGAACCACTGATATTTGGTCCAGCATTTGCTACGGGGCCTGATATCAGGGTGCTTCAAGGTTGTTTGACGCCCAAAGGGGTTGCAGCCCACAGGTTGAGACCGGCTGCCCTAAAGTAAAATTTTATCAATAGTTTCTGTTGCTAAATTTCCATGAGTATGTTTCATTGATCCCAGCTTTCTACAGAACTTTCTAATCTTATTTTCTAGAACATGGCCATAAATGTCCCAAGGTAACATCTCCAATTGGTTCTTTGACATAATATATTTTAATGAGTTATTTTAATCCCTTCCTGAGGATATCTGATAATTTTTATTGCATGCTGAATATTACATATTAGAAAATTATAGATTCAGTTGGAGGTTTTCTAACATTGCCTTTCTCCACAGAGAATCAGTTTTGCTTTCTGGCAGCCAGTTAGGGTTAGAGAAAGCCCACTTCACCGGTCCAGGGACTGATCTGGTTTGAAACTGGGTCTTAGTGTTCGGGCACAGCTCCTTTTTCAGGTTTGGCCCTAATCCTAGAGTGCAGCCCAGTCCTTCCATGGTTCTCCCAGGGAGTCTGGGGTTTTTCTAGGATCCTGCTGGCTGAGCAAGCCCCTGGGGTATTTGTCTCCCAGACTCATGAGACTATCAAAGCTCTGTCTCCCTTCTTAATCTTCTTAGGTTCTTGAATTTGTGCTGCTTATAAAAATCAGCAGGTACATGAAAAAAACAGAAGAAAATCTTGGTTTATCTCAATTGGCTTCTCTTTCTAATATAAGATTACTAAGACTGTAGGTCTAGCATCCGTGTTTTTGTCTCCCAGTGGCTATGAAACTGCTGGGAACCCAGCTTTAGTTCCCAGCTGACCAGCTTCCACGTTTCTAGCCTTAGGCCACACTATTTTCAAGTAAGCAAGCAGCAGCACCAAGAACATTGGGTCCACCTGCAGACCCTCTCTCTTTTCAGGAAGATCTGTTTTGTTTTGTGTTTTGTTTGTTTGTTTGTTTGTTTGTTTGTTTTAGTCTTTTAAGGCACGTCTAGTTGTTGCCAGTAGTCAGGAGTACAAATTTCATCAACCCTTCATACCCTCACTTGAGCTTGAAGTGTTTGTGAAAATGAAAGCAAGATCAGTAGACAGGTTAAAGTGAAGATATTCCAGTAAACAAGGAAAACAGTCTTTAATAAAAAAACAGAGTCAACAGAGTCAAGTCATCAGGCAGGTCACCCAACTGTCAGAGTTAGTGAAAGTAGTGGAGAAAATAGTAAGCACCATCAGACTGCAGATAGACAGGATCTATTGATGCCGGTTAGGATAGAGTTTTAAGTTCAGTAATTGAATCCAAAATGAAAATGAAAGTATTCAGAACACCAACAAAGAAAGGAAGCTTAGGCGCGTCTAGGGTGGGTGTGATGCTCAGCTTTGTCAACTTGACACACCTAATTGGAGAAGTTGTTGGGGTCTCACAGAGAGACTGTCTACATCTGCTGAGCATGTCTGAGGAAGACTGTCTTAAATTAACTGACGTGGGAAAATACAGCCCACAGTGGGCAGCATCATTCTCTAATCAGGGAGTCCTGAACTGACCTGTATGAATGCAGAAATCAAGCTAGGTATAAGCAAGCAAGCAAGCAAGCAATCAGTTCTCTCTGCTGTTGTTGGTCGTGGGTATGATGTCACCAGCTGTTCCTCGGTCCTGGCCGACTTCCCTGCCATCATGGACTACAACCTGGGATTGCAAGCTAAAATAAACCCTCCCTCCTCTAAGTTGCTTTTTGTCAGAGTATTTTATCTCAGCAACAGAAAAGGAAACAAGAATGGGGGAAACTTTCAAGTACCAACGAAGGGGATGCCTTCACTGCATGAGTTACAGTCAAATGACAGAAGGTAATGGAATCTGAAGGAAACTCGGGTCTACACAGACTTTTACTCCCAGGAAAACTGCCAACTACGAGGTCCAGGATGAACACAAACTTTTCAGAAAGACGACTGTCAACTTTCTTCCCACAAACTCTGCTGAGGAAGTTGCTCAAGGGTGTTCTTTAAGAAAATAAGGAAGGAAAAGAAAAGAGAGAAGGAAATGAACTCTAGAAAACATCTGACCCAGGTAGGGAGAGGAGCAGCAGCCACAGAAGGGATGTCTAAAGCGAGATGGCGCCAATCGCACCGCAGACAGACCGAGCTGGAGGAGGGAGCCCTGGTGGTCCACAAGGCGCGCACTAGGAAAGGTGGATTTCTTTCCACATCTTCAGTCGGGAGAGCCTGGAAGGGCTGCCGGGCCAGTCTTGATAAAGACGGTACTGGGGGGAAGAGATGCAATCCCGGATATATATGGTAAAAACATTTACCATCCTATGAACAATGAACAGAATCCTGGAAGCGGCCATTCGCCCTCACGTCAGAAAGTGCATCCTTTCTGCGGTGCAGAGGTCACATCACTGACCGCAGACCACGCAGAGAAGAAACCACCACCAGTTTTCACAGCTGACCTAGGAGGGGTCATCCTGGGGGTGACGAAAGGTCTAAAGGAAGTTGCGGGGAGTGCTGAATGATTGGAATTCCTCCACGTGGACCCTTCAGATAAGAATTCACTGAGGCCTGGTCAAATGATATCTCATTACAGCTGGTTTTCAAACAAAACGCAAAGCACCCTCACGTGGGCCACGGGTGTTCCGAGATGAAGTGCTTACAACTTGGGGTGAAGTGAGGTCCAGAAGGTGTAGCTACAACAACACAAACACATTTGCGTGGCTGTTGTTTTCTTTAATGAAGATAAGAAGAACCCTAGTTCATGTGCATGTTGGCTTTCTGAGACAGGTTCTTACTACATTTCCAAAGAGAGTCACGCTAGCCCAGGAGAGCCTGGAACTTGATTCCCCCTGCCACAGGCCCCTGAGTGTCGGGATTATAGGTGTGTACCATGACCACTGGCCCTCAAGTTAATTTCTAAAAGTGACCTAGAAGGGTAAAGATGTCCACGATGAAGGAAAGGGAGCCTGAATTCCTTGGCTGACTAGATTTTGTTTAGGAAAACCCGTTCAATAACAGATACTATTTTACATGAGTATAAAAGTCACATTTAAGAAGCAATCCTGGAAAGCTCCAAAGCAAACAAAAGCACATGATAACATGGTGGAAGAGCCATTCTAAGGGCAAAAGTAGCAACGAAAACAGAGCAGAGTACACTACCAAGCCCATAGCTTCCTTCCAGTGGCCACAGGCCATTCATGACGGGTTCGATAGTATTCTGAGCCTCCGTATATGTTTGTGACTGCAGAATGGTAATTGTATTCAGAACAGGAGAAAGGAGATCTAGAATTTACAGGACCAGGCAAAGATTTGATGACTGGTCTGGTATTTATATTGCTAGCAGCTACACTATTTTTCTAATTCTTTTCAATGTGAAGTTTTGTTGTTGTTGTTGTTGTTGTTGTTGTTGTTGTTTTAGGATGGCTCTGTATCTGCAATTCTGTCACTGAGGAGGCTCAGGCAGAAGGATGGAGAATTTGAAACTACCCTGGGCTACATACTGAGACCTTGTCTAAAATAAATAAATAAATAAATAAATAAATAAATAAATAAATAAATTCACAAATTTTCATGTCATTATGCAAGGAACATGATAGTCTTCTCTGTAGCATTCCAATATTACTATATGTGCTCTTGAAGTGCATACAAAGCCATCATAAAATAAACAAAAAACCACTTTACATCAAAAGGAACTGGAAAAATTACTAACTATAAATACTAGCAATATAAACAACAGACTGATCACTAACTACTATTTCTCATGAAGATGGTACAGTCTTAGAGAAATGTAGGATGCTTAGGAAATGTATCAGAGACTACAGCTGTTTCTTCACCCAACAGCTAACAAAAACAAGTGTCTATGGACCAAAGCTTAAAATAATTGTGCACAAACAATGTTGATTTTCAACAAAGCAGTTTATCAACCACATGTGATATGCTACATAAATCATGATTCACACACAGTTAAGAACAAACAAAAATACTCCTAAGGGCACAGAACAATTGGTATTTGCTGAAACTACTTTTGATAGATCTTGGTGCAATTATTCTATGTACTTGGACACAGATACTGAATATTTATGAATGAAATGGTTTAATGTCTAAAGGTTTTTTGGAAATGACCCATGGGTAAATGAGGTTAGAATAGATATCTCTAAGTTGATAATACATGAAGGGGGGGTAGCGGTAGGGGGGATGGGTAGTGAAATGGTTCACTGGTTAAAAGTTATTGTTCATGCAGAGAACCAGGGTCTCAGGGGATCTGATGGGAGGACCCTAGAACAATTCCCGGCACTCACCTGGCGGCCCACAACCATCTGTAGCTCCAGTTGGCTACCCTCTTGTGGCCTCTGTTGTGTCCCTTAGCTTCTAAGGCAATGACGATGCTTCGTGTGCTTCATGTCAGTTAAAGACATCTGTGATACGATGGAATAGTACTCAGCTACTAAAAACAAGGAAATCTGGACATGTGCAGGCAAATGGATGGAACTAGAAAAGATCATCCTGAGTGAGTTAACCCAGACCCAGAAGGACATGCATGGTACATACTCACTTATAAGTGGATATTAGCCCACCATAGATGCCCTCTGCGAGACTCCGCCCAGTGGGCATCGGGGCAGATGCTGGGATTTGCAGGTGGACTCGGGGTGGAGCTCTGAGAGCTGCAGAGCAGAGTGGAGGGATGGAAGGGCCTGGAGGGGCCAAGAGCCCATCAAGCCAGGCGGGTCTGCACAAACTGATGCACCAGCCAAGGGCGACGCAAGCAGAGAACCTAGACCCTCCTGTTCAGATGCAGCCGACGGACAGACAGCTCACTCTCCATGAGGCGGGGAGGAACAGTGCCTACGATTTGATCACTGCCCCCCTGGCAGGGCGGCTTTGTGGGCACACAGAGGAAGGGGAAGCAGGCTATCCTGATGCTCCCTGTTAGGCTGTGAGCAGATGGTGGGGGAGGAGCCCCCCTGCCCTGTCAGAAGTCTAAGGGGAGGGGGGAATAGGGCAGAAGAGGGAGGGAGGGAGGGTGGGAAGAGGAAGATAAGAGAGAGGGGATAACAACTGGGATGCGATGTGAATACATTTAATAAGTAAAAATTAAAAAGAAAAAAAGACACCTATGATAGCTAAACTTGACTATGTGTAGCTATGCAAACGTCATCTAAGATGAGGGGTCAGCCCTACGTGAGGGGCAGCCATGGCTCAGCAGGATGACCACTCTCTTGTGTTACCCCCCAACCCAGGGCAATGAGCTGTCACCTTTTGTGGCAGCACGTATGGTTAGCTGTCTGAGAGGTCCAGACAGTAAAAGCTGACAATTCGCTGGCAGGAAGACTGTGACCTGGATTCAGGTGACATCTGCACCTTTACAGCAGTCCAGAGTGACTCGCAATTAGAGCACTGGGGACCCTGTTAGCCAGTGACCAGGATGACTCTGACTGTGCCACGAGAATAACAAGTCACAGCTGCCATTAAGTTCCTCAATTCCGGCCACTTCAGGCCTGGCTCCATTCTTTTACAGGAACCAGAATCTGGACGCAATGGGGGAGCGGGTTTTCCCCACCAGCGCAAGAAACCTCTGAAAACTTGTTTCCCAGCTTGGTGGGCCCCTGCTCACCACTCTTGGTGAGTCAACAGCTCGCTAACAGCGCCTCTGCTGTGTAAGCCAGGTTTCTGTCTAAAATGTCAGGACCAGCAGTCACACGGCTGCAGGACCACACGACTTGCAACTTCATGTGGGCACCTGCAGTCCTTGTAGCCTTAGAAAAGGGAGAAAACCCTGCAGCACACTGTCCACGTCAGTGGAAAGGAGGGCTGCTCAGCCTCCACCAATGGTCAGTCCACTGCCGTGAGGTTTGCAAATTATAGCCCCCCTCCTTTAACTTTCCTACTGGACCACTTTAGTAGAGCAAGAGAACAAAACCTTTGCAGATATTGGGGGGGGGGTGATTTTGTAAAACCTAGCCTAGGTAACGTTAGTATAGGGCTTCTCAATCTTCCTAACGCTGTGACTTTTTAATACAGTTCATGTTGCGGTGACTCCTAATCATAAAGTTTTCATTGCTACCTCATAACTGTAATTTTGCTACTGTTGGAATTGTAATGTGGATATGTTATGTGGCCCCAGTGAAAGGGCCATTCAGCCCTCAAAGGGGTCACAACCCACAGGTTGAGAACTGTTGCTCTAATAGGACTTTATCTTGGCTACCCTATAGGCCAAACTTTAGACACACACACACACACACACACACACACACACACACACACAAAAAAATATATATATATATGCCACAAATATACACTTAGATGCAGAAAAGCCACCCTATGGAGACTAGTAGGCCCTGTTCCACCTCAGGGTCTTCCATTTTAGAATGGTCCCTCAGGGGTTATTTCAGGTTGAGGAGCATTACAATGTGGACAGCTGTGGAGGGCTCACCTTGACAGTGCCCATAAAGCCTCGGGGGCAAGCTTCATCATGGAAAGCAGTGTGAAGGTCTCCTTTTATAAACTATGTGTTGGAATAGCAATCTGGGATACAGTTAAGTACATTATCAAGGCTTGCATGTATATGATTAAATGCGTGTCACATCTTACACTATAAGCCAATAAAAACAATTGCTTTTGTCACCACAGTGACTTACTTTTGCATGCATCTTTAAATTTCTCTGGTTACCCTTGAGTTATTAGGAAGCATCCCAGTGTTATTTACTTCACTGTCTTTCACGCCGGGATCCTGCGACACTAAGGATGTCCATATTCCAGCAGCAATGAGAACTTTATCTGTATTAGAGAACTGAACATAGAAAAGTAAGCCTGTCATGGACACTGACAGGTGCCCATGGATCCCAGCAGGACAGCCAAGGCTTCTCTCGTTGCTTGACCTTAAAGGCACACTCATCTGAACTTGGAACCCACACCAGTGCTCTTCCAAGTGTGCTTTATATGTTGGCATTGTTTAAATAGACTTGGAAAGCCAAATGATGCGGTTTAGAGCACACAACAGCTCCTGGTTCGAAAAAGAGGGGCAGCTGCACGTGGCTGTAGCTCTCTGGAGCTACAGATGACCTTCTGGCTGCAGGTCAAGCAGGAGTCGTCCCCAAGCTGGCTGCTGAGTGCAGGGCAGTGGGGGAGTGGACTGCATCAAGCAGAGCTCGCTCTGCACGGGTCCTGGAAAGGGAGCAGGGGGAAACCACAGCCCGCGCTGGTGCTGGTCCCACCCATGTGTACCCCAAGTGAGCCTCCAGTCTATTGCCTCACCCCCACCCATGTGTACCCCCAGTGAGCCTCCAGTCTGCTGCCTCATCCGCACCCATGTATACCCCCAGTGAGCCTCCAGTCTGCTGCCTCATCCGCACCCATGTGTACCCCCAGTGAGCCTCCAGTCTGTTGCCTCATCCGCACCCATGTGTACCCCAGGTGAGCCTCCAGTCTGTTGCCTCATCCCCATTTGCAAATCCACACCTCTACAGAGAACACCAAAGATCTTCTAAGTAGGTCTAAAGCATTCTCAGGTCGCTTATGAACTGTTTACCTCCCGCACACGTGCTGTGGACTAACTTCTCAGGCAGGAAGCTGGTCACCAATGGGGCCTCAGGCTCGCTGCATCTCAGGCAGGAAGCTGGTCACCAATGGGGCCTCAGGCTCGCTGCATCTCAGGCAGGAAGCTGGTCACCACTGGGGCCTCAGGCTCGCTGCATCTCAAGGTCCTCTTCTCAGGCAGTACAAGGCCTGAGCAGCCATGAAAGTTGCCTGTTTAACCTCTCAGACTTTGTCCTCTTCATACTAAGGTTGCCCATGTCCTGGGTCTGTGCCCGTTTTTGCTAATGCTTGATTCAGCTCCCACAGTTCTCTCTTCAAATAGCCAACAGGGACATATCCCAAGGCTCCTCTTGCCCAGGTTCAGAAGGTTCATTTAAAAGCGTTTGCTCAGGGACTAGTGCCTAGGAACACAATCCTATTGCTGTCATTGTTACTACCCAAGAGGCAGGACAGATGATCCCACCAGGTGAACAGCTCTAGTTTACATAATTACTTCTAATTATCTCTCTTGTTTAACCAAATTGCTTAGGGCCCCTTGCAGCTGGCCTGCACTCCTGTGCCAATGCTGACATATGATACAGGTCCAGATCCTAGCAGGGGTTTATCAAAGTACAGCCTGAGTGTCTTCTCTCACTTGTCTCATCCAGGTAGTGTGAACTCAACCAGGCTTCCCGGCAGCCACACACTCCTGTAGTTTAATGAAGTACAAACCTTGGGGCTGGGGCAGGGCTCAGGTGGTGCACATCTTACGTCTCACGGGCAAGCATGGGGATCTGATTCCAAGCACAAAGGAATGCGCCTGCACTCACAGCTCTGGAGACATGGAGATGGGAGGACTCCTGAAGCTTGCTGGCTTCAGTGAGCTACAGGAAGCTTAAGGCAGAGAGGGCTGGAGAGATGGCTCAGCCATCAAAGGCTAGTCACAATCACAAATGAGGCAAAGAGCATTTGACGAGAGGCCCTAGCATCACCCTCTGGTCTCTGTTCATAAGTACATTTGTGTAGACGGACGAACACACACACACACACACACACACACACACACACACACACACACACACACACACACACACACACACACACACCCTTCAGCATATGCACACCTAGAGGCTCTATTGTAGCCTCTAGAGCAGGGGCCACTATTCCAAGTCACTCTTTAGGCCCATTTCCCCACAGGAGCACCATGCCTTAAGACTGCTCAACACAAAGGAATTGCTCAACTTGACCAAAAAGCCACCAAGTTCCCAGAAGTTTGCGAGCTCCCACACTTACTCAATGATGTGCCTTGCTAAGGAAGGTGAGGGGACAACTAGTCCCTTAGAAAGCATACCAAGAAGTATCCTTGATGCCAGGAACACATGGGAACTCGAGGCAAGACGTTTTGAAATGTCCTTCCCATGTCTGCGCAGGCAGGCCAGTTATGCCTCTTCCTGGGAGTGAGCAGGATGAAGTGTGCAGGGCCAGTCTGCACATGGTGGCTTCCAGGTGGCCTCTAGTCTAAACTGTGACTCCTAGATCTAATAAGTTACAACGAGCCTGATGTTTAGTAGGATTATTTAGGGAGGAAGGGACCCTGGGGCTTCTGAAGCTGAAAACACCCCGAAATCAAAGGTGGCCTTGGGGGGCTGGTGGCCCGAGGAGTGACAAGAGTAACCCCACAGCTTTCCTCCAGAGAAGTCTTCTGAGCTGTGGCTTAGGTGGTCAGCTCGAAGGGTGAAGGCAGGACATAGATTAAGAACCAAGAGTGCCAATAAAAATGTGTTTACTGGCCCATGCTACAGGAGGATGGGCCAAAGACCACACTAAGGGCGAAGACCACACAGTGAGTGGTGCGGCTCATGAACGTGGAGGAGGCAAACTCAAAGGGTGTGGGAGGGCCTAGACCGAGACCACCACCCTGCGTGCTTCCCAGTGGGTGACTCAGACAATGTGAACGTCCAGTCGGTATTCAGTATCGTTTATTGAGCAAAGCCAGTTGACACTGGTCTGTATGGGCTGTAATTAAGTCTAACTTAGGAAAACCCAAGGGTGAGGATGTGCTTGCTCCGGCCGGCTCTATATTCTTCCCAGAACATGTGTGGGCACCTGGGCAGACTTCCATACTTAAAATCGAAATAGAGATGACTTCTTAGAAACAATTTTTAAAAAGAAAAAAGGAAAGAAAAAAAAAAGAAAAAGAAAAAAAAAACGGATTCAGATTCCCTGGAGATGTAGTAAGAGGAGCCTTCAGTGCTACCATGGAAACTCCAATTGAGGATACTGGGGAGAGCCCTGGCCTCCTGTGCACAGGTTGGCTGTCCTGGTTTGCGTCTCTGCTGCTGTGATAATAAAACACTAGTCAAAAAATACTAACTGGGGGAGAAAAGGGCTTATCTTATCTATGTTTCCAGATCACAAATTAATCTTGCTGGAAGTTGGGGAAGGAACCTAGAGGCAGGAGCTGAGGCAGAACCCCAGGGAGGGTCAGTGCTTGCTGGCTCGCGCCCAGCTTCTACTCAGCTAGCTTTCTCATGCAACCTAGCGCCACTTGTCAAGAGGGATCACTGGCTGCAATGACCTGGGCCCTTCTCCACAAAACAGCATGCAAGAAAATGTCCCAGAAGGGTGTGGTGGCGCACGCCTTCAATCCCAGCACTTGGGAGGCAGAGGCAGGTGGATCACTGTGAGTTCCAGGCCAGCCTGGTCTGCAAAGTGAGTCCACGACACTCAGGGCTACACAGAGAAACCTTGTCAGAGAAAGGAAAGAAAGAAAAGAAAGAAAAGAGAAAGAACAAAAGAAAGGAGAAAACATGTCCCACAGATATGTCCACAGGCCTATGTGACAGAGACAATTCTTCAGCCTCTGTTGCCTCTTCCCAGGTGTGTCCAGGTGACAACCAACTTTTGCCATCACACGGGCCTGGTCCACCTGGTGGTACTCAGCACTCCTCCTTTGTGCCAACTAGAGCAGTGCAGGCTATCAATGGGTCCACACTGCATAAGAAGGCAGAACTTCTCCAGGATTAACATCAACTTCTATTCCATTCTTGTTAAGACAAACAGATTATTAGCCTTGAGAGGCCAGGCAGAAGAAACAGCCACATTTGAGAACCTAGTATTTGAATGCACCTGTTTTCTCAGGTAAGAAAATGTGGCAATGACTTTTTGGCCAGCCGTTTTTTTGTTTGTTTGTTTTTTAAAGCACTCCATTTACTTCTGTTAAAGGGAAGTCAAGATGTTGTTCTTTTAAAGTGATACACAGCAACTAGGAAAAAGGCAGCATCTCTGAATGTGATACCTAAACAGAGCTGGTGTTAGCTAGGAGGCCAAATGTGGTTCCAATGAAGTCCTTCCAGTGAACTCTTGAGCAGAGGGGAAAGCTGGAAGAGATTCACTGAAAGCCCAAGATGCCACCAGATTTTTCTGGTCACCAGCTGCAAGCAGGAAAAATAACAACAAACCTCAGATCATCTGGTGGCTGAGGCATTTATTACTTCACTCTCATGTTGGAGGTAACGTGCTCTAGGATGAGACGCCGGAGTTAGTCTGTTTGATACTACCATATGCATGCATGCCTGGCAGCACAGGCAAGGTGACAGTTCTGAGAGCTGGCGCTCACCCTTTGCTGGGGAGCATGCCTAGAACACCGCAGGGGCAGAAGACTGCATACTGACATCACTGAGCTAGTGCAGGTCAACATGGACCAACAGAGAAAGGGCTACCTTCACGTCCTACTGCTGAGACCTGCTTCAGACTTTAGCATAGCACTGTAGCCGTTTTGTTTTTAGTCTCCATCTTGATTAAAAGGTGAGATTAAGTTCAAGCTTTCAGGCTCTGCCTTCCAGTGATTACGTCTCTAGGGTCTCATGTCTCAAACTTTATATACTTTGTTACCTGAACACTCTGTAAAGTCCAACTATAGAACGAATCAAACCAAAGTCAGTTAGAACTGCTTGGTCCAGCTGGTCAGAATGATGTACTGCTGCCCCACCCCGCTTGCTACCTGTTTGTTATCTTTGCCGTTTCCTGCACCTGGTTAGTTTTGAAACCTAGTTGTTCTTGGCTGCAGTTTTTCTTATGAAAAGTCTACCCATGAACAGAGCAGCATCAGTTAGGCCCCCACAATCCTTTCTGTGACCCTGATCTTGATCAGCCACAAACAGGCATTCAATAAACCATTATCTCACTGAGAATGGTATCTGACTCGCTTGTGGTTTCTTGGACTGCAACACTACTGGGAACAACATGCTATTTCACATTTTAAATGATTTTTCTCTTCATTTGTGTGTCTCTGCCATGTGTCTTCCACATTGGAACTGGAGTTACAGTTGTGAGCTGCCTAATGTGGGTGTGGATACTGAGATGGACTCTGGTTCTGTTAGAAGAGCGAGTGCTATTAACTGCAGGGCCACCTCACCATCCCCCTGGCCTACATTTTGACATGCAAAAAACCCAACCCTTCTTCTTTTACCCTCAATTTTGTTTCACAAACTGGTGATGAACTTTTCACCTTACTTCTGGGAAGTTTGTACATATGCCTGCTACTTTCTCTCATTAACTGTCCTTCTGCAATCTCCCACAGGATGTGGGGGCCTGTTCTGGCTTGGGTGGGCCAGCTGGGGGCGAGAAGGGTTGCACAAAACACAGACCTTCAGATGAAGGAAATGCCTAAAGGGTCAGGACACACTTAAGTAGAAATTACATTTACTTTATTTAGGAAAAAAAAAAAAAGGCAAGGGAGAACAATAATTTGTATAACAGTAGACGAGTTAGCACTGCAAAAAAGAAGAAAAAGCAAAGGCCACGGACTTGTCAGAGCCTGCTCGGCTCCGTGACTAGTAAGCTTAATGCTTACTAGTGTTAAGTGATACTAGTAACGCTAGGTAATACTAGTAGTACTCCGTATTATTACTCAGCACATTGATAACTGGTAAAATTAGGGACTACAAGTCCTTGTGTGTACTACACCTAAGCCAGGAACTCAACGGCCCATAAAAGTTATACAAAAGTAAACCATAAATGGGATGCACATTAGTGCAACAAAACCACTTCTGTAAACATTTTCTCCAATGCAAATATGCATTATAAACACACTGACCTCACCACAGGAGAGGCTCCTCTGACACGCACTCAAAGGCACTGAGGAGCTGGCTGGGCATTGTGGCACTGTGAAGACCACTTCCTCAGCATCACACGGTGTGTCAAAATGACACTTACACGAAGACAACACTGTCTTATGTGAAATTCCCCCACGGGGCATCTTTCCCTGGACACCTCAACTAATTCGTATAACTTGATCTCGACTTGCTTTATAAGCTGTCAGGAGCAAGAAGGGAAGGCCAAGATGACAGAGGGGAGTAGCTCCCGCAAGCTTGCTCAGGGCAGACTGTTCTGTTTCAATCAAGCTGGCCATGGAACTGGTCTGGGCCTAACGGGAGAACAGGCACTGGGCTGAGGGTGCTGTGTGAGCAGGACAGGCACAGCTGACTGGAGCCCATTCTCCTGTCGCCCCCACCCCAAAAGTTCTAGATATTAATAATTCCAACAACGTATGTCTGTATTATTTGTAACCTATCAGCTGAGACACAGCTTTTCATAAGGAGACTAGCAAGGCTGGTGGTGGAGCTGGACCCTTGGGGCGGGGGGGCCTGCACAAACTGATGCACCAACCAAGGACACTGTAAGCAGAGAGCCTAGACCCTATGCTCATCAGATGGAGCCGATGGACAGCTCACTCTTCACATGGGGGACAGGGAGGGAGGGGGAGGGGTCCGCCTCTGCCATGATCTCTGGTGCCTGTGATCTGATCACTGGCCCCTTGGCGGAGAGGCCCTGTGGGAACACAGAGGAAGGGGATGCAGGCTATCCAGATAAGACCTGTAAAAGGTCTAGGGGAGGGGAAGAGGGTGGAAGACAGAGGGAGGGAGGGAGGGAACAGGAAGATAAGAATGAGGGGATTATAATCAGGATGTTAATGTGAATAAATAATTTTTTTAAAAAAAATTAAAAAGACACAGAGAACTTTGAGCCTATGGCCAACGGACTGACTCCAGGAGAAAAGCAGGCAGCATCCTGTCCTCTTGGTGTTGGTAGGCATCCGCTCACTTTTCACAGCACTCCAAAGCCAGAGAAAAGGCCGCAATCACAACAACAGCTCTGTCTCCTCTTACTTGCCTTGCAGTGCCTCTCACTATATGAGAAACCTCAGCGTGGGCAGGAGCCTGCCAGCATTGGATTCTGATGGAGCCCTTTGCAGATGGGATAGCCCGGGCTACGGACAGGATTAACTCTTTACGCTGTTCTAGGTTAACCACAAACTAGAGAGAAACAGTTCTTGCACTCCCCTGAACTCGTACCAATGAAAGACAATGTTCACTTCTTTTTCCCCTAAAAACAGTAACGTTTCTCGCTGGCTATCTTGCCCTGACTTTGTCTGTGTTTACAACCAATTACTTAACTGCAGCTGTATTATGTCTCCTTCACAAAACCACTACACCAGGAGGAAGAGACTGGCTGGCAGCTGCTGGAAGGAGGCCGGATGGTACCGGATGGTACCGGATGGTACCGGCTTGGCAGCAGGTACACATAACTGTCCCACAGCAGCTGCCATAAGACAACCCCACTTACAGAAAGATGGCAGGGTCAGGACTCAGGAGTGTCCCTCCCCTGAGACACTGGCTAGCATCCTCAGAGGAGTGGAGTGATGACCATGAAGCAAATTATTACAAGACATTTATTACAAATGTCACAGACATACTCATAACGAAAAATTAGTTTTAAAAAAAAAAACAGAACAAGAGAGCAAGTGTGAAAATAAGAAAAGCCAGGGCTTCAATATTACACGTAAAACACAGGAGATGCCGTCTTTATGAATAATTAGAATTAACTACATTCTTAAAATAGTTTTAGTGCATTGCATTTTTAGAAAAAGGACACGCCCACACCCTCAAGAAAAAGTTCCTCCTCACGTGACCATCTGCCTGCTTCCCGAGCCTAGCTGAGAACAATGCAACCTCACACGTCACAGGTGGCGCTGCCAGTCAGCCACTGACGGTGAGTCTGGTGGAAACAGAGCACTCTAATCTCTGAAAATAGCCCACAGCAGCCACCAGGCCACTCCCTGCCTTCAGAGACAGTTTTCCTTGTACCTGATTGGACTTGTGACAAAATAAGTCAAACTTCAGTCAGATACTTTTGGTACTAAGGTTAAATTAAACATAATGTTTTCTGCCGAAACCATAAACTAAGTCACCTCTCAATGCATTAAAAACAATGAGGTAGGCAAAAAACAGAACAGGAGAGAACCCACAGGAACACCGACTTTTCCAACTGCAGTGCAGGCCACGGGGCAGGGCTGCTGCTGTAACTTAGGCCTGAACAGAAATTAACCCTTCAGCTGAGGCAGTACTAATACTGTCCCACAACAGACTCTGGCCCTCCAACAAGACACACACATCTTCTTTTTCTTTCTTTCTTTTTTTTTTTTTTTTTTAGAACCATCTGCACAATTTAGGCAAAACTTGGTACACAGAAAAATTACTGAGTTCTTGGCCAGGACAACCCCTTCCAAAAGAAATTTCAAAGAAACAAACTGGGACCCCCTTAACCCACCCCATCCCACCCTAAGCCCCACCCACAAAAAAGTTATCCTAGTAACTGTGTCTTTCACATTTTATAAATAGTAACTTCTTAAACCTGCACCTTCTTCTTTGTCCACACATTGTCACATTACAAAAAAAAAAAAAAAAGTCAATTAAATACATGTTAATGTTTCTATACTAAATCTGTTCTCTGCTTCAGCAAGCTGCTTCTTCCACCATTTCTCCCCTCCTGGTGCCCACTGCCAGCATCTGACTGGTGTGTGCTGGACACAGCCTTCAGACGCCCCCAGGACAGAGTCCCGCCGAGACAGGGGATCCTGGAGCTGAGGAAAGGAGCTCCTCCTAGGCTGACGCTCATCCCCAAACACGCCACTCCTAGCACCGATGGTGGGCTAAACAGCACCAGCTGCCACGCAGCCTTGGTTTATTTTTGAGAAAGGAAAAAAAAGAAAGTGGCAAGCAGTGTAGGAGGGGAGAGGGGAGCCAGCGCGCACGAGGCCTGCACACACAGCTGTCCTGGCTGCAGCCACACTTCTCTGAGCTCCAGTTGCGAGGAATTCCAAGTTCTCAGGGTCTTGACTTGGGAGGCCAGTGATCCCAGCTCACACCGCCTCTACCAGCTCAGAAGAGAAGTCCTGCCTAAGGTCATGAAGTAAACCTGACTGCTGCCACCAGAGCGCACGGAGGCGAAGAACACCTGCAAACACAACCAGAGATCACACAGTTAGCAGGTCACTCACTGACCTCGACTGCCCAATCCCCAGCATATGCCAAAGAAGCAGTGCCTAAAATTTTCCTTAATTTATCTTTGAGTCTACCAGAATTACAAGGAAATTCCCCATCGATGTCCATGGAGAATACTCCACTCCAAAAAAACAGCCACAACCATACAGAAGCCATAAGGAAACATTACCTTGTCATTGCGTTCACACAAGAACTTTAGTCTTTGAGCCCTTTTGTGCATAAATACACCATCCAAGTGACCGGTTTCCACAGATCGTATCTCTATTGCCTTCTCTCCCCAGCCCATTGTCTGATTCGATCGGATATATGCTATTTGAGGGGGGAAAACAAAACAAAACAAGCATTAACAGTAAGCACCTTTACGAGATGTCTCTGATTCACACGCACTTCTACCTGAGTGCCTACTACGTGTGGACTGTGGCATTTCAGGAGCTCTGCCTTGGTGCTGGGCATCTGACCAATCTCTGAAAGCCTACCACCCACGCACAAGGCCCTGGGTTCAATTTATAGCACTGGCCGCCTATTCTGCCACTGTATAGTCTTAGGAATCAATAATGGAACAAACCAATTTTCCTCAGGTCTTTCATGCAACTTCTAGAAGTAACCATGGTGTGTGGGTTACTGTACATGTTTCGTCAACCCGGCCATGAGAGAAGGAAGGTGAGGAAGGAAGCTATGAACACAAAGGCACGCAATGTCAGACACCAGCCTTGGTTCGTGAACCAAAGCAGAAGACCGGAGGGAGGCTGTTTCTACCTGGTCGCTGCCACCCTCAAGAGCAAGCCACATTTCTTTCTCTGATTCTCTTCATGCTACACAGATTGGTCAAACAAACAAACAAACAAACAAACAAACAAACAAAAAACCAAATATCCACCCTTTAGGTAACTTCAGAGTCAACTGAGAGCTAGCAACTGAGAAGCTTTCAAAGGTGCCTAAAATGACTTGGACTTTGTTCTAACCTTCTCCTATCGGCTGATGGCCACTGAACAGTCAGAGGGTGTGAGGACATGCAAAGTTAGTACGACAGACAGATGCGGTCTCGGTGCGCTCCTCTCCCGGTGCAGCCTACCTACGGATGTCGGCATCTCTCCCCACTGCAGAACCACGTCCTTGGTGATCCTTCCGTACGTGTTCACGTACACCCCCTCATCCTCATAACACACCAGGAGCTCCATCCCATCCGTGTTAGGGAGAATGATGATGGCATGGGGTTTGATGCTGCACTGGATCTACAGAACAGGAACAGGGAGAGATCTGTGTCACGCCAGCCCCGTGGAAGAGGTCAGGAGGGCAGTCTGGTGCACGCAGTACTGCTGACCCCGCCACGCCTACCACAAATAAGCAAGGGTCTTAGGAAGTCCACACAACGTACAACCCAAAGCCTGCCGTTCAGTCACGCACTCTACTGACTCACTTGAGCCTCCGGAAGCATGACTGGATGGTAGACTTACCCAAGAACCATCCCCAACCCCGGGTGCTCTGGCCTGACAGCAACAGTCCCAACTCCGTGCCATGTTAGTCAAAGCAAGTGCTAAAAGGTCTTCAGGAGGGCTTCACAGAGCCCAGAAAGCAAATGTCTGCTGTCCCCCAAAACATGAAGCTATTGGAAATGGTGGTTCATTTAAATACTCAGCCCACCCGGTGGGGACATGAGGCAACCCTGCCTGTGTCAGTTCACTAAGCAAAGTAGAGGGTAAAGTCAAGGCAAAGTGAAGGCAGCCAACCAACCACAGAGTGTGGGTTCTTTCTTACATGTGTTGGTAGATAAATGTCATAGACCGAGCCCGAATCCACATCCACAGCATGGAATCCGGCACAGGAGCCATAGATGACTTTCAACCTCTGGCCTTCCTCAACAGTGAGATCCACCAGCAATGGCTTATGTACCAGTTCTCCAAATGACTACAGGGGCAACCAAGACAGAAGCAGGAGAACACGCGTTTGGACTCAGATGGGAAGCATTTGACTGACCACATCCGGAAGGCACCCCTTCCCTCCTACCTAGCTGAAGCGTGTCTGTCTGTCCTGCTGTGGTATTGTCTTGCTTAAAATACACGCAGAGGAACAGTGAGAACTAGGCACAGCACAGACGTTCACTGTTCAACCCAGCAGTGGGTGAGAGGCAGTAGGAGTCATGACCGTGGTGTGTGACAAGATTTAAGGCTGCACTGACATTAGCACAGCTCACAGGCCCAGGACTGAGCTGAAGAGTGAAGTGAGGGGATGCTGACAGCAGTATCTGGCTTGTTCTGCTATTAAAACCAGATAGCAGAAGACAATGTACGTGATTTTATAATTTACTATCTTTATTCAGTTACACGAGGATGTACCAACACTGTAACTCTACTGACCCTGATTTAATGGGGGAAACCAAGCAGTAAGTACAACCTTAATTCAGATTTCCCAAATAACTGAAACCTCTTTCCAAAAAAAGTGTATCAGAATTGTTTTAGACGCAATCATTTTTTAAAATTATTTACTTATTATGTATACTGTGTTCTTTTCGCATGCACACCTGCAGGCCAGAAGAGGGCATCATATCACATTCTAGATGGTTGTGAGCCACCATGTGGTTGCTGGGAATTGAACTCAGAACCTTTGGAAGAGCAGCAAGTGCTCTTAACTGCTGAGCCATCTCTCCAGCCCCCTAAGCGCAATCATTTTCGATGAAGGTTTGGTTCTCACCTCTGCTAAAATGCCCCTGCACTATTCTAGAGGGTCCATGTCTCAAACCAGAAATAAGTCTTATTGTTATTTAACAGTAGAACAGTGTAATTTAAAAATTTTATACTTGGATTTAGGGTAATCCCTAAAATAAGTTACTGAAAGCATACACAGAACAATGTTAGTTCTCTGCGGTTTGGGGGTGCAGAAGCTTACAGACCATGACACTTAGTACAAGTTTTTCATATCTTTTATGTCTTACACTAGTGTGAATGTAAGACCACCTATGAGTATGTGTGAACTCAAAACCAAACAGGCCCAAGTTTAGCACAAACATTATTACTTCACCCAAACCATATTACTGCAAGTATCAGGATGTTGTCAAACTGAGTTTTTAAATTTTAAAAAAGCACAGGACCATATGATACAAAATTTAACTTCCTTCTTCCATTTTATATATAAAATATATCGCTCATGTTATTAAAAATCTCCATAATTTAGTTAGTTGTTTTTCTTTTGAGATGTAGTTTTGCTAGGAATATCTTGCTGGCCTTTACCCCACAGCAATGCCCCTGCCTCAGCCTCTCACACCCAGCTTATCACTTAAGTCTTTAAATTGTACCACACTGAACACATCCACTGTACAACTGTCTTTTGTTGAGCCCTTTTAACCACGAGTCTAAATCTTCATCACATCATTGTCTTTTAGAGAACTTTAGGGAGGGTGCAAGTACCATTCAGGGAAATGATCAGCTGGGAACTTAGAAAACAGTTAGTTACACAAGCCTATTATGTTAGAAATAGCTTCTCCTTTGACAGTTATGTTATATTAATGTATAACATTATATTAACTGTTCAGACTTTTTAAGCCAATTTAAAACTGATGGTTTTACCTTAAAGGCCATAAATTTGTGATATGGCTTTGGTGCCCACGCATAGACTTCCACAGAACTCTTCAAAGCAATTACCAAAAATTTGATTCTTTCATATTTTACTGAAACAAACATAAAAAGGGAGACACGATCAGTATTAACACAGACCCACAAACTCTTTTAGCTGCCATTTGCAAACTTTATACATTTTATTTATAAAAATATGCCTTTTATGCTCATGGAAAAAGCAAGGAGTTGGGGTGGGAAAGACAGGGAGCGCATGAGCCATCTACTTTCCCAACTCTTCAGTGTGGAGTTCAGCTCCCTAGATCAGTTCTAAATGAACACCGAGCAGGTTAGCTGATAATCTTAGGTTCTGACTAGTATTATCAAGGGCACTGCCAGGCAGGCAGCTCTGAGGGCTGGAGGGCGGCGGCTTCTCCTCCTCCTCTTCCTCCTCCTCTTCTTCCTCCTCCTCCTCCACTATTACTATGACTACAACTACTACTTCAAAATAGCAATACTGTGACGAGTCAGCCGAGGAGCTCACAGACAGGGGAATGTGAAAAAAGCAAAGCAGGAAATCGTGCTTGAATCACAGGTCATACACGTCCTTTCACGGCTACTCATGCTCCCTAACGCCATGGCCTGGTCCGCTCCATGTGCCACCTACTCCATCAGGCTGCTACTTGGGTAGCTGCACAGCCTTGTTATTTGTCAAAGCTCTGGCAAACTTCAGATGTCCAAAATTCACACACGAATTACAGGAGGATGTCCGGTGAACGCTGCTCAAACTTTTCTGAAATGACGGGAATCATTCTACGCGTCTTGCTAATCCCTATGGATAATACCATGGCTATCGACACTGAGCAGGTACGAGGGCCACATGGAAACTGAATAAATGACTGTTAACATTAATTAACTATATTTCAGCCTCCTGGTTTTGGTGGAAACTCAGAATCATTCAAAATAGCGAGACAACTCCCGTAATAATTATTAACCAATGAGTTGGCACCATAGATAAAGAAGACAATGCCCTGGGGGAGGCGAGCAGAGTCACGGCCTATGACCTGTACCTCAATAAAATATGCAAGCATACATTAGTAGCAATGGATTCCCTAGCGAGCCAAATCCTGCAAAATTGTAAAGTGGGTCCCTCCAAACAGTTCGTTCTTTCCCGTCACTTCGAGCGATACTTTCTTTTTCTTATGCAACAACACTTGGCTTGGATTCTGTCAGGTGACTTTGTGAGAATCACTGAGTGTTCCAATGGAAGGAAATGCCAATCACAAAACAGTTGCGAAGAAAACACAGCTAGCCAACCACAGTCACAGATAAGTAAGGGCGTGGTAGCTCTGCACAATGTTCTTAATTAAAAGTAAGAGGCCATAACGTGAGTTAGATTCTCAAATTCCTACTAGTAACTCTACGGGCCTCCTAGCATACTCTAAGGCAAACAAGGCACCAAGGGGAGAGGGCTCAGTGTGGAAGCACTTTCTCAAAGAAGTTGCTTAGAATCACATCTTCAGAGGAGAACGTCAGCAAGGTGGACAGACTCAGGGACAAAGGGTACAGGGAGGACTGAGGACAGACTTAGCAGAAAGAGCAAACTGTGCTGTCCTTATAAGTGCACAATACAGCAGGGCGTCTGGATGAGGCCTGAAGGCCAAGAGTCCTTCCCTGTTCCCAAGAGTGCATTGATTTAAAACTGAACCCCAATTAAACTCTGAAGAACCAAAGCAGGGTGACTCCCTGAGGACTTACCAACTTTATAGTGCACGCACCCTTCTAAGTCGCCCACAGTGGTCCACCCTTGCTTCTTTTCAACTTCTGGGTCATTATGAAGTATTTTATTTCTTAGCCAGGATAAATAGTAGACACGTAACTTATCCTTTTTGCCTAATAAGATAAATATAAGTATTTTACCTGCATGGTCATCATTAATAACATTGATAATCGTTAATAACATTAATAACAACGGTAACCCCCCTCACACACACACATGCACGTGCGCGTGCACACACACACACACACACTCACACACACCTAGTAGATATATTTTCTCTAAGGGAGACAGCCCATGTGGGAAAGGCATGGAAACTGCTAGAGCAATTGTAGTGATAATTTTGGACAGCAAGACTATTATATAAAAGTCAATTACTTTCCTATACACCAACAACAAAAAATTAGAAATTGAAATAAAAAAGATTATACTATTCACATTAACTCTGCAGAAATGAAATAGATACAAATCTAACAAAATAGCTCTTTAAAATATCTGTTTGAGGATAATTAGAAAAGTCTTGTGAAAGATGTTAAAGAATTAAATATAGAAAAGTACTGTGTTCATGTATAGAGAACCCCACTGTTGAGTCACAGATTCAACATGATCCTAACACAAATCATATCCAAGTTATCTGTGTATACAAATAAACAGACTCTAAAATGAACACATTGTTGTGAAGTAAAGTGAATCTATCTGCAGCCTTTAAACTTTTCACAAAAATAAATAAAAAACGAGTCTCAGACTTAAATGTGAAAATCCAAGTTACCAAACTTCCTAAAAGAAAGCACGTGAAAGTACCTAGACAGACCTGGAATTGGCAGCGACGTTTCGGGCAAAATACCAACAGCGCAATTCACCAAAGTAAAAACGAAACAGAGGAAAACAAACACACAAAGTGATGTCAATAAACCCCAAAACATCCATTCTGGAAAGAGAATGAACAGAGAAGCCACAGGCAGGGAAAAAGTATTTCCAGAGCACCTGCAGTCAGAAACTGCTATCTAAAATATACAAAGAACTCTTAAAATCCAACAACAGAGAAAAAGCAACCCAAGCAGAGTATCGGCTAAAGATGAAGCAGACGCCTTACAGAGGGAGAGACAGAGAGGCACATATCAGAAGAACACACACAGCATCCACAGCGCCGGGGGATTCCGTGCTGAAACAAGATGCCCCTGTATGATGCCGCTGTACTAGCGTATCGGGATAGAAAGTCCCAGACACCGGGGATGTGGTATGGCACCCTCCTTCCCCACCTATCTGCTGCGAAAAAGCACAGCCATTCTGGAAGAGCTCAGCAGCTCTCCACGCTCAGCAACACTTCTGCCCTGTGTCTCCATTAGTCATGTTACTTGCCTTTTTGTAACCAACTACACGAAATGAAAGCTTCCGTTCAAGCAAAACAAAACAAAACAAAAAAAAAAAAAAAACTGCACACAAACGTTTATCCAGCAACCATGGTTACAACTGCCTACCCAGAAGCACCAAGCGTCCTTCAGTAAGTGCAGATGAACAGTGCCACCTCTGTATGGCCGAGCTCTCCGCAACATGAAAGAACAAGACATGAGCCACAAAAGACACGAGGCTGCCGTGACTGAAACCAGGCCATATGCTACATGGTCTATATACCCAGTCGTGCAGTTAGATCATATGCATCCAGTGACGTGACATTCTAGAGTAGCAAAGCAACACAATCAGTTGGCCAGCTGTCATCAGGGCCTCAGGAGGAAGGCACCTCCAAGGTACCTTTTAGGGCACCCAAACTAGGATGACAAAATAAAATATACGTGTCACTGTATAGTTGTCAAAACAAAGCAAATGCACTACACAGTATATATAAACTATGTCATTTAATTGATAATAATGCTTTATTACTACTAACAAAAAATGTACCAGCAGTGTACAATATTTTTAAAAAGATGTTGGTAATAAGGGCGACAGGGTACGTGCCATGGCTGTGTGTATCTCTTCACATCAGGGAACTGCATTACTGCCAGCAGCTCGAGATTGAGCTGTGTTCAGTAAGTGAGGCTAGGCACACTGTGACGAACGCCACAGACTCTGCTCCAGGAAACACTTACCGGATATTGTCACCAGGACATTTAGGCCCTCGAGTACATCCATTTGCTGGAACCGTCTCCGGTTGATCAGAGGGTACACTTTCCCTTGGCCACTTCTGTCCAGGAGCATCAGGCCACTCTCCGTGCCAACGAGCAAGTTCACTCCTGTTTCAGAACACGGAAAGGCCCACATTGTAAGTTGTGCTTGTGCAGAGTTGTACCACAGAAAAGCAAAGCATCCTTTGTCTGCAAGACGACAGCTTTCGTAAGTCAAATAGGAACGCCCAGAACAGTGAGGTTAAAGCAATAGGAGTGACAGCAGCATTTATGAAAATGGCCATGAGGGAAGAAGACTGACTCTCCGTAACCTTACATTCCCAGGGAACTGAGCTCCCAGGTGTAAGTTCACTATCTCTTGGGTTTTACAGATACTGGTCACATTAGATACTTGGAAAGTCCCCCATCTCATAGCATGGCCGCACAATTGGCCAACTTTAAGGATGAAAGCCTACCTCTGTAATCACCGCTAGCTTATGAGCTGGTCTCTATCACAGCTTCCTCACCTTCGCACTGCCAGAGTCTTAAAGCAGTGAGCGCGCCCGTCCTCCCCGTGACCCACTGCTGACCACAGCCTGCTGGGTCTGCTGACTCTCCACCAGGAAGCCTCTGCTTCCTCCATGGGCACTGCCATGGCTGCCTCGCTGCTCACAGGCATGCCCACATGTGCTGCCATGACCACCAAGATGCTCACAGGCATGCCCACACCTGTGCCATTACAGCCACCTAGCTGCTCACAGGCGTGCCCACCTTTGCTGCCATAGCCGCCTCACTGTTCACAATCATGCCCACATGCGCCGCCATGGCCGCCTAGCTGCTCACAGGCATGCCCACATGTGCTGCCATGGCTGCCTCGCTGCTCACAGGCATGCCCACATGTGCTGCCATGGCCGCCTCGCTGCTCACAGGCATGCCCACATGCGCCTCCATGGCCGCCTAGCTGCTCACAGGCATGCCCACATGCACCGCCATGGCCGCCTAGCTGCTCACAGTCATGCCCACATGCGCCGCCATGGCCGCCTAGCTGCTCACAGTCATGCCCACATGCGCCGCCATGGCCGCCTAGCTGCTCACAGGCATGCCCACATGCGCCGCCATGGCCGCCTAGCTGCTCACAGGCATGCCCACATGTGCCGCCATGGCCGCCTCGCTGCTCACAGGCATGCCCACATGCGCCGCCATGGCCGCCTAGCTGCTCACAGGCGTGCCCACATGCGCCGCCATGGCCGCCTCGCTGCTCACAGGCATGCCCACATGCGCCGCCATGGCCGCCTAGCTGCTCACAGGCATGCCCACCTGTGCCAAGCTGTGCTTCCTGAATCTGCCGCACACTGCAGATTTCTACTGAAATCAGACCTCCCACCTTACAAAGCTGGCTGACCTGGCTACCAAGCCTGTGTAACATCTTTCTTCCTGCTCCTTCCTTCCTGCTTCTTGCTGACAGCCCATGCTTCCTGACCGTTTTAGAGCTGACAGATACAGGCAAGACTCTGTTCAGACTGTCCAGAGAACCTCCACGTTCTCACAGCTGCACACACCAAGCCAATCCATGGAGTCATGCTGCACCTTTAAAATGTGCACCTTCCATGCTGAGGTGTTAAACGCTCTGCTCTGGCATTTGGGACCCACACTTCTTAAGACGGTAGGCTTCTTCCACTAAAAACCTCCTCGAATATGCAATAATCCTTATCTCTGGAGGCAGCGGACTGTCCCTCTAAATTCACATATTTATCCAGATGTCCTTGTTTCTTTGGTCTAGAACCTTCACCTCTGAAACACGCAGCAGTGATTCATGCTCCTAGGAAACTGATCACATTCACTCATGCCAATTCTCCAGGCTGGGTACAAACTCCCTAGGATAAGCTGTGAAGTATTTGTGCTCTTACAAAGGAACCGCTCGGTCAGTAACATGCAGATAAAATGCAAGTGGGAAGTCAAGGCAGTCCTTAAAGGGTGGCAGTCTAAGAACAGCCTAGAAAACATTAAGAGGGTCTCTAGAATTTGGGCATCTCCCCCACCCCCACCCCCCAGATTATTAAGTCAGTGTCAGATTTGTGTAACTATTAAAAAAATTGTTTCTAAACATGTTTTATTGTAAGTTTATGAAGCCGCAAGGCCACGTGTTTATGGGATTATCCACAGGAACAGCATCCCTGAGAAGAGACAGCACAGCTCCTTACGCCCTCAGGAGCCACTCACGCCATCAGCAGCAGCTAGTGCAGACAACAGCCCTTCACAGTACCGCAGAGAGAACCTCGAGCCTCACCCTTTCCTTGATGCTACTTCCTGTCAGGCATTGACCACAACAAGAAAGCAGCTCCAGCTACCTTCCTTTCAATGATCAGCAAACTAGACAAAGGTAGGGAAAATGGGGCCCAGGGCTTGCTGGGACATTAGCGGAGCATGATAACAACACTGTTCCCAAGGGTAACTTTTTTGGACAAACTGATGTCATTTGCCAACCATTTCTTGCCAATTTCAACATAACTACACATTTCACACAATCTCTATGTCTAATAGGATGTAACATACAAACAATTACATTAAAATCTCTCCATCTGAAAGAATGACAGTCTACTTTCTGAAGTAACAGCAACCAGCATCTACTGAGCGACAGTGGTGTGCCAGGCTCCTGTTGCACGGTGCTCACAATCCCTTAAATAGCTAGTTTCATTTTTACCTGGATCATTGGTTCACAACCTTCCTAATGCTGCAATCCTTGATACAGTTTTTCATGTTGTGGTAACCGCCCCCCCCCAATAAAATACTTTTGTTGCTTCTTCATAACTTTTATTTTGCTACTGTTACGAATAGTAATGTGTTTACTATTATTATGATATCCATGTTTGCCGATGGTCTTAGGAGACCCCTATTAAAGGGTCCTTTGCCCCCCAAAGGGGGCCACAGGTTAAGAACCACTGATCTAGATGGTTAACAAAGTCCATATTTCATGACCACATGAGCTTTAAAGCAGTTGTGCCAAAGGCAGAAATCCTGACGCTGAGCTAGCAGGCGGGTCTGCCATGAGTTTGGATGGCTCTGCAGAAGACAATGGTGGAGGGCTGAGCAGGCCCAGTGGTAAGAACAGGAGCTGGGAACGATGTGCGGATCAAGAGCCTCAGGGTACTCTGAAGGCAGAACACAACCTGGGACTAGCTGCCAAGGTAAGGGCAGGATGGAGCTGGCAGAGAGAAGGCAGATCTGACAAAGCAGCAGAGCTCCTGCTACTGCCCTGAGCACATACATGTAAGGCCATCCAGGCTGGCAGGACCCTGCAAACTGCCCTGAGCACACACATGTAGAATCAGCCAGGCTGGCAGGACCCTGCAAACTGCCCTGAGCACATACATGTAGGATCAGCCAAGCTGGCAGGACCCCTGCTACTGCCCTGAGCACACACATGTAGGATCAGCCAGGCTGGCAGGACCCTGCAAACTGCCCTGAGCACACACATGTAGGATCAGCCTGGCTGGCAGGACCCTGCAAACTGCTTCTAAGAGCCTCATTTGGAAACTGGCCAAAGTCACAAACAAAAAGGTGAACACAGACATGTAAACGTCATCCTCCCTGCGCTAAGGACCAACTCCTGTCTCATCCTCTCACTGTTCGTCTTTACATGGAGAAATGCAGATAGTTCATGCTTCAAAAAGTCCTGCTGCGGACATGACCGCAGTGGCACGCATGCATCCTGTTGCATCGCCACATACTCAGCTCAGCTGGAGGCGAAGGACAGGAATCAAACAGGAATGATAGCTCTGCTCAAGAATTAAACGAAGCGTTCAGCAGCAGTGAGATACCTACCCCATAAGGCAGCACACAGTATCTCTGAGTTAAATCTCTTCTTGTATTTACGAATCTCGGGGGTGTCACTTTGTGGCCTAGTGTTTGTGGGGTTCACATTGACCACTGAGCCTTTTCGAGTAGGATCTTGCCTTATGGCTTCTGGTCTCATTCCATCACAGGAAAATCCCACTGAAACACAGAACATGTGAAGACTTACCTTCTGCACACACACCACACACCCCAGGTTAACATTCATACGCTGCAATTGATACTTTCTCAAAGAAAAGGCATTCCGTAAAACACGGAGGTTGACCACGAGGCTCACTGCTAACCAGGCAGTGAGAGTGGGCTGGGCTTCTTAGCAGAGGCCTGCGCCATGAACAAGCATGCCACGCCTAAGCCACTTGGGAAGCTACTGGAGAGACCAGGTCCCGTCTGCCGGCGGCTTCCCGTGCTGTTGCTGGACTTACCCAGGGAAGTGACTGTCGTCCCACTAGATGGAGAGATCTGCAGTAACCTGGGGTCTATGAAAGGTGTAAAGGAAGAGGAGGATTTGTGCTTCTGGAGGGTGCTACTAGCGGACTGAGTCTGAAATGTAAATTTCAATTTCATTAATGTAAGAGACATTTTAAAAGACAACAGCAAAGACCATTTCCCAATCAGCACCCTCTCTTCCTGCATCGTTCCCCAAAAGGCCCAGCAGATATTTCAAATGCCTCATCTCCTCCTCGAGGTGCATGCCTTGGGCGTGACGCTGCGTGCTACAACAAAAGGACGGCCATGGTCGGAACCTTGACCAGTGGAGACTCTTAAACAACATCTCAAGTGTCTTAACATCAACTCATTACTTTCTGAGTTTATGTCTTACACAAAACATTAAAAATAATAAAAGTTGCTACCTACTGTGCTACTACCTACTGTGACAATTAGTTGAAAGACTACTAGTGTGAGCTCCTATCTACTATGATGGACGATTGATGTGATCTACTTTCTAATGTGACAGACTGCTGGTGTGATCTCTCATCTACTCTGACAGACTGCTGGTGTGATCTCCTATCTACTGTGACAGATTGCTGGTGTGAGCTCCTATCTACTGTGACAGACTGCTGGTGTGAGCTCCTATCTACTGTGATAGACTGCTGGTGTGAGCTCCTATCCACTGTGACAGATTGCTGGTGTGATCTCCCATCTACTCTGACAGACTGCTGGTGTGATCTCCTATCTACTGTGACAGATTGCTGGTGTGAGCTCCTGTCTACTGTGATAGACTGCTGGTGTGAGCTCCTATCCACTGTGACAGATTGCTGGTGTGATCTCCCATCTACTCTGACAGACTGCTGGTATGATCTCCTATCTACTGTGATAGACTGCTGGTGTGAGCTCCTATCCACTGTGACAGACTGCTGGTGTGATCTCCCATCTACTCTGACAGACTGCTGGTGTGATCTCCTATCTACTGTGACAGATTGCTGGTGTGAGCTCCTGTCTACTGTGATAGACTGCTGGTGTGAGCTCCTATCCACTGTGACAGACTGCTGGTGTGATCTCCTATCTACTGTGACAGACTGCTGGTGTGATCTCCTATCTACTGTGACAGACTGCTGGTGTGAGCTCCTATCCACTGTGACAGACTATGGGAAAATGCTTCTTTTGTTACTGATTTTAAGTTGAGCCTCTTGCAGAACGGTACAGAAGGGCTGGCTAACATCGCTAAAAGGTGCATCACCATTAAATCCATATCAGACAACAGGGCTCATTAGTAAACACACAAATGACAGTAGGCATGACCTCCTGACCTTCTAAGAGCACTAGAATTAAGAATGTAACTTAAAACCAAAACCTACAACAAACAAACAAAAAGCTCACAGAGAAAGTGAAACAAGTTGTTAAGTGAAATGTAATGATGATTAAAACCAAACAGAAAAACTTGCCAGTTTAGTGGGTTACGGGTTATAGTAAGATGGAACGCACGTGAGAAACAAACAAGAGTGCAAGCACAGATCCTCGGGACAGAATACATCTCACCAAGCGCCCTTTCCTCTACTCACTTCCTCTGTGGGGTACCTGAAAGTCACCATGTCCCACAGCCACGCCATCCTAAGCTTTGCCCCCTGACACATCTGCCACCTCACAGGCTTCTCGCTCTGCCCCATCTTAGTGGCCAAGCCTAATGATGGCCAATTGATGCCGAAGGCGCTCAGGGAGCAACTGCCTGATGCTGTCCTCGGAGGAGAAATCTTCCCAATGAGGGAAGCAAAGCACGGCTGCTGCCCAGCAGTCAGTCAAGTGTTATGTTGACAAGGCTGGATGACCTCTCTCAGCTATGAAACAAGTGGGCTCCGTAACGCCCCAAGTCTGTGACCAGGTCACATGTTTAATTAAGCAGGTGACACTGCACCTGGGCATGACCTATTAAAGAACAGAGACTCAGCCAGCCAGGACCCAGACTGAGCAGCACGGCCTCAGAGCCACACAGCTCCTCTACAGAACTTTAAGAGAAGCTTGGGCTTTGTCCTTGCTTAGCAAAAACTGTCTAGATTTCCCCCCAAAGCACTTGACTCCTTAAACCCTGAGTGCACGCAGATGACAAGGAAAAGGTTGGCGGAAACCAAAGTCGTCAACCCCTCCCTCAAACAAACAACTGAAAACCAGTACCCAAAAACAATCCATGCCTATTTGAAGAAGATTCTCACACTAGAAGTGTGTGCAGGTAAGGCCAAATCTATGCAGTCACATTTTCCTATATTTTATATACTGGATAAAAAGAGTGAGGAGGCAAATTCCACAGATGACTACAAGGATTTCATGCCAAATACGTAATGGGTCTGAAAACACAGCAATCATTTTATTTACTTAAAAAAATAAAAACAATAAAGCAAGCCATGCAACTATACTTATCTAGGAAAGAAAAAAAAAGTAAACTGGCAAGTTTGGGGATCCATCCGTCTAGGGTTAGGGATTTGTATGCAGATCTGAATATGTTACTTGGGGTTGGGGAGGAGGGTACATGACAGAAAAGCGGGAGCAGGAGAGGGGAAAGGGGACAGGGCTTCTGGGAAGGGCGGCTTTGCAATCTAGCTCCTAGGCAGTGCTGGTCTGAACCCAGGAAAGCAGCCAGCTGTGGTGTGAGACATACCTCATTAGCAGTGAGCTTGTCCTGGGGTGTCTGTGGGGACATGGTGGGTGTCGGCTGGCTGGAGGATGGGGAGGAAGAGGTGGAGGAAGTGGAGGAGGAATGGCTTTGCTGTAAGAGATCTGGCAAGAGGTGAATGCGACCCGCAAAGCCATTGCTCTCATGGTGGCTGGCACGCTTTTGGTCAACTGTACTCTGTAGAAAAAACAGGCACACTGGTCTCGCTCAAGCGCTGCTGACATTGCCAACAGCCCTGCAGATAACTGCTTTTGTTCAAGGTTCTGTGTGAGTTTTCAAACTGTGATAAGTTACCAAGGAAACTGGCCAGAATAGCTCAAAATTCCGCCCAATAAGAGCCAGCTAAACTCAAAGTATCTCACTGGGGACCACCCAATGCAAGTGGCAAGTGTTTTACCTGGTTCACTTGCAGCCATGGTATCTGGTAGAAGACCACCCCTTTGTTTTCTTTGTAAGTCTGTCTAAACTACTTCTAGAAAGTTCCCTGTGGTCTCTGAGTCCTGGTCTTCCCATATTCTTCCTACTTTCTATCTAAATGCACTGCTGTGGCATCAAACACCCCAAAGCCTAGAGAGCGCCCTGTCCTACTTCAGCGAGGAGCGCACTGAAGGAAATCGAAGCTACGCAAACAGTCAGATCAGGGTCCAAACAGAACACGTCTGCGTCACGAACAGATCACCGTTCTGGAGCCCAGGAGGCCTGCTCATCCTCGTGTTCCACTCTGGCTGCAATGCTGCAGACACCGAGGGCCAGACGCCCCAGCAGAGCCTCATGGTGACCCTGTTACAGGCTCCAGATCTACACCTTTCGCTCTGTGAGCCTTCATAGGACGCCCTGTGGCTTTTCTAACCACTGCAACACAGACTGTGAGTCGGCATGGTGCTTGGATGAAGGCTGCCACAGGCATGCAGGGCACAGCAATGTGGGGTGGGCGACTAGTGGCTACCTCGGTGGCATGCAGCACACACCTGCCTCCCTAGCCCAGGACACACTACCCTCAGAGTCGTGTGAACATGAAAACAGATGATGATGGAGAAATAGCATGAGTGAGTGAGTGAGCCAGTGGGTTAATGACCATAAGAGAAGCTCAGCCTCTGACAACAGAAAGAGAGACGCAGGTACCTGGCGGACAATCAGGGTGCCCTCCTTGGATGGGGTCGTGGCTGGCTCACTTTCTACATCACCATGAACAATCATCGTTTTCACAGATTCTGTTTCACCATTGCTCAGATTCAGAGATGACCTAAAGAGACAAAATCTACAAGTCAGGATATCAAGCTGAGCCAAGTGACCTTCCTAATGCTGTGAGGCGAGAGTACGCACTGGGCAGCTGTCTCCTCTAGGGTAGCTAGTGCTTGGCTTTAACCCTGACAAAACCGTTCCTCGGAGTATGTTCACTTTGTTCATAGGCAGAACACTAGAACAGATACTTATTTCTAGTTAAGTTATATTATACTCAAACTGCCCTTAAATTAAAAGAAAAAGAAAGAAAGACGAAAATTTCTGAGATATTGTGGGGAGGCACTGACGTGCACACGTGACAGCTCTATGCCACTGAGTACATGAAACTCCAGCAGACTTGCGCAACAGCGTTAGGACGGAAGTCTGCAGCCAAAGCAGGCTCAGTGAGAAGACCCCATCTGCTAACACAGCGAGCACTGACGCTGCTCTGGTGTCCTCCGGTCCTGAGGTGGAGTCATCAGCCCCCTCCTGCTCCACGTCCTCCTCCTCCTCATCCGTGGTCCCAGACTCCTCACTGGAGGAGGAGTAGTCTGTCACTTTGTGAGGCGGCCGGACATCTTCCACTGCTCGAAGCTCTTTGGCCAGCGCAGTCAAGTCCTATGACACAGGACAGAAAAGAAACTTAGGAAAGAGGGAGAAAACAAGTGACAAGCTTCTCAGGCTAACTGCCAGTAAGCAACCAGGGTTAGGGTCAGAAAAGGGCTTTGTGGAGATTTACTTTCATACAAAGGACCCTGTATAGTTTTTGAGAGAAAGGAAAAGGCAGGTGTCACAGACAATTCAAATCCCACAATACAGTGACCTACGATGAGCGGATGGCATTCTGTTTTCAAATATAAGGCCACTGGAGATGACTACAGGGCAGGAACACTGGCCTCTGGCTACACAGACATCAGTTACTGTATCTGGGTTTTCTTTCCTCCACATTTCATGAAGACCCCAAGACTACAAGACTAGCATGCAGTCACCCCTCACCTGCCTCTTTCCTGAGTTAGGGACATTCACAGGGGGTAAGTCTGATCTGTCACACGGCCATGGCAATTCCCACTGGCCTTCCTTCTAGACTTAGACACATCCCCTGTAATATGGCCAATGAGTGTGAACGTAAGAGGGAAACTTCCGAAAAACAGCCTTCATTATAGGGTTTTTATATGACGCCCACTTACATGCTAAGTCCCCATTCATTTTTCTACTTAGGAATTTTATTTAAAAGCAACAGCATTTTTAAAAACCAACCATAAAACTGTTTCTCCCTTTCTATTTAGGGAGCAGCTCCAACTTAAGTTTTCTTCTTAGCTAAGAACGTGTTTTTTATCTTTGAACTTGAGCCTCTGAACAATCAGGAAGCAATTTTGAGCCACTATGTCCTGATAACCCAAGCAAAGCAGCAGCTTTACACAGCTGCCCCGAGAGGTGCGCTCTGCTACAACAGCTGATTATCAGTCACTAAAGTTTCTTTGTAAATTCTAGAAATAACAAAAAGGCAGAGTTCAAGTTGGAGCCAAGCTGGAAGGCGGGGAAAGCACCGCTGAAGCGAGACCTGTCAGAGGCAGGGCTTACCACTTCACCCTTCAGGACGCGGCAAGTTCACGAAGGCGGAGAGGAGGGCCATCGTTGATGAGGGGTGCAGAGAAAGGGAGCAGGCAGCAGAAAAAACGGGGGAGGGGGGGATCCAGAAATCAGTTAAAGCAAGAATCTAACACCTCAATAGCCTTAAACTCCCACAACCACCCAGAGTCACGTGACTAATTACTATGCCAGGGAGGGAGGAAGGAGGAGCAGTCACAGCCATCGCTCAGGAGGCCAAAGGCAGTACCCAGGCAACAAGATGGGTGAAAGGCTGATTTACAAAAGTCTGCTCTGAAAGCCAAACTCAAGAAGAACAAGGTTAATGCCAAGCAGTTAGTGTGTATAGTGTGTGCACGTGTGAGTGTGCATGTGAGTGTGCGTGTGCATGCATGTGAGTGTGTGTGTGAGAGTGTGTTGGAGCTTTTACTTAGTAATACTATTAAAGTGCTTGTTTCCTTTAAAAATACCATTCAAATAAAACTACATTTTGTTCTGTTCTTCTCTGTAAAGCTGACTGAATGGTAAGTATAAGGCTGAAGTAGGAAAAAAAAGCTGCCCTACTAAGGGCTTTAGAATGGAGATGCCTAAGGGAGGCCCCACAGAGGCACCCTGGTATAGGACACAAAAATCACACTACTGAAGGCTTTGCAATCACCCTTTCTTTCTTCTCATTGCTAGGGAGTGAACCTAGGGCCCCCAACTGTAACCACATACCCTAGCTGCACGCTCTTAAACAAGGGCTCCACTCAAGCTTAAAACAGAAACGATTGCTTTTACACAGTGCTTACAGCAGGCTTGAGAGGTCGAAATACTTCTTTTTTATCTTCGGGTTTTTTGGCTACATTTTCAAGGCGCTGAGATGGAGAGCCTTCAGACTTGGATGACGCTGTTAAGTTCAGAAGAGACAAAAAAAGCATAAGCACAGAGATATATGCATATGTGTGTCACCCGCTGTCCCTGCACAGCCCCTCCCCAGGCAGGCAAGCATCCTGCTTCTCCCTGATGACTTCTGTTGGCCCTCTTCACAGCAAGGCCTCCACGGAGTCAGAACTCCAGGCCTAGGGACACTCTGGCAGCCTGTCTCATGTCTTACTGAAAATCCCACAGCTGCTTAGTGTGTGCTTGCAAGGACTGAGATAAACGCTGTAAAAGGAGCTTCTAGCTACTTCCATCGGTATCACACACAGAGAACAGCACAAGCCTCAGAGGTCAAGCTGGAAGAAACGTGTTCAAATCCCAGCTTAGGTGTTTAGCTACTTCACTTCAGGCAGCATTTAATCACACTCAAGTGTAAAGTGCTTGTGCTACTCCACGCATACGACATGCTGGAAACAGCTTTCTGAGTTAATCACTGTGACACTTATATCCTTAGCAATCCATGTCAGAGCGTCATGCTGTGACACACATCGACATGCAAAGTCGGTCTCCTTTTACACATGGCGGTCTAGGCGCTAATTACAGCCATGGCTGTTCCCAGAGAAAGTGTGCAGGAGAGACAGCCTACATCTCACTCTGAAGCGTTCGCCGGAGCCGCTCTGAGACCCAGGGTGGGAGCCGGGCTGGGATCCTGAGTTGCTGGACCCTGAGGAGCTGCCGCTGCCGGGCCTGGGGACCAGCTTTTCCACTCTCTCCCACAGGAGCCGGGGCTCAATACTGCTGTTAGGAAAGAAGAGGGGGGGCGGGGTGTCATCCAGGAAAGAAGAGGAGGAACGTCATCCAGGACACGATGGCCTAAACATGGACAAGATGTGGGCAGTAGGCAGGAGAAAGGCTCATAACAGTGTCTATCACACAGTGCACTGCACATGATAAAAACCTGACTCGGGGTTCGTGGCTTGGATATCCTAAACCAAAGGTGTTAGACTGTGCCTTCTTGCCAAAGCACCTGGGAGCTGTGTTCCATGTGAGACGAGAGGTGACTATTTACAAATATTTCTGACCTGTCTAGAGACTCAAGTCTTAATCGGAAATAATGACGCAGAAAATTTCCCGTATCTAGGCTACCCTTATCCACCATGACAGCTCTCACACCCGGAACGGCCGCAGTCCAGCCTTCTGCCTGGGATGTGTGGAGGAAGAAGCTGCGGAGGGCTCCCTGCCATGGTCAGAGCCACAGCTCACACATGTTGTGTGGAATCCATGCCCGGGCACCGCCACAGGAGAATGCACGTCCTCTCTGGCCGCCGGCCTTAAACGGCTGCCTGCAGAGTCTGCATTATCAACCATCGAGCCCCTTGTAATTGTACCAAAGTTGCCAACACAACAGGTTCCATGATAAACAAATTGCCAAACAGTTAACAATGACACTCTCTAGGGCAATGGTGACAAATAGAAACTTCCAGTAAGCTAAACATGCAACATACTCCACATGGGACCAAACGTCAGAGCCGTTAACTACGTGTGACATCAGCACTGGAAACACAGCTGATGCCACCAAGAAGGTGAAGTGTTAATTTTACTTCATTTTAATTCACACGGCTAATAGCTACCCCATCCGACAGAGGTGCCCTGCCCTCAGCAGCGATGTCATCTGACTGGCTTAGAAGCCCTCTGCAGACTGCTATGCCACACTGCCTTTGCTGTGATTTCCTTCACACCAGTCTAAACACTCAGTTTCTTTTAGACTGAAAATTCTCTCATATTCACGTTACTCAGAACCTGTTCCCAATTCTTCCATTTTACAGAGAAAAGTACTTTTCATTTCAAAATTACTACAATACACTAGGATTCAAATCTTTTTACTATGGATCAGTTCGCTGCTGCTGCTGCTACTGTTGTTGTTGTTGTTGTGTGGGTGCACCCGTGTGCCTGTATGAAACAGATCATGTCTTTCGTCTAGAACTTCAGTGTTGGGAGGAGCACATTTATGAAAACAGACTAAAGATGACTCTCTAAGAGCCCGAGCCTCACAGCACGTCCTTCTGTGGACTTCTCTTACCTGGTGGAGTTTCTCTGTCCTGCCTGGCTATTCTGCTGCCCACTGCCCTGCAGTGGGGAATCCCGACGCGACAGGACAGGGGAACGAGATGTTGTTCTCACAGGAACCTTTTAGGTAGGAAACACAACAGTTAAGCCACAGCACCCTTGGGTCGACACGCCTACCATGAAGCTCCTCCCTCTCTAGCCCCACCCTGCTCCTGCACTGGTCCAGAGAGCCTGGACATCTCTAGACTCCTATAACGCTGAAGCAAAGTCTGGACTGCAGCTGGTGGCAGGGAGCATACAAAAGCACTTGGCTGAGATAATGTGAGAATCAAGGAAATCAAAGAAATCAAACAATGGTCTATAAACAGATTAGCAGGAAGCAAAGACTGGCGAAGAAGCAAGAAAATATTCAGAGGAAGCAAATTCCAAGTGGAGGGGAAAAATTCACTCAAATGTGCCTTTTAATTTGCTATAAACTAGGAAATGGCTTTAAAGTAAATCATCATGCTCGCTCGCGCTTATTTTTCCTCATAAGACTTTCTCTGAAACTCATGATGTCACACACAATAATGGATGCTTCTGTATAAATGTACAATTCTATTCAAGAAGCACACTGCTTACCATTTTTCTCTTAAATGTTTTTTATTAACTTATGCTTAAACCCAGTTAATAATAAAAAGCTATCTAAGCACTGACTGAGTGCAACTGCCTAGACATGACCGTCCTCCCTCCAGAAGGAGCTCCATTGAAATTTGCTGCCCTTGAGTTCTGGTGAGATCACCACTCCCATCACCACAGTCAACAGTACGTTTAAATAAAAAGAAAAGCAGCATCTGTCTGTCTGCTCCTTACCCTTGGAGGCACCTCGTCACTGTCTGATCTAGACCAAGCCTTTTGGGTGGGGTCGGGTACCTCCGACTTCAAGTCAGAGCTCTGACTGAGCACCTCACTGCGGGAAGGCGGACATGGGTCCTGAGAGCGAAGATGGTGGTGTGCGAATTTGGGAGGAGAAGGGTCACTGAAGGAATGGGATCGCGAGACAGGGGAAACATTGTTCTTGAGAGATGCCAGGTGGGACCACTGTACCTTACAAGAAAACAAAACACAAAACATTCAATGCGTTCTGCGTACAACCAGCTTCTCTGGTCAGTACTAAGTCCCAAGTAGGCGCTAGCAGAAGTGGACTGGGAGCGGGGGCGGCACAGTGTCAGGCCCGGAGCAGCACGCCCGGTACATTCTGATGAAGGGGTCAAGTAGGAACAAATGCACACTCGTAAGCAGCCGTGCCCAGACACGCAGAGCGGACAGCGGGGAACAGGAGCAGCTACAGACCCGAGCAACTGACTCAGACAAGGCAGAATATGGTAGAGACTGAAGGAAAGATCATAAACTTTGTCCTGACCTCCTACAGAAAATCAGTATTTAACCCACTGGTCATAACCTGTTTTGAATCTTGACATGCTTGAGAACATGATTTTAAAAAACAAAAAGAAAATAAAACTTTTCCCAGAAAAATCCACACGCTCAGTCAAATAAACAGAGCCCTGCCTGAGCCTGCAGGGGCATCCCCAGCTCCCACGGGTCCCTCAGGGAGCTGGGACCACAAGGTGAAGCACTCATGTTAAAACGTTCAGGAGAAAAGCCCCTGTGTCTCTTCTAATGTGCTCAGACAGTAAAGCCAACTTTCTAAAAACCTAATAAAATATTTGTTTAAGAGGAAGGAGGGACTTCACATCTGAGTCAAGGAGGGGAAATGAAATTATTGACTAGAAGTATTCCTAAGAAGTTAAAACAAAAATCTTCAAAAAAGAGAAAAGAAAAACACAAAACCCCACACGCATCTTTCCTTACAGCCGTGTGCCCTCCTGCCCCCCAGCTACAGCCGTGCAGCTCTTCTTTCGAATGGAACAATGAACTCAGTGTGCTGCCCTGAGCCACTGTGCAAGCCTGCGGCCGCTACCTGTGGCTCCGCTGGTCTCTGCAGGGCAGGGTGCACAGACTCGGAGTTGCCATTGGAAAAAGATTCTGATCGGGAAGGCACCGGTGGCTCCAGTCCTCTGCCTGCGTGCTTAGACTGGGCCTCAGGGGAGCTGAGGTTAGTCTTTCTAAATCTATCTTCCACCTGCATCAGAGAATCACAGAAAGGAGAGGTGAAGACCAAAGTGTAAAAGCAGGCAGTCAGGAGACATGTTTTCTTCAGCTGTGAGAGAGAATAAGCCAGGCAGTGATGGCACAGAGCAGAGCTAAGATTTGTTACAGGGTTTTTAAAAACTACGAAAATGAAAATTAGGCAAAGCAGCTTCTTTCTAGGATATCCTCAGAGCCAAGAGTTTCATGACTCTAGAAACAGAATCTGTGCCCTGGTTCTCCCCGCTGGGAAGGTGAGTGTAGAAGCAGGGTGCCATCTACAGGGCACGGCTGCTCAGTGCTCAAGGAGGAGTTCTGGCTGCAGCCTACTCCGAGGCTCAGGTGACCCAAATGCACTGATCCAGTCAGGAATCAGGCTAGAAGTCCACGCCATCCTCACAGGAGCCTTAGGCCAGACCAACACGCAGGAGAACAACGGTGCCAAGCATTGTTTTTGTGTTGTTCTGTTTGCAGTTCCTCTCATATTTGTTAACCAAGGCATCCGTGTAGAAAACAAAAGTAAGCTACTGGCTAGCACCAAGGTCCACTCTGGCATTTACAGCACAGCTCTCGATGGTCCAGAGCTATCTCAGGACCAACATGTAGGCAGTAAGTGAAAGAAGCTACCTCCCGAGCTCTGTCGGCAGGGTCATAGTGAGGCTTAGGCTCCGGCGCGTGATAGCTGGACTTGCTCCTGTCCTGCTGCGGCGGCGGCTGCTGTGGCGGTGGCGGCTGCGGCTGCTGCTGCTGCGGATGCGGCCTCCTGTGGTCGTGCTGTAGAGACAGGAGATATGCCTGTTCTTGCTGCAACTGCCTCTGGAGCCTCTCTGCCTGCCGGTGCTCCTCCATCTCCCGCCATCGGCACTCCTTGGAGAGGGAGAGGGCAACACTGAATCTGGGGGCCGTGGCGAGCCCGCCTCTTCTCTGGATCCTTTCTTGACTTTGGTTTGGTTTGGTTTTCAAGACAGGGTTTCTCTGTGTAGCCCTGCCTGTCCTGGACTCCCTTTGTAGACCAGGCTGGCCTCCAACTCAGAGATCCCCTGCCTCTGCCTCCGGGGTGCTGGGATTAAAGCACATTCCTCTCTCTCCTTGTTTAAGAGCAAGGCAAAACAGGTGGGATTTTAAATAGCATGTTACCTGTGTAAAATCTGACCACATGTGCTAACTGTAATATCATTGCAGAGTAAAGGAATTCAAGTAAAACATCAGATAAAGTGGTATATGCACACAGTCAGCAAAACTCCTACAGCGTGTGCCGTGAGCCTGGCGCCTTCAGCGTTTTCAAACTCACTGACCACCGAGCTCTGCTTAGGGCGTGGTAGGGATCTCCCAAACAAGAAGAGATGGCTTACTAATGGGAAATAGGCAAAGGCCAATTTACACTGTGCTTGACAGCATGGTCACAGAGGTTGTCTTCCCTAGAACCTGGCTGCCACAGCAAAACCAGGAAGGTTTGATAGCCACCATAGCTGGCCAGCTTAGGGGAGGGCCGAGGACCCTATGGCTAGGGACCGGGACAGAGGCGGGGCGTTACCAGTAACATGGCCTGCTCCTGGAGCAGCTGCTGCTGCAGGATTTCCAAGTGCCGCTGCTCCTCCTCTAGCTGCCGCCTGATGTATTCCTGTCACAACGAGATTACCCAGCAGTCAGTGTGTCAGAGTGGCTGTGTGAGTAACCAAGAACTGCTCCCTAAGCTTTCCAGCAAGCTCACCAAGGGGTGGACACCTCACCTACAGAAAATCTGCTGCTGAGGACTGGCAAAGGCCAGTCCAGTGATGCACAGGGCAGTGTTCAAGCACTGCTGGGACGTCACTGTCATCACATCCAGTGCAGCCTCCACGAAAACTGGAGTGTGACTGGGCCCAGGGGGCGCTGGTTAGTTAGTATCTGCCTCTACCCATCAGTTTAAATAAGCACAATTCAGCAGTTTGTTGAAACTAAAACCTGTTTAAGACTTAAAAAACAATCAAGCACCATTTGTGCTTTGGCTAATGACTCCAAAGGTGCCTTGGGTGACTCAAGTCTGAGGGGTCTGGCCAGGAATCGTGGGCTGGGGGAGTCCTCCCAAGGAAACTACCCAGGCTCTTGGTGAGAAGCATGTTTGTTTGTGTGTTGCGCACAAGCACCGACGCATGGGCAGAATGCGCAGGGGACAGAAGGAGACGCAGTGAAAAGAGGTAACGCACAAAGTGGTCATGTGCTGCCTTCACACGCTTCAAGCCCTTACTTCAGGCTCCAGTGCTGGGGAAGGGTGAGCGGGAGGCGGGAACACCCTGAGCCTTGAAGTTAACCACATACTACTAGGACAAAGACTCCAGGAGACCCTAAACCCAGGTCCACGGAAGACAAGCGGGGTGGCCTGCCACACACACTCAGGCTTCCACTACCTGTTTTTTCATTTGATTAATGGACCAGGAGCTAGATACAAAATAACTCTTTAGAGAAAAAGCACTGCACAAGAAGCTTTCTTTTCAATGGGAAAACAACTATCACCACATTAAACAAACCCACCCGCCTTTCCTAGGGGGGAGGCAAAAGAAAGGGTGTGGGAAACAGGCTCCAGGGAGCTGGGTGCCTCAGACTGACGGCGCTGTTCCAGGGCACATGCCTCGAAGTACAAAGAGCCACAGGTATGGGCGGAGAGGAAGTCTGAGTTATCCAATAGGAGAATGCAGGACAACAGAGAAACAAAGACCGGCAAACATCCTCAGAGCACCCCACATCTTACAAACCAAACTGAACCCCCAAAGCCAGGTCCTTTTAGCTAACACCTGAGACCCAAGATCATGCTGAACTGCCAAGTGCCTTTGTGATGCACATGTGGCCTTAACTGTTTGAGAAAAAGAATCTGAGTCCCAAATCCTTTCTTTTTTGAACAAAATAGAATTAAATCCCAACTTGAAAGATCAAGTTACTATAAACATTTGTTTTCTGACTTTAAAATGCCAAGGAAATAGGGAAAAGCACATGCCACATGCTACTCAAACCACAAAGACCCTGACATACAGTGAGCACAGGAAACACACAAACACACACACACACACACACACACACACACACACACACACACAAATGCAACGTGCACTACAGCAATGTTAACAGAGTAAAACAACCAATTTTAAGAAATCCTTAAAGTGCAGGGTACTTGCTACTCAAAAAACATTTTTTCAGGTTCTTAAATTTATTTGTATTTTATGAGTGTTTTGCCTGTTTGTATGTTTGTATACCATGTGCATGCAGTGTTGGAAAAAAACAGGAAAAGGACATTGGACCCCTGGAACTGAAGTTACAGATGGTTGTGAGCTGCCACATGGGCGCTGAGAGCTGAACCAGGGCTGGTGCTCTCACCTGCTGCGCCACCTCTCCATCCCTATTCACAAAATCTTAACAACTGCCACCACCACATTAAAGGTGAAATGTCACCATCTAGATTCTTGTCACAATCAAACATGTTAGCGTACCAGGGTGACCTTGACAAGTAGCGTTTTCACAAATGTGTAGCCCTTAGGCATAAACTACTGTAAACAAATAAGCACTGCTGTCAGAGCCAAGACGTGGACAGCAGCAGGTGGGCTCCACCACAGAGCGGGGCTCTAGGAAGCATGGCTGCAGAAGCCCAGGCTCAGACCCCCGCAGCTGTGTCACCCACTCGGTTTGTAAGTGCTCTGCACTGGACCACCACAAGAACTACTCAGCAGGACTCCCAGGCATCAGAGCTCAGACACAGAACGACAGTTTCAAAGACAGGACAGTCAAAGCAACTAAGTAAAGTTATTTTCTGTTCGCACAAATGGTTTAAGAAATTTATAAACTATACAGGCAATAATAAAAAATGCAAATGTTACAAAAAAACCCCTTTTTGTTAAACCATATAAAAATAATATTTAATGCTACAAATACATGTATGCAAACTTGTATTATAGCACTCACTTAGCTACTAGATATTTCAAACATTAGAAATTTCCTTACAGTTGGTTTTAATTTCCTTCTCTGAAAGTTAACATCACCCACATATCTGGCGTTCACAGTATAGCAGGCAAGCCTGTGAACATATATTCAGAAATCTGTCGCATACCACACTCTTTAGCACTCTGGCTAGTTTCAAAGGTTCTCTAAACTGTAGCAGTTTTTATTCCTTTTGAAACTAGGAAGTCAAATTACTTGTGTTTCCAAAGTGTTGAGGCAGCTGAGCTTCTGAGGGCTGGCACTGTGCGCACTCACCTGCTCCCGCTCCACTCTCCTCTTCTCCTCCTCCGCCCGCCTCCTCTCCTCCTCCTCTTTCCGCCTCCTCTCCAGCTCCTCCAGGCGTCTCTTTTCCTCCTGCTCTCGCCTGCGCTGCTCACGTTCCTGCTGCCTCCTGGCTTCGCGCTCGCGTCTTTGTTGCTGCAGAGGCAGAACCGTGCGGTTACCCGGGACCTGCCAGCTGTGCTGCTCATGAGATCGGCCGACAGTGACCAGCAGGTGCCAGTGAGGCGAAGCCGGGTCTCCTGCACCGAGCACTGTTCCTGCATGTGCCCCACACCTCAGCTTCCACATCACCACTGCTCAGGTGTCTCTGCAGGGTGTGGCTTAGCGGTCAGCCTTAACTACCAACTGTGCCACTTACAGGTGAGCACGTTTGTTTCTCATGGGTATCCCGAACTATCCAGCACCCTTACATCAAAACAAAAGAAGTGAATAAAGGGTAGAAAAAAATGAAAAGCATGCGTGAGGAAAAAAAATCAAAATTAACAACAACAACAACAAAAACAAAGCACACACTACTATTATTGCTAGGAATATCGCAAAGCTACCAACGAGGGGCATGTGAACTTCGTCCCCGGCTTTGTATCAGATATGTAACATTTAAAAATCTATTTGTTGTACCTAGTATAACTCTCTTTAGAACCCTAAGAAGTCAGGATCTCATCCCTATTGTACAGAATATAGGCTCAGAAAAGTGAAATGACTTGTCCAATGTCACCAGCCAAAAGCGTCCCCTGAAATGGCCATCTGTCTCTAAGGTCCACTTCATAGCTGCATGGCGCCTCGCAGCACACTGACAGCAGGTAACCACCTCAGCCTCTCGCCATGCACACAGCATGCAACAGTGGATGCCACAGCCATGTCCCTGACTGGCTGTTCTTGCATAATGAGACAAGATCAGTCTGTCAGGCATTTACATGCTGTGGAGTCTCAACTTTATTTGTTCTTTCTGTGAGTATGGGAAACGCTAGACTCGGCAAGCACTGCCCAATGTACGGCCACCAGCCACACACGACCACTGAGCTCCTGAACTGCAGCTTGCCCGGATAAGGAAGTGAGGTCACTAGTGGGGGCTCTACTGAACGGCATCTCCACAAACTACACAGTCCTCACTTCCTCAGAAAAAGAAAACTGGTGCTGTTCACAAACTCTGTGACACTGAGGCTAACCACAGGACAAAGTAAATAAAAATATTATATCACAATTTCCAGAGATATAATACCTTTATGACTTTCTCCTACCATGAACAGGCCAATATAACTGAAAGAAACTTAAGAATCACACTTAAAGTGAACAGCAGGAGCCTTTTCCCTTCAAAACCAACGAGCTACAGCCTTGCACATTCCCTACACGACAACAAGAAAAACATTACAGGCCGCCGCATGTATGATACCATAGCTAGGAACGCAATCACTCTCCTAATTATGATAATAAAAATCATTGTACTTTTGACAACTCAGAAAAGCAGTTTCAAGTATAAGCTTTTAATTCCACCACATAGTCCTGGCTAGATACTTTTTCCGAAGCAAAGTATCTCTTGAATGTTCTGGTTGTGTAAAACATGTTACAAATAAAACAAGGCGACTTCTGGTAAACATGAAGCTGGAGTTTGGAGTACTATACTTTCAAGTCTCCAGGCTGAAGACAGGGTGGTGGAACTCTGTGCGCAACTATGTCAGAGCTAAAGGCACTGGCAGCGCAGTGCAGAGCAAAAGGGAAACTGCAGAGGGCACACCTTTGGATAAAACGAAACTGGCAATGGAAAAATCCGTCCCTCTGGCGGTGTGCCACAGGGTTTTACTACCACACTCAGGGGCAGGCCCCATGTCCAGGAGGAGTTAGCTACAACTGGACGGGAGGCCTTTTGTCTCCTTTGGGAATTTTCTATTTTTGTCTCACTGGCTTTTTTGCGTTGATTTTTGAGAGGGGGCTAGGGAGGTAGAAAGACCTGAAGGAGGGAAAAACATGATGAAAATATGTTGTGTGAAAAATTATTAGATAAAAAGTAAAGAAAGAAAAATGCAGTCTCAACAATGATAGGCTGGGAGGCTCCCAAATAGAAATGTAAAGAATGTTCCTCAGTCAGACAAAAGGCCAACGAAAGAAACGGGGGGGGGGGGGGGGGGGGGGGGGGGGGGGGGAAGCAGCAGGTGTCTACAGCCTTATAACTTCTCACTGGCTTCAGAGAACTCAGCTCCCAGCCAATTTCTGGATCAGACCAAGGAAAGAGTGCACGGGGGGGGGGGGGGGGGGGGTGTCGGGAGGGGGGGGTAGTATTTTTACAAACGTTAGATACACAGAGCAGCTACACAGGTTTAAAAGGATCTTTGGACTCCGTGCTTCCAAGGGGTCAGGTCTCGCTTGTGCTTTGCTGCTGTTCTCCGCATCCCTGGTGAGCCCCACAGCACGAAGGGGCTGAGGTGTTGGGGTCTGTCAGGAGATATAGGTGGTGAGTGGAGATTTAAACAAACAAACAAACAAAGGTCTCCTGTCCCTGAGCAGTAAGAAGTACCGAGCTTTAAAAGACATGGGCTTCTCTTTTCCTAGCTCTCCTTACCTACCACTCTGAGGTAACTCAGCGCAGGGAGGTGGAAGGAGCAACGAGGGGAGCGAAGGACTGAGGCAGCCTGTGGGTGCACGGGGACGCGGCAATGCGCTCCGTGTGAAGGACCAGGACAGCCTGTGAGCGCACGGGGACGCGGCAATGCGCTCCGTGTGAAGGACTGAGGCAGCCTGTGGGTGCACGGGGACGCGGCAATGCGCTCCGTGTGAAGGACTGAGACAGCCTGTGGGTGCACGGGGACGCGGCAATGCGCTCCGTGTGAAGGACTGAGGCAGCCTGTGGGCGCACGGGGACGCGGCAATGCGCTCCGGGTGAAGGACCGAGACAGCCTGTGGGTGCACGGGGACGCGGCAATGCGCTCCGTGTGAAGGACCGGGACAGCCTGTGGGTGCACGGGGACGCGGCAATGCGCTCCGTGTGAAGGACCGGGACAGCCTGTGGGTGCACGGGGACGCGGCAATGCGCTCCGTGTGAAGGACCGGGACAGCCTGTGGGTGCACGGGGACGCGGCAATGCGCTCCGTGTAAAGGACCGAGGCAGCCTGTGGGCGCACGGGGACGCGGCAATGCGCTCTGTGTGAAGGACTGAGGCAGCCTGTGGGCGCACGGGGACGCGGCAATGTCCTCCGTGTGAAGGACAGAGGCAGCCTGTGGGCGCACGGGGACGCGGCAATGTCCTCCGTGTGAAGGGCCGAGACAGCCTGTGGGCGCACGGGGACGCGGCAATGTCCTCCGTGTGAAGGACCGGGACAGCCTGTGGGCGCACGGGGACGCGGCAATGCGCTCCGTGTGAAGGACCAGGACAGCCTGTGGGTGCACGGGGACGCGGCAATGCCCTCCGTGTGAAGGACCGAGACAGCCTGTGGGTGCACGGGGACAGTGTGCTCCGTACAGAACAGAACCTTACACTGCTTAGGTTTTACATCTGCCATGCTGACGGCTCACATGCTATAAGATGTCCGTCAGGTACATGTGCCCACGTGTTTTGTTCTGTCTTACTTTACTTTTTATAAAGAGTCTAGGACCCAAAATTTGTCAAGGACTCTGTTTAAAATCGCAGCTCTCGCCCTGAAGGGATGAATCGGACTTGCAATCTTGCCCACAGCGCTTCTACTCTCCTCCCTAAACAGCCTTCTAAAACCCTGTGCATCGCTTTCCACCTACTAACACCTCCCAACCAGGCCCGCCGCACCATAATCCCAGTCATAACAACTTCTCGCTAGAATAAAACTACACGCCGAGTTAGCCACGTGCAGCTAACTTCCCCATCAGACCTTTAAGGACCGACTACTTGCCCCTTTTATCCGACCGGTTTCCTCTGGACCCATCACCAATCGATAAAGCAATCTTAGACTATAAACCCCTCACTATGGTTAGGGAGTTCAATCATGGGTCTTGGGCGTCAACATCTTGCAGGTCCAGTAATCCTGCATTTACATCTACCAACCTTCTGGGGATCCATTTACAGTCTCCGGGACAAAATTCGGCGTATTTTCAGGGACACATTCTCTAAGCAGCGTCATGGGGAAAGGTGAAGAAGACAAAAAGGCTAAGAACCTGTACATGTCTAAAGATCCGCAGTGGAGCTAAGCACGTCACACGGACCTACTGAGACCTGGTTAGCGTTTCCTTTCCGGTGAACACGGACACCACTGACCCTCCTGCCCCGGAACCAGAGCACAAACTGCCCTGCTCTGCAGCTTTTCAAATCCCCTTCCTGTCCTATGGTCAATGCAAGGGCTCTAAGCTGACACATGGGTGTTCACACAGGCCTCTCCTGTCTGCCCCCTCACCTGCTGAGTACTTAACGAGTCTCTCCATTCAGAAATCGTACACGTTGGGTTTTCATTTCTGGTTTATTATGCAGCCCAGGCTGGCTCTGAACTTCAGTCCTCCTGAGGGCTTTCATCCTTGACTGTTACTGTCTCCCATGGACTACCTAATTTCCACATTACACCTCTTCATGCTAATTTTTTCAGTCATTTCTGTGAGATTTCTCAATGAAAGATTTTTTTTTAATTGCCAACATGATTCAAAGTCTACATGATTGATCAATTGGTTGATTCTGGTTTTTCAAGGCGAGGTTTCTCTGTGTAGCCTTGGCTGTCTTGGGCTTACTTTGTAGACCAGGCTGTGCTCAAACTCAGAGATCAGCCTGCCTCTGCCTCCCAGAGTGCTGGGATTACAGTTGTGTACCACCATGCCCAGCTATCATGACCTTTTATCCAATTATTTTAAATTATTAAGATTAGTAAATGTAATTAAAAATATACTATCATAAAGACTAGCATAACATCTTTAATGTAGTTAGGCTACATTAAAAACAAAAACAAACTAACAAAACAACAACAACAAAAAACAAAAACAAACAAAAAACCCACCTCAGGGGCTAGAGCGATGGCTCAAAAGTTAAGAGCACTGGCTCATCTTCTAAATGGCTCAGGTTCAGTTCCCAGCACTCACAAGGTGGCTCACAACTATCTGTAACTCCAAGTTCAAGGGGATCTCATGCCCTCTTCTGGCCAATGTGAGCACTGCATGCACATGGTGCGCATACATACATGTAGGTAAAACGCTCATACACATAAAATAAAACTAATGTATCTTTTAAAAACCAATTATCAACTGAAAGGTTTCAGAAGGCATTCTTTTTCTTAGTTTCGAGTGAAACATTTTTAGGAATTTAAGTTCTTTAGAAGCATAGCTGCATCTCTCCCTCCCCCTTCCTCGTCCATGTAGAAATCACTTTCATGAGAGGAACAGCTAACCTTTTGTGGGGAGACTGCTAAGAACTGATTCCAAGGCCTTGAGCATGCCAAGCAAGCGCAACTACCGCTGGGCTCGCTGTCCTCCGCGTGTTGGTTTTTATTACATCTGATCCTCACACTGAGCACATGGCACCCTAGAGGAGACTGCTGTGACCGCATCAGCATCTCACATTCAGTGATGGAGACTGAAGTATCTACTGAGATGAAGCCCACTCAAATATTTGCATATAGTGGTGTATCACCCTTTCACATCCTCTCTCTCTCAGGATACAAGGACTTCAAGCAGCCCATGACGTCTGAGATGCGGAGATCCCACGTCTAAGGATGCATATGCAAATGAGTACAGTATCAACAGCCCCTTTTCTTCTCAGAGACACAGATGGGGCTATAATGACTGACTCATCCACTTGAGAAACATTTACTGACAAATACCATGGGTATATGAAGATGAAGATGGATTTGAACAGAAAAACTCACAGATAATAATAGAGCACATGGAAAGTTCTCTGAGACTAGCCAGCAGCTGGAAAGAAAGGACTAGTGCCCGGACACACACTACAGACAGCAGGGAGCGGGAGAGGAGAGCCTGCAACATGCCCATCCCTGTCAGCAGAGAGAAAGAGGTGGCCACAGCAAAGGGCTGCTATAGTGCAGGCCTCCCCACCCCCTCACAAGACCTGGAATGTAAAACTCTGACCAAGAAACAACCAGATACATTTAGAGAGCAATCAAAGCTCCTCATATTCAGAAAGACTGTAACAGTGTAACAAAACTATTGATTGCTCAAATGTATCTTATTAATCTTAACAGAAGATTACTATGAAATCTGGCTTCTTGAAAGAAAGTAGCCTAAATGAAATGCAATCTACACCAGATTAACCTTATGTCTGTGACTGGCAAGCTGACGTCATTATTCTCTCTCTTCTGGACGCAGGTGCTTCCTGGCAGCCAAGCTGCACTAAATTGATGCACTCATTACCCACGCCCCTTGCCAGTTCAGGATTCAAAGGTAAAATCTTACTGAGTCTGTCAAACTGATAGAGCAACTGAGGCCCATTCCAACAGGCATACTGGGCTTGCTGGCCGTAGGAAGAGACTCTCCCAGTGCACTCCAGTCAGCTACCTTCACGAGAACTGAGGGCATGAGCTGCACCCGCCCAACTAACCTTGTGCTTGCTTATGTTACGGTTCCCATCAACTTGGAGAAAATAACTACTGGATTTTCCCCCAAAGAAAAGTCTTCCCCTATCCTCAGGTTCCAACGTTTGCTGAATTAAACTAATTCTTTACAAAACTTAACTGAAAATAAAAGCAGAAGGTTGCATGTCAAAAGAACATTCAAGAACTTACAAGACGTCCTTAGAAACAAGACAACCACTGTCTGGAAACAACTAAGCCCTGCTGACTAGACAGAAAGCAGCCTTTGCTTTGGGGCACTTGCTGCCCGGTCCCTGGGAATGCTGCACATCACTAAAGCCGGAGCTGTGAAAAAGGCAGCACCAGGCCAACATGGATCCCTGACGTCAGATGCTAATGATTTGCAAACAATGGCCTTCTGTATGCAAGGGCAAGTGAGGAAACGGTTCTCAGCCCTTTGAAATGTGCAGAAAGCTTCTGGAGAATCTTTGAGCAAGAGTTCAAAAGTCCCCTTCTATGATCTCAGAGCCAACAGGCACAACAGACACATGAGGGCGCATTCTTACAGCTAACGCTACAACGGAACACCAGTGCTAACCCACCGCACAACAAGTTTCCCTTTCTCCTGCTTCCCTTCCTTTTTAACTTATTCACTTCTACCCACCCCTCTAAACTGGAATAATCCAAGTGTGTCCCCCTGGGGAGAGGAGGGCTCCGCTACGGACACCGCCATGTCATGCTCGCCCGCCGAGGGAAGCGGTCACCACTCAGGAAGGCACAGTGGAAGGAGCTTCCACTGTGAACATGAAGGACCAGCAGGGAGCGGACGTATCCTTGTTACAGACCCACAGGAAGAGCAGAGCAGGGGAGAGTGGGTATCTGAACAGGGAGCAAGCAGCAGACAGTTGGCCGCAGCTTTAGTAAAAAGACAAGCCGGCATGAACCCAACAGGCTCTCCCTTTCTCCCTGGACCATGAGAAAGCAGAAAATCCAATCTCAGCAAAACTAGAAAACCAACAAGATATCTATGTGAAAGAGGATGCAAGGGGCTGGAGAGATGGCTCGGGGTTAGGAGGACAGAAGTCCTGACACGGAGGCTCACAACCATCTATACTGAGATCTGGTGCCCTCTTCTGGCCTGCAGGTGTACATGCAGGTGGAACACTGTACACATAAGCAATCTTTAATATATATATGGATGGCTGGTAAGAACTATGTGGCTGTGAGAGCTGGAATTATCTGGCTGATTTTGCCTCTTTGATACCCATCCTCTGCCCATCTATGTGTGACTCGGTATCCAGGATTACTAGGTGAATCCTTTTGGAATGGACTAACACTCCCGGCTTCCAACAGCCCAAAGGTTAAGACGTCATCAGCACCTGGGGTCCCACACTCCTGATGAGAAGTGTCTTGACTTGCAGCTGCCCTTGTTCAGCTACAGCGTCACAGAACTGTTGTCCTGTTGACTTAGGGTACTGGGGGTAGCACGGACTGCTCCGAGCCATTATCCCTACTTGGCTTCAGAGCAGCCTTTCGCAGTGCCTTGGAGGCCCAGCTGCATCTGTGGGTCGATACAAAGCACAACGCAGAAGAGGAGGGCAGGGAGCAGCTGGTACCCAGCTGGCTATGAAAGTGTCACACGAGTGCTTCTGAAAGGGGCGGGGCCTCTGTAATGAAGAGGACGCCACGCCTGGCCGCAGCAAGCCTACTTGTACAGCAGCTGCCAATGGGGCGACTTCTGCACCACGGTTTTCCCCACTCCTGACTTGGAAGTGTCTTATGCTGGCCTACTAAGAGAAGACCAGTTAGGTTGTGGGTTTTGTTTTTAGTTACATGTATTTTGTGTGCACACGTGAGCAGCAAGCTACCAGAGTGCACATACGGAGGTCAGAGGACAACCTGGAAAAGTCTGTTTGCTCCTTCTGCCCCACGTGGGTCCCAAGCACTGAACTCAGGTCACCAGACTTGGTGGCAAGCACCTGTACCCACTGAGGCACCTCGCCGGAAGCACTGTTCATAACAGGAATTTGATTTCCAGAAAGGCCTGACTGACTGACTTGGCCTTTTATTGAAAGGGCTACAAACCACTTAACCTCAAAGATTCCCAAATTAACTTTCTAGAGCCCAGGATGCAAACAATGCTTCCACCTGCCTCCAGCTAAGGAGAAGGCTAGCCCTCGATGTCCCGCAGGAGGATTCTGCTTGTGAGAACACCTGCCATTTCAGGGCCTAGCCCTACTCTTGAGGTTTGATTTTTACTGCTTGAGAATTTCATACACGCATACGATATGTTTTGATCAAATCCATCCCCTTATTCCCACTTCCCGTTTTTAAAGATCTATTTTACTTTAGCAGATGACTATTTAGTCTACAGGCATGTGTATGTAACCACGTGTGTGCTTCATCCCATGAAGCTGAGAATGCCTGTGAGCTGCTGTGCATGCTGGGAACCAGGCCTCGGTCCTCTGCAAGATGCTCTAGCCACTGAGCAGCCCTCAGCACACCTGAGTGATACCAAAGATGACCTGAGTGCGAATTTACAGAGTCTATACATGAGAGCACGTGACGCAGACATCTCTAACTCACGAGGCATCTCCTGAGGGAGACAGAATGACCTGAGGCTTCAGTCCCTCGCCCTAAGCCACACTGCCTACCTCACAGAGGGGCCAGATGCCCATCTCACTACTACAGCCTGAAAGCCACTGTCACCACTTGTGTCCCTACGAAAAGCCACAGCCTGAGGATAATGTTTGCCACCTGCCTGGGCAGTGCAGAACACCACAGGAACACATGGCCAGAGCATTTCGCCACATACCCCGAGTGGGCCCCACACTCACGCTAGTTTTCTACTCTGTTCACACAACGGTGAGAATAATATTAAGAAATATTTCACAAAGGATTTACAAGTAAATTTTTAAAGGTTATAAAAACACTTAATGACATTTTTCCCTAAATGATCTAGCTAAATATTTACATTATCTCCTTTAGCAAGGCACACACAGGTTTACACAGAATAACTCAAAGATGCCATGCCAACCCAGACTATCCATGACCTAGGCAACAGCATGTTTAGCACTGGAAATGTCATTACTTGGCTTTCTTTCTTTCTTTCTTTCTTGCTTTCTTTCTTTCTTTCAAATGATTCTTCTCCTGAAGAAAACAATAAAGGTGAAAATAATGTTCAGAGCAAATGGAAACAAATGATGAATGAAAAATTAGGGGCTGTGGCATATAAAAGGCAGTCAAGAAAAGAAAATCAAAACACTCTTAATTCGCAAGTGAATTACAGGAAAATAGTACATTTCTGTGAATTAAAAATAAAAATAACCTATACATAATTATATAAATAATGTTGATGATATGGAGGTCAGGTCAGATGATATCAACGGTTAAAATGAACACGGTGCAAACTGTACTTGTCTGCCATAAAACACAACTAACCTCACTGACTAGCTTGCCTTCTGGAGGCGTGTACATGTACATGCGTGGATGTTGGAAGACAGTTTGCTGGAGCTGGCTCCTACAGCAACTGGGACCTGGGGATCAAGCGAGTCCTCATGCTTGGTGGCATGCACCTAGGTCCATGGAACCGTCTCACTGGCCTGAATGCTCAGTCTTAAATCCACCCCAAAGTTAAGGCAGTTAGAGACGTTTTTCATATCTGAGGTGTCAGAAAAATATAACATTGGGACACAAAAGCCAAGAATGGCAAAAACAAACAAACAAACAAACAAACAAACAAACAAGTCAAGTCTAGCAAGTCAATTTGAGCACAACACAAGGGCTCCTGAAAGGGTCAAGAGCCGTCTTTAGAACCTGCAGCTCTGTGCCTCATAAATGCATCTAAGTTCGGTGTTAGGTGTTGGCTCCGTGGCACAGTTTACAAGGAACACATTTCTAAGGCCTCAAGAATACGGAAGGTGCTAGTCCCTTCAGAAGTTCTTTGAACTGTGCAGCACGGCACCTACATATTACCTCCTATCTCCTCAACAAGCTAGCCAGATGCCTGACTGCCACACACAGCACACGCAGAACAGGGCTAAGACAGGGAAACCCAACGTGGGCCTCCCACCTCTTCCAGGGAACCCATGCGGCCTCCCACCTCTTTCAGGGAACCCACGCGGTCCCCCCACCTCTTCCAGGGAAACACACGCGGGCCTCCCACCTCTTCCAGGGAAACACACGCGGGCCTCCCGCCTCTTCCAGGGAAACACACGCGGGCCTCCCGCCTCTTCCAGGGAAACCCACGCGGCCTCCCGTCTCTTCCAGGGAAACCCACGCGGCCTCCCGTCTCTTCCAGGGAACCCACGCGGCCTCCCGCCTCTTCCAGGGAAACCACGCGGGCCTCCCGCCTCTTCCAGGAAACCACGCGGCCTCCCGCCTCTTCCAGGAAACCACGCGGCCCCCCGCCTCTTCCAGGGAACCCACGCGGCCTCCCACCTCTTCCAGCCGCCGCCTCTGCTCCTTCTGCTGCTCAATGCGCTTCTGCCGCTCCGCCAGCAGCTGCCTCTTGTACTCCTCCTGCTCGCGCAGCTGCTGCTCCTGCAGAAGCTGCTGTCTCCGCAGAGCCTCAGAGCGTTCCTTGTTCTCCTGCTGCAGTCTCAGGAAATCACGTCGCAGGGTCGACTCTCCGGGCACATTGACGATGGAACTGCAGGGGGACAGGGCCGTCAGGGGTTCCTGCCTTACCTTGGCCTCTGAGGGTGCGACCAGCACGGGCGTCCTATACCTCTTCTCGGGGCTTCTGAGTTTCGAGCCCAGGAGTTCAATCAATACGCCCTCCAGGACAACCATGCCTACCACTCACATCATCCGTTATCATTTAGTAATGTCTGGAAATCCAGCCCTAGCAGATAAACACTTCCCCTTTGGGATTCTGTCATCAGCTCGACCAGACGGTGTGGGCTGAGCTCGCCTCCCTTCACGTTACGGGTCTCACTCTTATTTTCCATCATTACAAAGAAAGAGCAGCACTCTCGGCGCTGGGCGCTCCTTCATTGTCACCCGGCCAGCACCACACCAGCTCTGCTCCCTGCCACTCTCTTTCCATGGTCAGGGACAGCAGCAGGCCCCAAGCGGGCCTTGGGAATGGGTTCTGCACAGAAACCTTAGCTCATATTTCTCTGATTTGGGGACTGTCCTCCAAGCCCTTATCACACAGACTAGCAGGAAACAAACTTCCTTAAATTTTTTTCATTGCGCACGCCAGTGTGCATCTCACACTTGCCATTAAAAGCAGGTTTTTTTTTTAAAGATTTTTATTTATTTATTATGTAAACAGTGCTCTGCCTGCATGTACACCTGCATGCCAGAAGAGGGCATTAGATTACATTGTAGATGGTTGTGAGCCACCATGTGGTTGCTGGGACTTGAACTCAGGACCTCTGGAAGAGCAGTCAGTGCTCTTAACCTCTGAGCCATCTCTCCAGCCCTCTAAAAGCAGTATTATTGTTCACAAAATTAATTCTAATATCTATGAAATCTTTGATATGGACCCCGATCTCCTTTTTAAGTTATTACAAGACTTCTTTAGTCAAGCCCTGTATGTCCCTCATTGAACTCCCATTCACAGCACTGGCTCCCACGGGGCTCATCACAACCTTCTACTTGGTTTTGATCAGCACTCAAACACAGGTAAGGCCAGGCGAAACGACTGTCAGGCAAAGTCATTACTGAAGTAAAGTGTAAGACTCGCAGAGAGGTGGCCAAGCGCTGGCAGCCACGTCTGCACGGAGGGACATACAGCTCTGGGAAAGCCCCTCAACAGGGGTCCTCAGGACTAGCAGCCGACGCTGCTTTGTGTGTGGGACTGACTGACTGTTCTGTCCAGCAGGGGACTTGACCCATCTGTGCCTTCAGGAGTAATAAAATGTCAGAAGCATTATTTTCTCAGCCTCAAATATAAAACTGGGTAAAAACAAATGAAAAAAAATGGGTGAGGAGCTGTTCACAAAAATCTGTCATGAGAAGAGAGGAAGCAAGCCAGGGCAGTCTGTCGCTACTCCAGAGCCTTACGAAATGCTAGATCAATGGAGCTGGGTCTTTCATAAGGCGGTGATGGTGGCAACATTACCTTGGCTCCCCTTCCTGTTCAGGCACCTCCTCCTCTTCCTCCTCACTCCCACTGTACTCATACTCGGTTTCATCTGAAAGACAAGGACAAGAGAAACAGGAGAGTGACAGATGCTGACGGTGCCTGTGTAGGCAAGCATCCCCAGAGGCATGACCATGGGACACGAGGTGCTCTTTGTGCAAACGGCATCCTGCAGAGAGGACCAGCCCAAGAAGAGCCGCTGGCTTCCCTGCGCAGGGGTGCGAGGTTCCAAGCTGACCACACTCCCTACAGAAGAGCTGGTTTTTCAGTACTGATAAAATCCCATACACAGGGTTTGCTGAGAGAGGGTACACATGAGAAAATAGCTCAACAGCACCAGCATATTCACAAAACAACCTATTATGATGACAAATTAAATATAAACAGACGATAGAGACAGATGACAGAGATAAACGGATAGGTAGACAGACAATAGAGATTTAAGTAACCATTTGTTTAATTACTTTTCCATTTGAGCGTCCACTGGGGTGGCAAGAGAGAAAGCTTCGCCAAATGGAGATAAAAGGAAACATAAGTGTGCATTTGCAGCAGTGGCAGAATTAAGCAATCCCAGCAAACACCCTGAAGAGCAGGCAGACGGACAGCGAGAGCCTGAGGAGGGGAGGGAGCGGTGAACGCTGTCTCCTGGACATGGCTGCCGCCGGCACACTCACAAACCCACTGAGGCTGACTTTAAAAGAGGTCACTGAGTCCATCCAAGCCAAAATTCTGGCATAGATGGGGGGAGGGGGGTTCCTCCGGGCTCTGCCCTTGCTAAGAAGCTACTGCCGTCCATAACTCCTGAGGAAGGGATGCCAGTTTTTTCTTTGAGGTTTGGTCTCAAACTGGCGTTGAGGAAGGAGCCGAGATAAAATTAAAAACCAAAGGTAACTTAGTCAGCAGAATTATAGCAGAAAGTATCTCAAACATAAAACAACAAACACCCACACGCAAGAGGTATTCAGAACCCAAAACAGACATCAGCAGAGAAGACTCTCTCTTCATATCATAATCAAGTTTTCAACGATGCAAAGCAAAGAAGCAACAACAAAAGCTGTAAGAGAAAAAGACAACTTACAAGCAAAGGCAGAACGCTCAGAGCAGCCTCAGATCCTTCACCTACAGCCCCGAAAGCCAAGCCAGCATGGAACGGTATCATTCATGCCCAGAAAACAATTACCTAACTATTAGGACTGATGTGCCCATCGAAGCTATGTTTAAAAACTGATAGAAAAATAAGGACATTTCAAGATGAATGCAAAAGTATGCACAGAGGAGAAAGTTTCCTCCACGAGAACACAGGAAAGAATACATTCCACGAAAGGGGTCATGAACAAGCAAGAGCCAGGAGCCTGGAAAACCTCGGTCATGTCCAACGAGCAATCCAGAAAACCCCTAATGCTAAAAGGGAGAAGCAACAGCAAAGCACTGATCCAGCCAACCAGATATTGACGAAGAGAGTCATAGGAAATAGCAATACTCTCGCAATAATAACATGGTGCAAACAGCATCGCTTAGCAATGAACAGATGCAAACTGACTGTTTTCTCCAAGACAGACAGACACTTAGCTAGCAAAGATATCCAAAGATTGAGCCAGAGGCTACAAACCAGCTGACCAAGCTCTCAGAGCAGCTGCTATATCTGAAATAAGAGCTTCCAGGCCACAGTCAGAGGGATGTAAAGGAGCACCACGCTTTACGGAAGGAAAACAACAGTTCTAACGAGTCGCTCACCACATACTGCTCTGAGAGGTCCTGACAGAATGGCGCTGGATGAGTCAATACCCAACCTCACAGGTAGACAAGTTCTTGCAAAAGTTCAGCAAAAACACTTTAGAACTAAACTATAGCATCAATCAACTGCGTTTAACAATCTCCATAGACTATTTCATCTTCACGTAGAAAGTCTTATCTAAAGTTGATGACATTGTAAGTCTCAACACACAGATAGGTAGACAGGCAGAGGTAAGCAGAAAAGGAATCCCTTTTCTCTTACCAGGCCGCACTGGGATATGAAGAGAAACCAGCAGCCGGGAAACCCTGGATCCCAACAACGCACTTCTGAATGAAAAAAATGACAAAGAGAGCAGTCGACTGCAGTCCTGAGAGAGCGAGCTACAACGCAGAAATCGAAAGCTTTAGAAGAAACGAGACGCTAAAGCTAACCCTGGCAGGGCAAGAGGTTTGGAGCAGAGTAGTGAGATGCAGAAAAACAGCGCGCAAACTAACCAAACAAGACTGACCAACTCCTACCTAGACTAACAGACACACAGAGAGAGCCCAAATGAATAAAAATAAGGATGAAGAGCAAGTTGTTACTGTAGAGACAAGGAAATCCAAAAGATCACTGGGGAATGCTTTGAAAACTTATATTCAAAAGCTCAAAAAATACAGAAGAAACTAATACATTTCTAAATGCCCACAATTTACCACAGCTACATCTGTAAGATATAAGCATTTATGCAGGCCCTTAGCTGGCATTCCCACGGGAGCAAAGGCGGGGACTGGACAGACGCAGGAGGCTACTGCCAAGTGTCTAAGGAGGATCTACACCAGCATCTCACTACTCTATCAAAAGGGGGAAGAGCTCTACCAAACTCATTCTAGGAAACCGCTATGGCCCTACCACCAACGCTGAGTAAAGGCGGAACAAGAACGACAACATTCAAGGCCAATTTCTCTAATGACCACCAGGTGAAAAACTCCCAACAAAATACTTGAAAACTATATTCAAGAATATATTAAAATCAAATACCATAACCAAAGTGGTTTTATTTAAGGGACACAGAGCTGTGCAAAAAAAGAAAAGAAAAAAGAAGATTAAAAAAAAAAAGTAATACATTATATAAATAAACTTCAGGACAGAGCTCAAATACAAAGAAGGCATTGGGCAGAGTTAAAGATGTCTTCACGAGAAACATCCTGAAGCTCCTGGCATCATGGCGCACACGCATTCCAGCATGTAAGAGGCTAAGACAGAAGAATCACTGTGAATCTGCAAACTTGGGCTACAGTGAGGACCACTTTAAAAAGATACAGTCCTGAAGAAATCAGGAACACAAAGCCTGAGAATACACTTGGAAGTAGTAAGAGCTACAGGCAACACTGTACTAGACGAGGTACAACGAACACAGACTCAAGATCTAAACCTGGACACTTGTTTAATATAGTGTTTCAGGTCCCACCCAACGAAAGCAGTAAGACATAAGGAAAAACATGAGAAAGAAGTCAAAGTATCGATAATCTCAGACAGCATGAAGAACACTTAGAAGAGCCTACAGACCCTACCATGAACTCTCAGATCTGGTGAACAATTTTCACCTTTCAGGATACAAAATGAGCATACAAACCCAGTAACTTCCCTACACATCAATAACAACCGTGCTGAGAACGAAATAAGATGCAGGAGTGAACCTGGCCAAGGAAGGGAGAGGCCTCTGTGATGGAAACTGAAAGTCACTTGAAGATGACCCTCCACAGAAAACGCGCCCTGTGCTTTCCTACACAACAGGAGACAAACAATTCTAGCACAAGGAGCACAACTGAGGATATCATAACACCTGACAGGGGCCCAGTAACAAAGCATGGTACTGGGGCAAAGCCAGACAAGTGGACCTAGAATGAAGAATCCAGAAACAGACCCACACAGCTACGGCCACCTAGCATTCAACAGAGCTGTTACAAACATACACGCGGGGAAACACCTATTTAAACAGGCGGTGCCGACAGAATGGATTAGACCCTTCTCTCTCACCCTGCACAAAGCCCAGGCGCATCCCTACTTCTGAGCCCACCGTGTGCGCCGGTGGGCAGTTCCAAGACTATGGTGGTAAAGACGGCCCTGGTCTTACTTATAACAGTGGATGACAAGACCAAAAAAAAAAAAAAAAAAAGGAAATGAGAGACTTGTGGGGAGGAGGCAAGGGTGGGAGGGAGTTAAACGCAGGTGAAGGGTGGGGGTAATCTGTAATATATAAACATACAAACATACACACTTACAAAACTGCCAAAGAACAAAGTCTTTACAAGTCAAAGTGGGTCAAAGTTAAACATAAAATGCCAATGCTGCTAGAGGAAAATACTTCAAGATGTGTTCATAAATAAGAACTTTCTAACAGGATCCCAACACACAGAAAATTACCCCAAGAACTGATGAACGGGATTACATAATTTACAGTTTACATAAGGCAGAATAAAGTATAGCCAGGCCAGCACAACAGAAGAACACATTGGCTGCTGTATGTCAGATATGAATTCATGAAATAGACTTCTCTCAAAATATAAATCTAAATTGGCCAATAAAGCATTCAGCATCCATAGCCATTGTGAAAGACCAAGTTAGAACTGCCCAGAGGGTCCAGCCTACCCTCACCACTGAGAAACAAGAGCTGAGGAGGGGGAGGAGATGGGGGAGGAGCTATTCACTGTTGCTGAGGCTGCAAACTGGTGCCCACCGTGGAACATGAAGGACTCATGTGGTTTGGTTGTTTGGTTGGTTTGGTTTTTAGAGACAGGATTTTTCGGTGTAGCCCTGGCTGTCCTGGACTCCCTTGTAGACCAGGCTGGCCTCAAACTCACGAAGATCCGCCTGCCTCTGCCTCCTGAGTGCTGGGATTACAGGCGTGCGCCACCTCACCTGGCCATGAAGGTTTCTTAAAGTCAAATAAAAAACTACCATACGAACCCAGCCTGCAGCATATTCCAATAAGGCCTCTTATAGATATAGTTACACACCCATCTTTATCACTGTTCTATTCACAATTACAAAGAAATTTAGTCACCCTAAATGTCTTTCAATAGATGATCAATGAAAACATGGTAAATGTACAATGAAATTTTACGAAGCCATAGGGGGGAAAATGAAACTTACAGGGAAATGAATAGACCTGACAATTCTTAAAGTGACGTGACCCACACTCAGAGTCAAATACTGTGTGCTCTATGAGGCTCAATTTTGCACTGTTTACCTATGTGTGTCATGTGCAAGTACATGACATAAAACCAGACAGGGGAGCCAGAGGGGGTGTTAGGCTGTGGAGGAGCAATAACCTGCAGTGCAAGGTTACAAGAGGTTAAAGAGCACAAATGAGAGGACAGAGGATGGAGGGAGGACGGCACAGAGAGGAGGAGATGAGCACAGTGAGAGGACAGAGGATGGAGGGAGGACGGCACAGAGAGGAGGAGATGACCACAGTGAGAGGAGAGAGGATGGAGGGAGGACGGCACAGAGAGGAGGAGATGAGCACAGTGAGAGGACAGAGGATGGAGGGAGGACGGCACAGAGAGGAGGAGATGACCACAGTGAGAGGACAGAGGATGGAGGGAGGACGGCACAGAGAGGAGGAGATGACCACAGTGAGAGGACAGAGGATGGAGGGAGGACGGCACAGAGAGGAGGAGATGGCCACAGTGAGAGGACAGAGGATGGAGGGAGGACGGCACAGAGAGGAAGAGATGGCCACAGTGAGAGGACAGAGGATGGAGGGAGGACGGCACAGAGAGGAGGAGGATGAGCACAGTGAGAGGACAGAGGATGGAAGGAGGACGGCACAGAGAGGAGGAGGATGAGCACAGTGAGAGGACAGAGGATGGAGGGAGGACGGCACAGAGAGGAGGAGATGACCACAGTGAGAGGACAGAGGATGGAGGGAGGACGGCACAGAGAGGAGGAGATGACCACAGTGAGAGGACAGAGGATGGAGGGAGGACGGCACAGAGAGGAGGAGGATGAGCACAGTGAGAGGACAGAGGATGGAGGGAGGACGGCACAGAGAGGAGGAGATGGCCACAGTGAGAGGACAGAGGATGGAGGGAGGACGGCACAGAGAGGAGGAGATGGCCACAGTGAGAGGACAGAGGATGGAGGGAGGACGGCACAGAGAGGAGGAGATGACCACAGTGAGAGGACAGAGGATGGAGGGAGGACGGCACAGAGAGGAGGAGATGGCCACAGTGAGAGGACAGAGGATGGAGGGAGGACGGCACAGAGAGGAGGAGGAGGATGGCAGGGAAGGTAGAGTGTCAACAACAACAAACCCGTATTTCAAAATGTCAGCCTCATACTTTGAACACCAGCTTTAAAGTATTTAAGGTTATGCTAGAAATGAAAATAAAAGAAGCCTAAATACCTTTCTCCCCTCTCTTCTTTCTGGTCCGGTCTATATGATCCTTAAGCTGGATTCGAACCTGCCTTTCATTGGGCTGGTCCCTTATGAAAGGGTGTTTCAAAAGCTGCTCTGTGGAGGGCCGCTGCGTGTAGTTCTTCACCAGGCAGCCTTCTATGAAGCTGAAGAACTTCTTTGACCTGTAAGGAAGGGAAGCACATCAGCAACAGACATAAAGCTCAGAAGCACCAGCGAGGAGCCTGAAAGCTGCTCCGCCAGTGCACAGGTGTGCCTTACACTTGGTAGTGCGCTGACAATATACCACACACAACTATAGAAGAAGCCTGAAAAAATAAAAATAAAATAAGAAGAAGCCTGGTTTAAAGGAACAGAGTTTCCGTCTAACGTTATCATTAACCATTACACGGGGCCAGCAGAGGCACAGGGGCAGGAGGGAGGGCTTCACTGGGGGGGTGAGGGTGAGGGCGGGAGGGGGGTGTCTACAGATGGAGGCGTCCAGTATCCAGAAAGCAAGAACAAACACAGGGATAAGCAAAGGGCCTGCCCCGGTGGGCAAACACAGGGCATCTCGAGTCTACTGACACGTCAGCCAGTCTTGCAGGGCACGACGCACCAGGTCCTAGTGTTTAGTGGACAGAGACAGAAATGACAGGTTTCACTTGGTGGGGGAGGGGGAGACGGACACAGGGATGGGGACCCTAATCACCTTCATTTGTGCCACCAGCTACTTTCAGAGCTTTGTCCTTTCCCACTCCCAGCCTAATGCTTGAGGAATCATAACCAGCCCTAGCTGTGCATATATACCATATATACATGAGACAGGGAAAGTGTGGGTCTGTGTGTGTGTGTGTGTGTGTGTGTGTGTGTGTGTGTGTGTGTGTGTGTGTGTTATTTTCAGGTTTCCAGGCTTGCAGGAGCAACCTCACTGGCCCAGTTTCAGGCATTCTCGTTGGCTTATCTTTTTAGACTCTGCTCTGTGCCTGTCTCTTGGTCAGCCTTCCTGGCAGCATCCTACCTCAAACTCCCCAAGCTAAGCGCATTTCTTCTGGAGAATCTACAAGTCAGTTCACATATTCTAGCTTTGAAATCGTGTAGGCTGAAATGGGCTCTTAATTACAACCTGTTAGTGATGTTCACGACTGACTATGGTGTACCACAAAGGGTATTTTAATAAATTTTTGCTGAATGAGTGAGTTATTCATCTTTAAGCTTAATTCAGTTCTAATCATGTCACTTCTATGAAGGATATCTTTTTTATATCTTGTATTTTCAAACTATTTTTCAATTCAACAAATATTTATATGTGCATCTATTTATGTTACACTCAATAAGAAACATACATGTACAATAAAGTAAAGGGAAGTGTATATATACATATACATATATACATATATATATATATATATATATATATATATATATATATATGAGCAGATAAACGATCAAACTCACAGAGGAGGAAAAATAAAACTGCTTGAATGGAGTGAGCATAAACAGAAGGTAGAGAATTTGCTCTTCCAACACCATTCAGGGGACAGGACCATGAGCAAAAGGGCAAAAGGGCTGGAGACTAACGAGTCACTCTCTGATGCTATTACAAAAAGTAGCAGAGACTGGAACCAGGTCAGGATCACCTCACAGAAAGGTCCGTGGCTAAAGAGGATCAAGGTAATGTATGTCACACAGCACACGCGGACACAGAGCACTAACCCTTGTTCCCACCAGGGTCATTCATGGAGCTGACTGAGGCTGAATCTCTAAATTCAAAGACTCTCGTGCACCACGTCCCCAAGACAACACTTAGGAACCAACCATACTTTGTAGGTCCCTTTAATAACTGAGTTCTCCTGTCAGATGAGCCTTGAGCATTTCCCTTTCTTGCTTTCCTTGTTTCTTTCTTTCGTTTTTGTTTTGTTTTTTGAGGGTTTCTTTGTGTAGCCCTGGCTGTCCTGGACTCACTTCTGTAGACCAGCCTGGCCTCAAACTCAGAGGTCTGCCTGCCTCTGCCTCCCAAGTGCTGGGATTACGGGTGTTCGCTACTGCGCCCGGCTGCCTTGACCATTTCCCCCCAAAAAGTAACAGAAAGGGAAAGAAGACAGCAGCACAGGGGAAGAAGCTGCTGAACTTTCAAATACTTGGGTAAAATGTGAGCAGCGATGCAGATGAACCGATGGTCTCACGCACCATCTACCGCTGTCTCTGTCTGTCAGGGTCTGTTACACACACATGGTTAGCCAGAATCCACAAGAAATGGAGACAGTGCGGGCCGCTCTTCACGTAGTCTTCCCAGAACAGACTCTCACCACAAAGGCCACTCGGCTTAGCAGGAGCTAAGTAGTTCCTCTGGCCCCTCATCTGGACCGCGGAGTGTCTACTATAAACCCATAGCTAGCGTCCCTGGGATTGGCTGTCAACAACACCCAGACTCATCATCCCTAACTAAGACAAGGGACCAACTGGGGCCAAGATCTTTGCAACTGCCTGACTCATGCGCGCTCTCTAACACTGGTTTAACGCAATTGGGTGATTCTGTTACTCTGAATCAATTATGGTTAATGAGTGTGTAAAGAATGGGAAAAATCTTCCAAGCAAAAGAAAGGCAGGGAAGGTAAAGTGACCGGTGCTGAGCAGCAGGAGATGACAAGAGAGGAGGGGCTCTGCTCACAGCCAAAGGAAAAGGCACTCTGCACAGCTCAGAAAACAGGCGGCCGAGAAGACAGCAGCAGCCAGCAGAAACTGAACCACCAAAGCACCAAAGCCAAATAAAAGGACCAACTCCGACACCCTGTGTGCATTTCAGAATAACAAAAGAAGTAACATTAATTATTTGGAAAATCGGAAATATTTCTAAAAGAAGAAACATGAAAACCATAGCAGTGAGGCAAGGAGAGAGCACAGAGGGGTGGGGGTGCTCAAAAGCAGGAGTGAGGTGGGGGGGTGCTCAAAAGCAGGGGTGACTGCAGACAGGAAGTAGCAGCCAGCATTCAGAAGGGATTAAGCGAAACTCTCGCCCTGCCCTTCCCTTAAAGATTTAAAATCAACCAAAGCATGCCAAGCTGCAACTCTAAACACTTGGCTCAGCTGCTCTTCACGCCCACCTTCCACAGGTGTCAGCGTTCTGTACAACAAATTCAGAAATGCAGCAACCAGAAGGGCAGCAAGCTGCTGAGGAGCAAAGGACCATTCTGCTAACATGCTCTTCTGGAATTAAAAGGATGTGTCTAACTGCCATTTTATAGAACACTATTAAGGTAACTGCCTTCTTTTCCAGACAGGATCTTGCTCTATTACCCAGAATGCTTCAAATTCTTAGGTTCAAACGGTCCTCGTGTGGTGGTCATGTAAGTCGTGGGACCTGCAAACATGCGCTACGGCCCAGACACCCTTCATCAATGTTCAATCTCTTATCAGAGGACTCTCAGCACATCTTTGCCATTTTAGGATGAAAATACTCTGCAACATATTACACTTGAACTACTTAAACATTAAACTATGACCTTTTCTCTGTGCTATGGGGCTTTCAGATGTCACCTCAACAACAACAAAAAGAATCAATGCAGTGTAGTTTTTTTGAGGGTGCGCACTTTCGTAGTACTGAAGTAAAAGTGGCCAAAATTTTATTCCAGAACAAAGTGAAACTACAGGGGGAGGGAAAGAGAAAAAGAAAGAAAGGAGTAGGGAAGGGGGAGAGAGGGAGGGAAGAGTGAACAGAGGGAGGGAAGCAGAGGCAAGGGGTCAGAGGTGGAGATCTATGCATAGCTTACCATTTTTTTGACTTCAGCCTGGGAGGAGGATTTCTGGGAATGAGAAACAGTGCTCTCATTGGATGCATGTCACAGAGAGCTGGGGAAGGAGATGGTTGTGTCAGTAAGGCACTTAGTCACTCGCTGTTGACTTCTGGGGTTCATTCACAAATAATTTCATTCGTAAATAATTGGCATGAATGTCAAGCAGCTGAGATGTCTAGCTACAAACCCTAGGCTATACCTTGAAATTTATCATTTAAAAACAGTAAAATATAAGACCAAAAATACACAACTTCAAATAGACACTGAAAGGTTTTCATAAATTAAAGATAAATATTAATTCAAATTTAAAAAGAAAACATTTAAGTCCTTAAATCATCTTTACGATTATAACAAAATTGGCTGTTTTTTTAAGGTTGGTCTAAGGATTAGAACGGCTTGTATAGGCCTTCAGTGGTTCAAACAGCACCAATGCCTCAACAGTGCGCACAATCAGAGCCTCCACACAGGACTGCTTGTTACTGCAGCTAGTGTCAGGAAGAGAGAGGAAAGCTAGTGTAGAGGCAGCGTTGACTTCTGTGCAATTACTGTCTGTGTTTACATAACTCACTCCAAGGAAGGGGAGTTCAGCACACTACCATGTCACAACCGATGAGGCACATTTTCAGGGAACACTTGTAGGGCACCTGGGCATGCGCACTAGACTAGCAGACACCAATGTCCCGTTGTGAAGGAAAACTGCGCCCAGTGGCCCAGCAATGTGTCCCACTGCCTCAGCATCATATAGGGAAACATAAGGGGCACAGTATTCACAGTGGACATCTACTTCTGCATTGTAACTGTCTTTTAATTGTCGATATTTTTTTATTCATCCAACAAATATTTATTTACCAACTATGTGTGGGGCCGTGACACAGCCTCTGTGCATCTTCCTGAGCAGACCAGGAGGAAACGCTGCGTATCTTTTCCTTCCTTACCTTTTCTATATTTCTATCCCAACCCTAATCAAAGATCAATTTTATGATTGATCAATTTACTGGTTTAACCCAAGGAAAAACAAACTCAAATCTTCACAAAACAATTCCATAAGTAAAAAGGTAATGTCAATTTTTAAGGTCAAAGTAAGAAATAACACATTTTCAAAGATTAGGGATCTATCTCAAACAACATTTCTTAAATGCAAAGAGGAAAAAAGTAGCCTCTATTAATTTCAGATCCTGCAATGAGCAGGCTAAAGACCCAGAGCTCCGAAAGGAGGCTGGTTATCAGGAATGCCCTTTACATCTGCAGCCGCCCCGCTGACAGGTGTGGTTCTGCCCAGTGTCCTCGGTTCTTACAGAACAAATGAGCCCCAAAGGAAGAAAGTTACTTACGAGGGGCACCTTCTGCCATCTCGATGGCCGTGATGCCACAAGACCAAAGGTCACTCTGCAAAACAAAGGAGATTGTCCTAGACACTTATTTTTATTTCCAGATAGCCACACAAATGAAATAAAAGCATCCTTCAGGGAAAAAATACAAGAACAAATCTTGCTAGGAAATGATCACCTCTCCAGCCGTAGGGATCATTTCTATTTACTTAAGCACGATATTATTTGGAGACTGTTGGAAAGTGTTGCCCTTTGTTTGTTTGTTTGTTTGTTTGTTTCAAGATGGGGTTTCTCTGTGTAGCCTTGACTGTCCTAGACTCGCTTTGTAGACCAAGCTGGCCTCGAACTCACAGCAATCCACTTGCCTCTACCTCCCGGGTGCTGGGATTAAAGGTATGCACCACCATGCCTGGCTTAAGTGTTGTAAATTTTATGTATGTGTTAAGGAGTAGAAAATCAGAGTCTGCGATATATTTTTTTAATTCTTCAAATTAAAAGAAAATCTCTTGGCAGCAATGGCTTAAATTAATCTTCGCTGACTAGATACTGCAATGCGTGGAAGCAATTGAAATACGGACTCAGTCTTAACATCACTAACAGGCACAGTAACCACTAAAGCAAAAGTTTTGTTTACGAATAAAATAGTATCACTGTTAGCCTGAACCAGACAATTAAATATGGGTTTTATGTCTGGATACAAAAGTGCATTATGGCTTCACGTCCCTAGGGGTCACTCTATCATCACTTCAGGTTATTCGTATAGCTAAGGGAAGGTATAAAACTCTTTGCACAAGAACACTGCAAAATGTCAGAGGAAGCTATTATAAAGTGTGACAGCGTATTAAAAAGAAATATCCTATCCCAATGTATTCCTGAGGCTAAAAAGGATGCTGGGGGAGGGACACCTGACTGGCCTGTGAGGAGAAGATCTGTGCCTGGCCGTCCGTAAGCAATGTGTCACTCACTGAGATCACAAGCAAAGCAACGGACCAACAAGCAAGCATCTTAGCACTTAGCACGGGCCTGGAAAACGTGCCCTCAAAACCAAGTCCGTATACTTCTCACTGAAGCCCAGTACTTATAAGGGGTGTGCAGTTCACAGGCAAGCCCCCCCCCCCATCCTCTGCAATGCTAAGGACCCACAAATGGTCCTCAATAGCAGGTGCCTCTTACTCTGTAGTCGTACGTGGCGTCTGGGTTCTCATCACAGGCAATGACCTCAGGAGCCATCCAGTAGGGCGTGCCTATGAATGTATTCCTCCGTCCAACCGTCCTGTCCAGCTGAGCACTTACACCAAAATCAACTAAGGAACAAAAAGCAAGAAAAGGCGGAGCACAATTAACAAAGAAAAACGTCTGTGAGGAGGCGTCACAATAAATGCAAACAATAGTGCTTTCTCAGCCTCAAAACTGTCCCAGCGGGCAGCACTGGAAAGGAGTGACTTCTAAGAGCAGGGACACACAACTGCAATGCAAGAAGAGCCTGTACCAGCCCAGAACTTACGAGGCCTGGCCTCAATAACCAGGCACCAGCAGAGGGCCTAGTACAGGAACAATAATAACCTTTGAGCTTTAAGAAAACCTGTGTCAAAAAACAGGTGCAACTGCAGCCAGGCCAGCGAGCACACCCTGGCATCAATAGTTGGGAGCCAAGGGGCCACCGGGCGCAGTGGTGGACTAGGCCAGGCGTGAGCTCAGGGTTCGCACTGTGATCTCAGGCAGAGTCACTGTGGAGAGGCCAGGGTAGCACAAACTTACGGAGTTTGAAAAGAAAGGAGGGAGGGGGATTGGAGGAGGGCCACAGAATGCCCAGGGCCGGCACGAACCGGAGCAACCACAGCATCCGCGGTTCCGGGACCAGCTCAGGGGTCCTGATGGTGGGCCCCAACTTCCGAGTCAGCAAGCAGATAGGCTGTGGGAGAGCTTCGCTTAGGTGAGTCCTGTGAACACTGTCTTGGACCCATCACTAGGGGCTTCAGGAGCAAGGAGCAGGCCTGGCTTTGTGGGGAAGAGCTGCCTGGTGGGGTCACGGCTTGCTTCCCCCTGGCTTCTGTGGTGTAGAGCCCGGGCCTGTCCAGTGGCTTGTGTCAGGCTTCATGTACCCAGCAGCGTCCATTCTGGCATGCTTGGCACACAGGACTGAGCCTCTGGGTGCCTGGGAGTCCAAGGGTACCCTAAGTGTCACATCCTGGCCCTGTCCAGGATCGTGGGAGACCCAAGTGCAATAGCTCATCCTCATGAGGCACCTCAGGTCCCAGACCTCACCTGAGGTGGTCGGGGAGGGAAGTGTGGCCAGGGAGCACCTGTGGCCGCCAGCCCCAGAGTCCTGTGTGTGCCTCACTAGAAATGTCTCTCTCCACTCCTGACCCACTAATGGAGTGATGGTTCCCACTGGGTCCGTGAGGACTACGGAGTCTGGCCACACTGAGTGCACACCTGTGTCATGGGCTAAGTGGTCCCTGCCTCTCCCAGAGGAGGGTTTTAGTGGCCAATGTACTCACTGGCCTGCTGAAGGCCAGCACAGGACCCCACCGTGGGGCAGAATCTCTGCATCCCTGGGGCAAGTCTGTGCTTTCTGTGGCCTCAGCGCTGCCAGGCTGTGGTGGTGGCACACACCTTTAATCCCAGCACTTGGGAGGCAGAGGCAAACAGATGAGAGCAGTGATCTGAACATTAAAAAGCAACTTCTATAGCTCAGATTTTCAAAAAAAGGGAGAATAGACTGTTAGGTGCATGAAGCAAAAGTAACATTAATAAAAGTTAATGCTGCTTTTGTTTGGAAATGTAACAACATAAGCCGGGTGTGGTGGTGCACACCTTCAATCCCAGCACTTGGGTTGTAGAGTCAGGTGGATTTTTGTGAGTTCAAGGCCAGCTTGGTCTACAAAGGGAGTCCAGCACAGCCAAGTCTACACAGGGAAACCTTGTCTCGAAAACAAACAAACAAAAAGTAACAACATAAAAATAAAGTTGGAACAAGTTCAGGGGCAGCTAGGGGTGATTAGAAAGCCCCCACAAAGTCAAGTTGTCTATCTGTTGAGCACACACACACGACTGAAGACGATGCACCAGGTGCTTGACAGAATGCACCAGCCACTACAGCAATCTGGCTGCCGGACTCCCAGGATATTCTGGCAAAGGGGAGTATTTTCTTTTATTTGAGAAATGTCATATGATGTCAAAAGAATTATAAATCATCAACAGTACTATAAGCAGTACCATAAAAAGGAGGCAGGAGTCTAAGGCAGGTCAGAGGGCCACAGAAAGCCCCTGAAGACAGGGAAAATTATAACTTGAAAATGAGGAGAGATGCCCTCACTGGAGAACGATATAAGCAAAGGTCTAAGAAGTAAAGGAAGTGCTGCTGCCACCAACATACCCAAGAAGCATCTTGATTTACTTTTATGAGCATTTTTATTCCTGCTCTTCCCTCTCCTTCTCCTCTCTCCCCCCACAGCACCCCGCCCCTTTCCTCCCACAGCAGGCTGGCTTCAAGCTCACCATCTTTCTGTTTCAGCCTCCCAAGTACTAGAAACATACCACGCCAGGCACCAGTGAGGACAGTATTTAAGTAAGAGAGTCAAAAGGTCTGACTTCTAATGTTGGTACAGGGCTGGAAGTGTGCCCCAGTCACGGCCCTGGGGTTGGGCCTCAGCGGTGCCCCTTCCCCTAAGTTAATCCAAACGGAAAGTTTTTAAAAGCTTCGTGGTGTGGCTGTTCTATCCAGACAGAGTGGACTACAGAAGCACGGGGCGGGGAGCGGGGGCAGGGTGGGGGCTAGCACCAGGAGGGTGCAGCAGACCATGTGCGTGCCAGCCACCTACCAAGCTTCACCTCGGCGTTCTCAGTCAGCAGCACATTCTGGCCCTTGATGTCTCGGTGAATAACGTGGTGAATGTGGAGATGTGCCAGCCCCTGAAAAGACAAGCAGAGCGCGCTTCAGTTCTCTGCCCCTGGACGTAGACAGCCAGGAGCACCCTTTATAATAAGGGGTACACGTGGCCAAGGTTTTGTAGATCCACATTTAGAACATAGAATTTGCCCTTGGTACATTCCCAGGAAGGCACTGCCAGCCCTGCCACACACACAGAAAGCAGCGGGCTGGGCTTTGCATCTGGTTTGAGCTGTGCTGATGATACAGACTTTGGGTTGCCGTCTGGAGTTTTTCTGCTATAATTTGTGCTATTTATGTACAAGACAGTCCTTTCCCACAGCAAACGTCTATCTCTCAGTGGGTAACCCTGTGAACTTATGAAGCGAGACCCATCTCAGGGGACCAGTAAAGAGTTATACATGCGCTTAAAATCTGGATCTTAAAATGCAGGCCTTTCTTCCCACTACACAGGAACATGTTCTTAAGTGCTGATATATCCCAGTTCTGTCCAAGTGTAAAATCACTGTGCCACTAGAGCAGCCTAGAGCAGGAACCAAATGCCTCGCTTCCCGAGGCAAACAAACTCCTGGAATGTGCACTGTTGATACCCTGTGTTCCGACTGAGCCCAGCAGCATCTCCCAAGAGGTGATGGGAAAATGCACGCCACATCCAGCCATGCTGTAAGGCAGCGGTGTACCACTGTACCACTCACCAACCGTGCTGTAAGGCAGCGGTGCACCACTGTATAGCTCATTTATTTTTCTCTTCCTGACCTGAGGAGCTACAACCCAGAATTTGTGTCCTTAAGACAGAGCAACCTATTTATTCTGAAATATGTCAGCACTAAAAAGGTAGGTTACTTGTAAGGGGGTTGAATTTTCTATTTTAAAAAAGTAAGAGGGGGAAGGGTACTGTGATGGTGGAGGCAGGCAGAGTCTTTACTCTGTGTGTGTGTGTGTGTGTGTGTGTGTGTGTGTGTGTGTGTGTGTGTGTGTGTGTACACACACATACATGCTGTGGTAGTAGAGGCAGGCAGTCTTTACTGTGAGAGTGTGTGTGTGTGTGTACACGCATGCTGTGGTAGTGGAGGCAGGCAGAGTCTTTACTCTGTGTGTGTCTGTGTATGCGCGTGAGCACGCGCACACATGCTGTGGTAGTGGAGGCAGGCAGAATCTGTACTGTGTGTGCTGTGGTGGCGGAGGCAGGCAGTCTTTACTGTGCAGCCCAGCCCGGCTTTAAACCTGCTGGGATCGCGAGCATGCACTCTCAAGCCTACCTTGTATGCATTAATGGCAACGGCTCTAGATCACTACTGTTCAAGCACAGCCTGTGTGATGCTCATCTATCCTTCATCATGCAAGTGTAGTGCTGTGGCACAAGGTGTAATGAGGAGCAGCCCAGACAGACAGCACGTTAGTGCCCTGCTCGGAAGGCCCACTCCCACTCAGCACGCTGTGACACCTAACACTGCACGGGCAAACGAGGCGACTTCACTCTTATAGGATTTCTACTTCTACTGCTTCAGCTCACTTGCTCTCTAACTTGTAGGAACTTCCTTCTTGCCCTGCAGCATCTTCCTATAAACATGAGCAGCACAGTGACAGCTCCTGCGCAGCGCTGCACCCCACAGCGAGGGTGGGAGACCATGCCAGTTACCCACACTGTGTAAAGACGACTGCTGCTTCCACTCAGCAAACAGTTCCTAATACAGCTATCCTGAAGCATAATCATTCAGACCAAACAAAGACAAAAATGGATACATTTCCCTTATACGCAGCAAATACCCTGTGATCCAGGCCTGACCTGAGGCCACAGCCGTGCCTCCTTGGTAAAGATGCCAAGTCCATCTCTACTCAGACTGTTACATTAACCAGATCTGTGTTTCTAAACTAGGAAACTGTTGTCTTCTAAGTCTAACATATTTGACTACATGTGACAACAAAGCAGTGAGACTGTCCCTCAACGATGGTGATGCAATGTCCTAAGTTCTCACCTGCCGTATGGAATACTGCCTTCAACCCAATGAGAACACTGTGGCTTAGAATGTGAGCAAGGAAACAGGCAGGGCGGGACAGAGTGCTTTGCTGGTAAACCCCAGCGTTTCAGTAGGCTAGCCCACAAGAGAACTTCTGACAGCATACTGAGGACCCTTGCCTGGTCTAGTCTTCCCTAATACCCATAGAGTATGAGAAAGGCTTTCCATCTGGAAACCAGCTATCTACAACAATATCCGGGAGCCCAGATGACTCAGTGGGGCGCCTTCTATACAAGACCTCACCTCCACTTTGCTTCTGCTTCCTCCGTCAGCAACAACACATAGTAACTCCTTAAGCAACCACTAGCATATAATTTGGCCATTTCTTTGTTTTGAACTAACACTCTAGCATAAAATTTTCTACGGTAGATGGCTCACAGGTGGAGAAGCTTCTTGTTAAAGATGCTCACTAGGAGACAATCTGCAGCATTTCCAGAGGATGCTGTGTGCCACCACATGGACCAGAGCTATGAGCAGCTAGCTGGGCTTCTCTTCAGTGCTCTTGAGGTCAAAGGTGACAAAAATGCTAAAATAAATACATTATACTTGGTACATAAAACTGTTTCTCCCAGGTGTATAGAAACAGGCAAGTTACCTTAGATGTCTGAGATATACTCTGTGCCTCGGATATTATACTAAAACCACCGATTTCTCTACTTGAGAAATTGTGTATCTGCCAGGCAGGTGCGGTGCTCCACCACTGAAACTGCAGCACACAGGAAGTGAAAGCCCACAATCTAAAGCTACTACATGCAGAACAGAGAACAGTATCAGTGAAGCTTCTCGAGCCTCTGCTCGCTCCAGAGGGCCAGCCTGTCTGCTGCTGTGCCCTGCCTGTCATCAATGAGCCCCCACGGCAGCAGCTGCTCCCTGCTCGGCGCAGCTCTCTGGGAGGCGCCGGGTACTCAATCACGGCACGTGTGAGCACCTACAAAGGATGGCTCTCCTGCCATCACACTCCCTACCTCACACTGGTCTTTTTAAGGACTCGCTTTTGAAGGCTCCGTAAGATATGAGCAAATAGAAATTAAAACATTTCTCTAGGAAGTCTACTCGACAGCTTTTAAACTTGTAGTCTTCCATGAATTTTAAATATAAAAAGTAAATTTAGTTACAATTTTAAAAATGACTAGCTTGGGAAATAAATAAATTTCAGTTTAGGTCCAGAGTCTTTATTTTTAAGATGTGGAGGGATAAGTAATGGAGGCAAGTAACTTTAAGTACGCAGTTTAGGAATGAAGGAAAACAAAGGCTATGGTAGTGGGGTGCAAGAGGTCCTTTAGCAACTCAGATAAAGCGTTCAAATACGAAGCCCTGAAAACCTCACATGACTGAAAACCCAGCCACGTGTAGAACCTGCTCTGAGCTCATTCGGCAGCTTTGCAATCGGCTGTAAACAACATGAAGCATTAGGGCTGGACTTCATAAATACTCTAAGAGACTCTGACAGCTAATGCCAAGGTCCGTGGAAGACTTGGAAAGAGGCCCCGGTGCTGTTGGTACTGATCTGCAGCCTCTCCTGGGCTGCCTGCAGACACAGCATGCAGGTCACTTCTCACCTCTGTCACTGATGCCCTTTAAATGGCAAAGGGAAGATGCTGCTGGGTACCTGGTAATGAGCACAACTCGGAGAACCTCAGCGGCCATGGGGCATGCCTGAGACAGGTTCCAGGCTTTGTTTCAATGTTTTCCAACTACACAGGGCAAGCTCTTGGGTCTTCACAGAGCTGAGAATCAAACCATGATGCAGAACAAACTACTAATGAGGAACAAGGAATGCTTGGCTCTCAAAAGACAATGGTCTCTATATGTCAAGCCAATGCAAAGACACGCTCAGGATTCGCTTGCAAGCGGAAGCCAAGATCAGAAGGGGACACTGAAGGGACACTTGGTCCTGCTCGCCTTACCCTGAGGATTTCTCTGGAGATGTAGGCAATCCAGTCTTCTTTGAGTGTGTTTCCTTTGGTGTTCTTCACAAGGTCTGTGATGGACCCAGCCCCACAAAACTCCATAACAAGCTATAGGACAGACAAGACATGTTGTAACAACCACATCCAAGTTAGAACACACAGGCCTGTCGCCCACTTCCCTCCACACCCAGGCACATGCGATATCACGTTGGAAGCATCCAAGAGAGGTCGCGCAGCTCGGGAGATCAAGCGTGCCCTATGCTCAGCAGCACATCGTCCCCCCTCCTTCTACAGGAGATTACTTTAGTGGTCATTGCTCCCAAGTTATCCGGGATCTGTATTCCAGAAGCTCTTTCCTGAGATGTGTTGTTCTTACACACTATGGTCTTCAGATATTTTGTAATATTTCCTATTAACTGAGTTTAAATCAAAAGGCAAATGGTACTTCCATGCCAACACACAGTTTTGAAAATGTATTATCTGCAATATCTAAATATAATAACTACACTTGTAAACTGGATTTAAGCAACAGAAATAAGAGTAACTGTTTCGTTTCTATTTCCTGACCTTTCCCTTCCCTCTCTTCCTCTTTCTCCTCTCCCTCTCTCTGGTTTGTACGTCTATGTTTTGCTCTGAGTGACAATGACAGCAACAGGCTCCTCGTCTGAGCACACGGTTCCCAGCTGGTGGTGCTGTCTAAGAGGTTCTGTGAGGGTGAGGAAGTGCAGTCTTGCTAGAGGGCAGGCTGGTGACAGGCTTTAGGTTTTATAGGCTGGCCCTACTTCCTGTCTGCTTCCTGTGAGGGGATGTGAGGTGCAGCCTTCCGCTCCTGTCTGCCCTGACTTCCCACCATGATGCGGAGTAAACCCCTTCTCCTCTAAGTCACTTCCCTTAAACATAACAGAACCCAAAGGAATACAGTGTGTGCTCTAAGACTGAACCCAGGCACGTCGCCACCTACGTTTTATTTTTTCTGAGAGAGCGCATGCGCACACACATGTACGTGGAAAACGAAGGACCTCCTCAGGTCTTGTTCCTCAGATAAAGTCTCCACCTTGCTTTCTCTTTTCTTTGGGGGGAGGGGAGGCACACAGTGTGTGTAATTGTGTAACAATAAGGAACTCTCGGACCCACAAGTGTAAAAAGTCACACAGTATTTGTCTTTCTGAATCTCCAGTTGCATCTACTTCTCAGCAAATGGCATGATGCCCTTCTTTATGGCTGAGCAGAATTCTAGGCTGTATATATAAATGCGTTTCTTTTCTATTCATCTGCTGGTGGGCATGCAGTCTGGCTGCATAATGTGGCTAGTGTGATTGGCACTACAAACAGGTGTGTGTGTGTGTGTGTGTGTGTGTGTGTGTGCGCGCGCGCGCGCGAGCGTGTAGCTCCCCTGATCTGTCACGGTGGAGTCCCTTGGGGCTTCCTCAAAGCAGGACAGCTGGACCATGTGCTACTGCTACTTTTAGCTTTTGTGAGGAACTTCCACCGTGGCCAACAGTGTGTATGAGTCCTCGTCCCCACACCGTCACGGGAGTTTGTGACAGCTTCTCATGATGGCTAAGGAGGCTGAGCACATGCACATATTTGTTGGCGATATGCACTTTATTTGAGGATGTCTACTCATTACTCCATCTATAGATTGCGTTGTCTGGGTTTGCTTGGTTTTTTTTTTTCTAATTATTTCTTAAAATATATTGTCAGATTTTCTCCCACTCTGTAGGATAGCTTCTTCGTGTTTCATTTCTTGTGCAGATCTGTTCGTTGCCAACTGCTGGTACTACTTCCTGAGCTACTGTGGTCCTTCCCAGAAAGCCCCCGCCTGTCCTCATCTTGAGGCGTCTCCCCTATGCTGCCCTCTAACGGCTTCAGAGCTTCAGGTCACACTAAGACCTCTGACCCGCTTTCGACTCCTTTTGTACATTATGAGAGGTTGCAATCTAGCTCCATTCTTCTGAGTTCCCAAGACTCATCTGCCACAGAAGCTGTGCCCCTGGTTGCACAGACTGGCTTGAGTCCTTGATTCTGTCCTTTTGGTCCCTCTTTCTCGTCAGCCCCAGGCTGCTGGCATTTTCCACACTATCCTTTTAAAAGTAACTAGGAAAAAAACTGCCAGTCTATCTTTTTTGCCTTATAAATTCAAAACCTTTAGTTTAACTCACAAAGGACACTCTCTCAGTCACCCTTCTGACTATAAATGGTTTTTTTTGTTTTTGTTTTTAAAGGTTGAATGTGTCAGTTCAAGAAATTTCCATGGAATTTACTGTTCATAATAAACTGCTCTCATTAACGTTACTAAATGAATGACTGAGAACACTGACTTTTCTTTACGTCTCTTCCACCTTAGTGTGAAAGAGAAAGAGGAATTTATTGAGCTTTCTATCAAAGCGCTTCCTGTGACGCGGCCTCACATTCCTGATGTCTTTCAGGGACGCTCCTGGCCCTTTGCGTTTGCTCCTTTGTTGCTCCATGTTCCCTGTGAGCTCCTTGAGTCCCTTACGTAATAACCGCAGCCAACAAGCACACCCAAGGCGTGCAGACATCTACCTACCCAGAGTTGGTCATCGTGTCCTGGAGGGCTCTTTTTAATGAAAGCACCATAGTATGTTGCAATATTTCTATGATGAGAATATTTCTTCAGCATATTTATCTCCAGTTTGATTTCTTCCTCTTCATCCTTAAAAAATAAAAATAAAAAAACATTTGACTTGTGAATGACTTGATTTCTTGGAGAAATATACACTCTCTTCACTCTCACTCACCTTTCTGAACGTGACAAGAAAAATGAGGTAACAAGTGTGATAAACAGTGGGGCTGCCGGGCAGGGCTGCAGCTCCTCCACTACCTGTAACCTCAGGCACCTACTGACTTCTCTGGGTGGCAGTTTGCTTAAGTGAAACAACACCACACATAAAAAGGAATTTGACTAATACTATTTCAATTAAACATTTTTAAAAATCCATCTCCTCCTTAGAAAACATTTATGAATACATTTACGAGAAGAAAAGTTTCGCAAGGTATTGGACAGGTGACTTCAGGGGGCCGTGTACAAGGTTCTGCTCAGGTGAGGCAGCCGCCATATAAGGGTGGATACAGACTCCTCTCTTCCTTGTGCTGCCATCGCAGTAAATTAAGTTGAGCAGCAGAAGAACAGAGAGCCCTTGTGAGAAGGTGAAAACAGGAAGATGTGGGAGGTAAAAGATGTGCAGGCACTAACCCTAAGCTGTCCTGTGAGTGGCCAGGGATGCGCAGCGCAGTCTGCCTCCCTCCCACACTCGGGGAAGAGGCTGCACCAGTCACCACAGGCATTTCATTCTGATGCCGGCTGCACACACCTATAAGCCTCCCTCCTGTGAGAGGGCAGGTTAAGGAAGATCTCTAAGCACCCTCCAAAGGAGGGGGGAAAAATCAGATTTAAAGTGAGAAAAAGAATGGGGGTAGTGGCGCAGGAACAGCCTTGGGGAAAGAAAGAACAACGCAACCCTGACAATCAAACCTCGACCCCTTATGCACTCAGTCCATCCCTGCAACCCCCTTAGACGTCTGCACGAACACACTCCACATTTACACTTCTCCCTTTCCTGGACATCTTGGGATTTCTGAGTAATATGCAGGTGTGTACACATGCATGTGTAGTGAGGCACAAGTGTGTGTGTGTGTGTGTGTGTGTGTGTGTGTGTGTGTGTGTGTGTATGTGTGTGTAAGGCACAACATCTGAAAACATCAATTGCTTTAGGATACATTTACAGAAGGTGTCTTAAAGCCTTAAAAGAAAAACAGTGTATTTTAAGATAATCCATTAGATATCAAAGACCAAAGAAAATGGAAAAATGAAAAACATTAAATACAATTTCAGTTGTACATTTTGCCTTAGAAACCACAGGCCTAAGAAGGCATACAGGTGCCTTACAGCTGCACTTCTAAGGACAGGAGCTCTTCCCCTTGGTGTCACTACCAACAAAGACAGGCTAAAGACACAGATACTGAAATGTTACAGCATGTTCTGCAAATACAACTGTCTTGTAATTTCCACAGGAGATGACTGCCAACACAGCAGAGTTTCATGGCAAATATGGACTTTATAAGGACTCTCCTCTGAGCCCTGTAGAGAGAAAAGTCAAACCAAATGCTTATCATTTCGGCAAGTGACACAAGCACGGCCAACTTCAAAGTAGCAATGAAAACTGGGATAATAATTATGGTTATGGCACTATCTTAATTCAACACAAAACTAGCACTTAACTTGCCTGATATAGAAAAGTGCCTCTATTTGAATTTTCTTCTCCAAAGGAACTTTATACTAAAATACAGCAGAATGATAATTAACAAAACTGGGTCATAGAGAGGCCTTAACTATGGCCTTCACCTGTTCACACGCACTCATGCGCACAGAATAAGGTAGGATAATATACCTGAGGCACGAGAAGGTGGTCCCTGGTTGGCAAGGGACACTTGAGGCCTGATTACAAAGCTGTCTAATGCTGCTCCTAGAATAAGGCCCACAGCTAAACACATGCTCCAAAGACCCGACTGCGCCTTTTCCTTACATTCACTGTAGCTAGGCAATCACAACCGAAACTAAAAATAATTTTAAAATAATATAAGTAAAAATAAAATAAATAAATAATAAACATACAGAGAGTTGGAGTACTGAAAAAAATAAAAAAGAATACACAGCCAGGTGTAATGGCACCTGCCTTTAATCAAGCACTAAGGAAGCACAGACAGGGGGAATCTCTGAGGTTAAGGCCAGTTTCATTTACAAACAGAGTTCCAGGCCAGCCAAGGACACATAGTGAGACCTTGTTTTTAAAAAGAATACATGTACAAAACAAAAAGGTTAATTTTAACAAGGCATGGAAAAGTTAAAATATGAACTGTCTAAAAGTTCCATCAGCCAGCCTTCAGCTCCCTGCCCTGGTTTAGAGACATTCCTACCCATAGTACCCTACTCCTCACCTTCTTCCCCGCTCCATCCGGCTTGTTACCCCGGGTCATTGTCCCATCACATTGGACAAGAGGGTCAGCTTCTTAGCAGAGCCTAACCGCTGTAAGAGTCTCTCATACGCAGCTCCCTGGGCAGTAATTAAGAATCAAAACAGCCTGACTAGCTGCAGTGTACTTTTTCTTTAACAAAGAAACTCTACCAGGATCCCGCTGGTCATCACTTTAACTCAAGAGCTTCCAAAGGTACTTTGTACTTCCACAACCCAGTGACGAGAAAGCCAGCATATTCTCAAGTTGTTAAAAGCTTAAGTTCAGTACTGTCCACTGGTCTGAATATACAATATGAACTGAGACATATGACCAGCAGGTTTTCATGACACTTGGTTCTGCTGATTCTAAACATCTCCAGACAAAGACACATTTTTGTCTTCTGTAACTATGCTGCACCCTCCTAAGACTCACACTGGAACACCTTCCAAATGGAGCTGCAAACTAGACGTGGTAGAGAAGGCCTGGAGCCCCAGCATCTGGGAGGCTGAGGCCGAAGTCAACTCGAGAGAGGCTGTGGACTAGATAATTAGAGTAAATGAGACGCAAGAGCTTAAGAACAACCAAATTTAACAGCAGCCTTTCCACATGACTGAAGCATCAGCCAGAGGTACAGTGATCGCACTCATTTACTTGCCAAAATATGCCCTAGAGGTGTTAAGCAGTCAAGTCCTAAGGCCCAAGAAACCACGCTGGCTGCGTGGATTATGGAGCTTCTGAACATCGTGCTCAAGGGTACCCCAGGGGTTGGGAAAACAACACTGGGCAAGGACCTCGCATCACAAGCGTGGCTGAAGAATGTGCATGTGGGTGATTTAGCTGGAGATGGCTATGAGGAAGAATATGGTTGTCCTCTTTTAGATGAAGACACAGCTGGTGATGAGTTAGAGTCAGGTGAGAGAAGGCCCATTACTGTTGATCACCATGGTTGTGATTTCTCTCCTAAACGCTGGTTTCATATAGGTTGTGTGTTGAGAACAAATAATCGCATACTGTACAAACGACTTGAAACAAGGGGTTGTAATGAGAAGAAACTACAAGTGTGCATGAGATTTCTCAAGTTCTTCATGAAGAAGCCATAGCATCTTACAAAGAAGAAACTGTGCACCAGCTGCGCTGGAATGATCCAGAAGAGCTGGAGTGTGGTGTCAACCACACCTCCAAATGGATTGGGCAATGCGGCAAAGATCGTAACTCTTAGAGACTGGGTGGCCAGGCACCATCACAGTATACACCTCTACCCCAGATCTTAGGAGGAAGCAGCTGGTCTACATAGTGAGTTCTAGGCCAGCTAAGGCTGCATAGTAAGATTCTGTGTCAAAGAAAAAAAAATAAGCAAATAAATAAATAAATAAATGGAATAAAATAAAAGCCTGGCCACAGCCACCCTTGTTGATAGCACTCAGTCCACATAACAGAAATGCTGGAGGATCAGCAGAAAAAAACTGTGCTGCAGTGCTAGCTGCTGCCTGGATTTCTTCTTCTCCATGAGAAACCTTAAGCAATCTCAAATACAAATAGAATTTATTAAGGGTTGAACCTGAAAATTGTCTTCAAATTCAACCAATAATAAATCTTAACAGTGGGTACATACCTTTTAGATTTAATCACTAAAATGTGGGTGATCTCTTAAAATAAAAATGGAAAACTAAGATTTAAAAAAAGGAAAAAAAAAAAAGAAACTCAGCAATAAAAAGCACTGAGAGGAAGTCGTGGTCTCCTTTCCAAAGCCCTGGATATGATGATGTCACAGACACTCTGAACATTACTTCTGTTGTTTTTATGATTTTAAAACAGATGACTACTACACATAATAAAATAAAAAGGCATTTGGCACCACTTACTGTCATTTACTGCCTAAATATGCAGGCCTAGCCTTGGAGGGAAAGCATCAGAAATATAGAATTGGCCAAGGCGCTTTGGGCCAATTACAACTAGAATCTTATGACCAAGACATATTATACAATATTCTGCACTGTCTACAGTTATAATGAGCCTGGTCTTGGGTTCCAATTTCTCCTTGATCATCACTTTAAACTGTAGGGGCGGGAGAGATGGCTCAGCAGTTACAAGCACTGGCCAGAGAGCCCAGCACCCACACGGAGGATCACAACCATCTGAAACCCCAGTTCCAGGGGATCCAATGTCCTCTTCTGGCTCCTGGGGACCAAGCATGCATGTGGTACACAGACATGCATGCAGGCAAAATATCCATATACAATAAAATAAACAAATCTTTTTCTTAAAAAAAAAATTAAGTCTGGCAGTCTCATTTCAATAGTTAATAAATATCCGCATGCGACCACAGAAGTAAACACCTCGTTCAAGTAGAAGATGCAGCAGTAAACAGAGGTAGGGCTGGAATTTAAACAAATAAGTGAACTGAAAAGCTACACAAAGAGAGCCTATATATAGTATCCCATGTGTCTAGGCTTGAGTCCAACCTACTGTGCCCTTCAGGGGAGGCAAGGTGAGCACAAATAGGGGGATCTGGAGGAGGAGTGGAGGCCCCTTGGAGCAAAAGGGAAGAAGGCTCTGTTCCTGCTTCCTCCAATGGCGAGGCAGCTGCTGACCCCCCTCTTTGTGAGTTAATGCAGCTGGTGCCAATTAGCATTTTGGCCTCTGACCAACAGGAGCAACTCTCATAGAGAAGCTCTTTGTCTGGAGCTGGGTTCTGACAGTGGGTGAGCTTTCAGTTGGTTCCCTGGCTACCAGAGGATGGGGGCTGGGAGGAGCCAGCATCTGCCCAAATGAAAAGCACTGCCACTGCAGTGCATGCTGCTAGCTTGGCTGTTTGCTTTTAAATGCCTCCCTCCTTCAGAGTTCTGCTGTAAACAGGCTTGGTTCGCAGGGCCTAGAGTATGCTAGGCCAGTGCTCCACCGCTGAACTTACTAGGCTTTTGGGGCTCCCTTAAACCGTTGCTTTAAACCCTTACTGTCTAGGTTCTCTCTCAGACTTCAGAGATGTTCATTGGGACCCAAGAGGACTGGGAAATGCTCTGAGTTTATCATCCTACCACCTGGCTTCTTTACAAAGTTAATCATCACTTAGTGGCCACTGAACAAATGGGGGGGGGGAGCAACTGCCGGCCCTGGTGAGGCTGGAGAGAGGAGCCTCATAGACTTCTGAGCTGAGATCTGCAACTGAGAATACTCCTCAAAGAAGAGACTGTTAAAGCCAGCTGCTACTGAGCTATTCCTTAGGGCTGCATCTGAAAGAAAACAAACCGCTGTCACCCTGCAGAGTCCTGGTGGATCAGAACTTGGGCACCTTAGCCCGAGCCGGTGAAAGGTGGCACAGACAGATGAAATGTAACTTGGTTATGATTCAAGCATAAAAAGTTACACAACTTCAATTCACCATTTCTACAAAATGTAAATAACAATAATTTTACAGGTTCTAAAAGAGGATAAACTTTAGAATAAAATTAGGAGAATGGGGTCAGACCACAAGAATAACAATGTTCAAAATTAACATCCTCCCCAAATCACCTGGCGCTATGGTGAAACTCATCGCCAAACTCGCAACAGCCAAAGTGAAAACCACATATGCACAAAAGCTTGCTCAAAATGTACAAAGACAAACATCTCCTTAAACACATCCAGTACTAATATTAGGGTCACCTCTTTTCTATGTAACGATCAACGCACTTGTCCGGTAATGGCCATGGCCTTGAAGCTCTTCATTGCCAGCGGCATGCCTAGTCAGCACAGGCCTCAGAGAGCCTTCCAGACCCCTGCCTAACATACCCTGTCGCGTGCTGAGGTTTTTCTATCAGGCCTTATTGCTCAGCTGGCATCTAGCAATGACTTTTAAAAAGAAATATGTAACACCATTCACCTGGAATAAAGACACGCCTGAGACTGCAACTAAGATATCAGCACAGCGGGCAAAACGCTTTCCCTGGCTACACAGCACTCATTCCTGAAGGACCCCACGTGGAGGGCTGCAGCTCCCGTGACTGAGACCATGAAACCACAGACCAAAGCAGAAGTCTGCGATAAAGCCCCCAAACAGCACAGCAACAAACAGCAAATGGCGGTTCTCAAGAAGCCCAGTAAGACACGGGTTTTCCAGGCCCCCAAATTACTAGGTTGTTCCAAACCTAGTCAACACCCAGAAATCATGGTCAGGCCCGGTTTTTAAGGCAAGGGGTGAGTGCTTTCAATGACACAACTTCAAATAGTCCATATTCATTTCCAAAGCAAAGTTCTCTACAAAAAGGTGATTACACCTGCACATTTTCTAAGTCCCTAACTTTTTAATTATGAGAAAAAGGACTCCAAAATCTAAAACTCAGAAGCTAGCTAAACAGTATGACCTTGACAACAAAATGTGCCCATGCACCAGGTAAGTGTGCACAGTTCAGACATCTATAAGCAGCGTCAAATAGCTCACAGAAGAAAGGCAAGGGCGGAGGGGGAATCCTAGTGAAGACAGTCTCCAGGTTAGCGCCTTCTTTAAGCTCCCAATTCCCCCATGGCTACACATGAGACTTAAACAGAGCTTTCTGGGAGTTCTTATGGTCTACCTCCCTGTGTGGACATCCTCTGGTTCCCATGCCTAACTTTGTAGGGTTACGGTCAAACCTGAAGAACCGCACAGTCTCGCTAGGATTGGCCAGAAGCACTCCAGGCCTCAGGCTTGTTCCTTCTTGTCTGCTGTGACTACCTATCCAGCCCGTGACCTCAGATCAGCAGTTTCCAAACCTAAGTCCTTCCCAAAAGGAAGAAAGGAAGAGGCTTGTCGGCCCAGCTTTCCTCAGCTGACTGCAGAGGGCCCTCTGCAGTTACAACTTCACGCCACGCACACATTCATCTGTGCCAGTGGCAAAGTCCACGCAGTTCCTCATACCACACACAAGAAAGAAAAGACCCTGTACACTGAATGTGTGGCTCAAACAGAACCAAGGCAGGACTGGCAAAGGACAGCTCCAAAGGCGTGGTGAGCAGCACCTGTCCCTGGCCAGCCCTTGACTTCAGGTGCACAGAGGCTCCTGCTTTCGTACTTGGCATGCTCAGACAAAGGCCCCACTCTGAAATGCACCTTCAATTAAACAGAATAAAGGGACTTCTGCCCCTACCTACACAACTACAATTAGACAGATGCTGAAGGGGTTAAGACATCAGGCAATGATGGGCAATGGTTCCTGCCTTCAGAGTCTGGACTGTAACCAAGGGCAGGGGATTACAACAGAGCAAGAGCAGCCTGTGAGGTCTGGAGACTCCACGGCAGCCTCGTGAACAGGAAGCCAGAGAAGAGAGGACTGAATGAACGTGAGACTCCAACACAACACGGAACCCTTTTCTGGGTTGCACTGGAGCACCAGCTCCCCATCAATAACGCACCTGGAGTCAGGGGACGACCTTAGTCCTCCCCAGGCTCCTAGAACAGAAACCAGCACTCACTGCCGTAAGCCCATCTGGAAAACATCATTTCACAGGGCTTCCTAAGCCATGGTCAGCAAGTAGATGAGATCCAACCCCCCAGTAGCTACGGTAACTGCACCGCCCTACAACATCAAGACTATTATAAAAGGATAAAACATTGTGAATTGGGGGCTGGAGAGATGGCTCAGAGGTTAAGAACACTGTCTGATTTTTCTCTATAGGTAGGGTGTGTGTGTGTGTGTGTGTGTGTGTGTGTGTGTGTGTGTGTGTGTGTGAGAGAATATGTAAATACATGTTCAGTAGCCCTCACAGCACCTGCCCCACTGAACATTATTATCCACTGCATACAACAATGATACTTTTGCTCTAAAATTAACACAAACCAGTCTCTCATACTCAGCTGCTTTACATACAAGATGGGGAATCCATTCCTAGCAGGTGAGGCCACCCACAGTGGTAAATAAAAAATTAGGTTATCATGAAAGTATACTCACAGCACATAGTGCAAAGCAAGCGTGTGCTGCGGTTTGAAGAAAGTGAACTACAATTACCTTTAGCTTTAGGAAGCATTCCTACAGCAGTCCTTAACAGTAAACAAACCCTGGTGAAAGAAGACACAGAGCCTGGCATCACCTTCCTGCTACCAGCAGTGGGCAAACAGGAAATCTCGAACAGTTCATCAGCTCACCATTGTGATGAAGTAAGAGGGCAGAGCAAGGATGTCACAGGCCAAAACAGCCAATGCTGGTGTGATGTGACCGGCCAGTCAAGCTAAATCTCTTGCCAACAATGAATAACAATTTGAGTCCTAATAGACAGGACTAACTAGATATGCTGTTACCTCCATCCACACAATGACGCAAAAACCTGCAGGTGTTCCTGCCTAGAAAAACAGGAAAAATGACTCTCACCCGCAGACACCAAAACAACCGGTAAGGAAAGCTAACTAACTCTAGTTAGCCACTGTTGATGCTGAAGCTACCCAACAGTGGTACACGAGGGAGCAGCACTGTGAGGCTCTCCTGCTGCCCATCCCGACTGCATCGCACGGTGTGCTCTGACACACTGCGCATCCCTGATGATGCTGGGCGCTGTGTGTATCTTACCAGAGAACAGCTGTTCTTTCCAATGTAATTTTAAAAGACATATAAGACAACAGTTAAGACAGGAGATTTTGCTGGATAGAAAAATAAATTTTTACAGGATTAGCATGATCCAATTCAAAAGGGTAAACAAGGCAAAACTTCTTTAGTTTTGAACACCAAGGTTAGTGCTACCTTAGGCCCACTGCCTTAACCACTCAAGACTCCATCCAGCACAGCAGGAAGGCTGCATACCAATTGTATGAAGTAAAAGAGAAACAGGGACTTGTACTTTAGATAACTAGAAAGGTAGGTGACTATAACACTGCTTGACTATGAATCACGGTACAGGACACCAGCACTGCTCATCTCACTCTGGGCTAACAGCAGCTCACTAACTTGAGCCGGCTCTTCAGTCTCTTCTTTCCCTCTCTATTCTAGAGTGGTGGGGACATTGCAAGTAAGTCAACAGAGAAGAGGGAGGCAGCAGAATTCTCTAGAAAAGAGGTCTGGGAGAAGGCCTTCAGAGCACAGGCCACAGCGGACAGCAAGGCCACTCCCTACTAACAATACAGCCATCTCTCCCCAGGGACCCGCATCTCCTGGCACTCTGCATGACCGTAAAGCAAAACACATGGGAAGAGTTTGCCTGAAGTCTCCTGAGGTTAGCCAAGTGAGAACAATTGTTTTAAAACTGGAACTCTCAAAGGAGACAAGAAACAGAACACACTTGTAAAAAAGAGGACCACCTACTATCCTATGCTACATTCAAAATAGTGGAGCAACACACGCACACAGAGAGAGGGGGGAGAGGGAGAGGGAAGGAGGGAGGGAGACAGACAAACAGACAGAGACACAGAGAGACAGAGAGACAGAGACAGACAGACAGAGAGAGACACAGAGACACTGAGACTGTCAGATGACATTTCCTCCTCAACAGTACACACTGGTTTGTAGAGGAAACCTTCAATGACTACCCCGTGAAAACCCTGGAAGATCATTACCTACTTAAATTCCTAAGCAGGAAGGGTACTGTCTCCCTGAAACCTGGCAGCTCATCCTCCTCCAACCAGGCATAAAAGTGAAGTCTAGGAAGAAGAGTCACATCATGACTTTTCCTTGTCAGCCTTCCAAGAGCAAGCAACAAAACAGAAAAACAGACAGCGAAAACAACCCACAGGAAGCCGCCAGCCAGCACAGCCACATTCACACTCAAGCCTACACCAAGTAATCGATCAGTAGGACAAAGCAAGCCTGTACGGAACTGAGACACATGACCTCCATACTACACTTTGAGCTAAATTACGACACTGAGGGATGGTGGCTTCTGTCACAGAATGGCTGGTCCCATCAGTCTCACTGACTGAAACTAGACACGGAAGGGGGAAACGCAGCTGATCACTCACAGATCGCTAAGGCTTATAACCAAGAAAACATCTGAGGCAGAGGAGAACGAGGGCTTTTCGGCTACTATAAAACTATCAAGGAACAGCAAGACATCTCACCTAATCCAGTGCAAGAACCAGTGAGGTAAATGCTAACCAAGGGCACATGTAAGTTCTAACATACAAAAATAATATAAACAAATGTGCAGTGTATAATTTTAAAACATATCATCTACCAAAAAAAAAAAAACCCCACAGTGATACAGATGGGAAATTTTCTAAAGCTCCTTTTTTAGAATGCACAGGGGCTACTAAGAACAAACATGTGTCTGACAGGGCAGTTTCAGAAGTTTAATTCAAGCCAAGTTTACCCTGATGGTCTAACTGAAGCTGTCTCTGTTCTTGGTATGTGCAGGAAGTCGGCACAGCCAGAGTCGGCACATGCCGTACAGACACGCCACCCGACCAGGGGCACGGCACGTCAGTAATTCCCTGAGGTCTTCAGGCTACATGGAAAACTCAAGACTCAGCCTGGGCTTGTGAATGTGTCTTCCATGTCAATGAAGCAGTCTTGCATTATTATTAATTTTCACAGAGCTGCAAGAGCAAACCACACTCTAAACCAAATCATTTTGGTGTAGTGATGCCAAGCACGCTGCACCCACTGGTCACATACACCATGTCACAGTCAGGCTTAGTGAAGGGCCAGGCAGCCTCATCTTCCTTCCGTGCGAATGAAGTGACAGGTGCTAAGCCTGGTCTGCGTCCTGGGCTCAGCTCAGGCACCAGGAGAATCGTGGAGTCATGGGCTACGCCCAGACCTTCTCTGTTGAGGTTAGGAAAAACAACAAAGGCAGTGCCGGTCTGTGAGGCTCTGTGAGGCGTCAGCACAGACAGCGGGGACGGGGACTCACTCACCTCTGAAGACCCTGGGTCCCAACCACAAGAACCGCTGCAGGTGAGAAGTAAACACTTGTGATAACAAGATGAAATTAGCTGACACTGACCTGCAGACCACAGCCTAGAGTTGTACAGACAGAACGTGCATGTATGGACAGACCAGGCACGGTACTGATAAGCGCGTGATAGGAGCTCGCTCGGAGGTGGTAACTGAAGAGAGGGTTACAGGAAATACATACGCCAGGTGAGGCAAAGAGAAGGAATTTACCTGCTGGAACGGCCAGGTGGGAGTCCCTGCAGTGACTGGCTGCAGTAAGAAGCCAAGCAAGCGAGGGACAGCAAACCCTAAGAGAACTTCACTGCCCACGCTAAGTCTCCAGGCAAGGGCATGGCCTGAACACTAAGGCTTCCCTGTGTATGTACACACAGATCTGGGAGGAGCTGGGGGAAGGCAAACAATGTGAAAAGCGTATTTTACGGAAAAAAAAAAAAAGTAAAAGTACCTTTAAGATCTGTTGGAGAACTTCCCATTGTTTTCCCCTTCTTCCTAAGCAACTGACTAAAACCCACCACAGCCTTGCTGAGCTCTGTCCAGGGCCTGCAGTAGGAGTAAGAGTTCACCAGGCACTGTCAATGGGAAACAGCCACAAAGACAACAGGCGGCCTTTTGATATAAACACTCAACAAAGAAACAGTCACTAGGGGGTCTCATGGGTCTCAGAAAAAAACAGTCATCCCCAGGAAATCACCCTGACAAGCTGCCACCCTAACTCCTGCTCTCTGAGATACAACAAAAGGTCACAGCACCAAAAGCAACTTCCTTCTCCATGCTCTGGGGGATGGGAGCAGGATGCAGCACACAGAGTAGGAGGGCTGGGGCGAAGAACTCAGGGTGGCCTGGAATTTTGTTCAGCATTAGCTCCCCTTGCAGCATCTTGAGTCCTCCCCACCCTCCTCAGCAAGGGAGGAGGAGACAAGCTGGCAGCTCACAGGGTCAGTGGAAAAGCTACCCAGCCTCCCCCAGAGGAGGGAGGGGCCAGCAGTGCAGAGAGACCAGCAGTGAGAAGGGAGGGGCCAGCAGTTCAGAGGGAGGGGCCAGCAATGCAGAGGGAGGGGCCAGCAATGGGAGAGGAGCCAGCAGTGTGGAGGGTGGCTCAGACAAAAGACCAAAGACCATGTGGAATCGTTGCTGCAGAACTGGATTAAATAGAGGCTGCTTGTACTATGAGCCTCAAACTAAAACTCAGGGCCTGATCCCTAGGAAGCTTCGCTGGTAGCTAAAAATCCCCTTGTTCTTGGAAGAAGTACGTGTGTCTGGCCTGCGTGTCTCCTCAGGCCATGGCTAGGGGAGGTCTCCGCCTAGCCTCCCTTAGACTCACTGATGAATCTCCCCACCTGCTGACTTTGCTTTTGTAGTCTCATATTCTAATAAAACATTGTAAGGAAAACAGGAAAATGAAAAGATAGATTTAAAAACACAATTTTATTTCTACAAAATATGTTAAGTAATTTGTATTACTTGGAAAAATAAGATAAAGTTGAACTAAAATGTGTCAACATCCAACCTGAATGTGAAGCGCTCACTAATGATTTCAAGGCACACCCTGCCACAGCATGGTGCTTTTGCTTTTAATGAAGAATAAATGTTTCTGCAGCATAATTAACCATTCTAATTCACCACAGAACCAAATATACACTAAAAGCACCATGTGGCCTTAAAAACATCTTCAGCAAAACGGTGTTTTAGAGGCTCGGTGGTTAAGGGCACTGGTTGCTTTTTCAGAGCAGCTGGGTTCAATTCCCAGTACCCACGGGGCAGTTCACAACTACCTGCAACTCCAGGGATCCGAGGCCCTCTTCTGGCAGTCACTGGCCATGACTGTGGTGCACAGACATCGTACGCAGGCAAAACAGCCATACATATAATATACAAAGATAAAATAATTTTTAAAATGGTATTTTAATATAATTAAAGAAAACAAAGAAGCAAAGAAACACAGCTTATCCAGTAAAATGCACTAAACTCGGTGCTTTAGCCCTGGTAAAGAGCCTAGAAAGCAGGGCTACATCTCATTCTGTAGCTGCAAACCTAAGCTTCATATTTTTAATCTCGAGCACTATTCTAAGGAATCTTGTAAGAATGACTGCCTCCAGGAAAAAGCTAGGACATGACCACAAAATGATGAAGCCAGCTTCTATGAGGCTCACAACTGTGAAGTCAACTTGGAAGATACTTAATGTCTGTCTACAGGTGAAAGACTAAGCGGTTCCATTAGTGCCATGACAGTCCTTGTCTTCTAAACAAAGTCCAGCCTACTTGACTTGGGGCAATCCCCCTGCCTCTAAGACGTTGGGACTACAGACATGCTCGCTCTTTCAAACCATTAATACTTTCTTTTCTTGGGCATGAAATCTAAGCATGAAGGTATAAAGGATATATCATGTTATTATGGTTGCTACATTTCTAATTCATTACAATATCTATAACTAGGAAAGAAGGATATAAAACAAGATTAATTTTCTTGGCCACAGAGACCAATTACTTTTATACAAATAATTAATAATGCCAACACTTGCACTCGTGAAATGTCTCTTATAGGCTCACGTGTTTTAAATCTTGGCCCCAGTGTATGGGCGCTATTTGAGAAGATTGCGAGCCTTTAGTAGGCAGAGCCTTGCGGGAGAAAGCAGGTAAATGGGGTGGGCCTTGTGCTGGGCCATGCCCACTGTGGGCAGTACTATTCCCTGTGCTGGGTCCTGCCCACGTGGACTGGGTCCTCCCCACTGTGGGCAGCACCGTTCCCTGAGCTGGGTCCTCCCCACTGTGGGCAGCACCATTCCCTGAGCTGGGTCCTCCCCACTGTGGACAGCACCATTCCCTGTGCTGGGTCCTCCCCACTGTGGACAGCACCATTCCCTGAGCTGGGTCCTCCCCACTGTGGGCAGCACCATTCCCTGAGCTGGGTCCTCCCCACTGTGGGCAGCACCATTCCCTGCGCTGGGTCCTCCCCACTGTGGGCAGCACCATTCCCTGCGCTGGGTCCTCCCCACTGTGGGCAGCACCATTCCCTGCGCTGGGTCCTCCCCACTGTGGGCAGCACCATTCCCTGTGCTGGGCCCTCCCCACTGTGGGCAGCACCATTCCCTGCGCTGGGTCCTCCCCACTGTGGGCAGCACCATTCCCTGCGCTGGGTCCTCCTCACTGTGGGCAGCACCATTCCCTGCGCTGGGTCCTCCCCACTGTGGGCAGCACCATTCCCTGCGCTGGGTCCTCCCCACTGTGGGCAGCACCATTCCCTGCGCTGGGTCCTCCATACTGTGGGCAGCACCATTCCCTGCGCTGGGTCCTCCCCACTGTGGGCAGCACCATTCCCTGTGCTGGGTCCTCCCCACTGTGGACAGCACCATTCCCTGTGCTGGGTCCTCCCCACTGTGGGCAGCACCATTCCCTGTGCTGGGTCCTCCCCACTGTGGGCAGCACCATTCCCTGTGCTGGGGTTCTGAAAGTGAGAAAGTGAGTGAACACAAGAATGTATGGTTCCTGTGTCCTCTCTTCAGACGTGTGTGACTAGCCACCTGAAGCTGTTTTGGTTTCTACGCCATGGGCTGTGGTAAGAAGTGTGAGTCACAATAAACGTCTCCTCCCTAGGCTGGCATCTATCACTAAGACGGTGACTTATTAACAAAGATATTTTATTGATTGCCAATTCCTAAGTTAAAATGAGTTAACTCACAACCTGAAACGCGTTCTATTACTACATAAAACAATTTCTGTTGTTATTACTACTTCAAAACGAAAAGTGCAGTCATTACCACTTTAGTCACTTTTCAACACACCAGGTGCCATTGTGTATTATTATAATACCAGTTATTCAGAAGGCTGAGGCAGAAGGATTGCTGCAACCAAGAATCTGAGACCAACACAGACAATATAGCAAGCTCTCATCTCAGAACATTTTTTCTCCCTCCTGCCCCCTGCCCCCGACACACACAGAGGCATTAATACTTTGGCAAATAAGTATGACTGCTAAGTATTTTCAACAGCACATAGACAAAATCTTAGCAACTGTCTAATCGAACTAACTGAACACACTGTTCTATCTTTCTGTGAGAATGGATGTTTGTATGGGCAGTGGTAGATCACGCCTTTAACCCCAGCACTCGGGGAGGCAGAGGCAGGTGGATCTCGGCGAATTTGAGGCTAACCTGGTCTACAGTGTGAGTTCCAGGACAGAGCTACACAGAGAAACCCGGTCAGGGTAGAGAGGGCCATATGTTTATACCAGAAGTCGAGGCTAAAGACAAACTTTGCACAATTTATGAACCCCAAGTTAACAATCACTGATCTAACTAATTCACCTTTAAGTAACAAAACTTTGTAGACTATTAACCAAAAGCAAATGGTCACTCAAATCTATACAGCCCTTATGTAAACACAAGTTTAATATTAAGACACAAAATAAAATGAGACTATTAAGAAATCAAACTACCAGGGCCAGGGATAAGAGCTCGGTGGTAAACAAACCCTGGATAAAATAACAAGTGCTCTTCCAAACACTACAATGCCAGGTGGGCGTGTGCTCAGCTGGTCCCCAATGGCCTGCCTTGGGGTGCAGCAGACATGGGGTAGCTGTCTAGCCTACCCAGTAGATTCAAGCCTGAAGTCTCAGGGAGGGCTTTACCTGATACGAGCACTCAGCTGCTTTCCTGGCTTCTGGTACCTGCTTTAGCCATGAGGCTATGCTCTGCAGGACACTGCCATAGCCATCTCAGGAAACTGAGTGACAGCTGCATAGGACATCTCTACACACTCTCCAAAAAATCCCTCTCAATGTAAAATTATTGTACAACAGAGCAAACACACACCCACACTAAAGATCTACTTACTGTGCTACTATCAGGTAGTTTAAACAACTTGTAACGTGCTCTTTAACCCTTCCCCAAACCAACCAAATATAAGACAGCTTCCTTCAGAAGAGGCCTTCCGTACTCAGTTCTTAAGAGATCTGTAAAGAAGCGCCTCCCTTACCAACCCCTCCATTTCCTACGGAGTCCCACGCCAAAGCAGTGCGGAGAACATGAATTCATGGTAGGTTGTGGCCAAGTTCTTCACATACTCAAGGACACTGGGTGAGGTAGGCCCGCATTCTCCCACTCATTGTAGCTAGGTGCAGCTGGATTAGTTCAGGGCTGCCAACGAGAAAGCCATGCCTTGGTCTTTCCACCCACACTGTTCCTGCCCTCTGAGCCTGCTAACAGTCGCAGGTCTGTGATGTTCCCAGGAATTAACTTATGCAGGTTGATTCCTGAGATAAACTAGGGCAGAAAGCAGACAGAACCTTACTCTTATCAAGAGAACTCGCCCCAATGAACGCCCCTCACCACCCCAAAACCCCCTTCCCCGCTGGAGCTGAAATCTGCAGCATCAGCGGCACAACCTCTCCTATCTGCCACCCAGGCCCCAGCCAGGACTAGGCCTATAAGTTCACACGCAAAGCCCAGAAGCCCTTGGGGTTCGGGGCAGACAAGGGCACACTTTCCATGTCTAAGCCCCAGGCTACAGAAGAGGTCATTGCAAGAAAAGAACATGTAAGAAACATTACTGAGGAGCTAACATACTCAGCGGGTGACTGAAGGGTTGGTTCTTTTCAAGGCTTAGTGTCTGGTTTTCACTTCACTGGAATACATGGGCATGTGTTCATTATTGTTAACGCAGCCCTAAAAATACTTATGCCAAGCGTATGCTGCCTTCTTTTCAGGCAAGCGTACACTTGGTGTGAGGTCAGTGGTACGGCACTTACCTAGCTAGGACACACAAGGGCCTCATTAACCCCCAGCAGAGAAGGTAACAACAACCACACAAAACCATGTAGAATGGGTGTGAGTGTGCGTGTACTTTAAAGCTGCTCTCAGGAGGCGTGAGTGAAAAAGAAATGTGAAAGGCACACAGTGGCTTCTGGGCTTCATCCTCCTCACAGGCTGTCTCTGGTGCCTGCACTGCACATTTATAAGCAGGCTCGGCCTTAGAGAAGGAGACCCCAGACTTGAAGCCCATCGGAGGCTGCTCAGGAAATAGGGCACTGAAAGAACCCAACCTCTGAGCTTGCAGTGTGTGTGTGTCTGTGTGTGTTTGACAGGGTCTCCTTATATAGGCCTTGCTGTCCTTGGAGGATGCTACATACACTGGCCTCAAACTCAGAGACCTGCCTGCCTCTGCTTCCTGAGCGCCGGGATTAAAGGATGCGCCCCTGTCTGGGACCAAGGCCTACATTTAGAGTGGTACCCACAATTCTAACAATAAACCAGTCAACGAGTATGTTTATACGTTTTACATGTTGTAAAATCTCTGGGCTGTGGTGATTACCATATCCCAAAACAGCAACAAGACTCACTGGGGAAGAAATGTGGACTTCATCAAGAAGGTACCACTCACTGCCTGGCCCAGTCTGAGAGGACTTTATAAATACCTACTATATTAAATTATAATACATTAGAATGTGCTACTCTGTCATTGCTCCTTAAAAATGTTTAGCTGAGGCAGGCAGTGGTAGTACAGGCATCTAATCCCAGCACTCAGGAGGCAGAGACAGGAAGCCCTCTCTGAGTTCAAGGCCAGCCTGGTCTACAAAGTAAGTTCCAGTATAGCCAGAGATACACCGAGAAACCTGTCTCGAAAAACGCAAAAACAAACAAACAAATAAATGAGTGGGACTGTTTAGCTGAAAAGCATCTAGTTTTCCACTGAGCTTTATGCCAAGATATGATCCTACATACAAACGAACCATCCATGGCTAATCTTTTGGGTATTCAACCAAACACACTTTCCTCTTAAAAGTCTGTATCTAGCCTCTTTGACAGAAGCCATGGCAGTCACCTCATAAAATGCCACATCTTCAAATATTTCTGTCAAGATTCAGCAGGTTAGGGTTTGATGTGAAGGAACTGCAAACTCCTAAGGCTGCTGCTGAGCTCTTCCTAAAAGTCTGTGCCTGTTGAATCTCATTCAACACTGACTAAAGGCAGTAAGTGCAGGAAACAAAACATTACAGCTAAAAACGAAATAGATTCGGCTCTTTACGGCCTAAGGGTGCGCACACACAGGCATACCCCGAGTGTGCACATGAATGTGCACACTTGCTTTTTTTTTTTTTTTTTTTTTTTTAAGCTCAGTTCTTTCCCCTCACTGACTATTTAAAGAGCTACCTTTTGCCAGCAATCTACTCAGCATTCTAACAGATGTTTCTGTCTTCCAACCTCTGGGAACTTGGCTAGATGTTTTCTTCTCCCAATATGAAAAAATAAAAACTAACAGCCCAGGTTAGGTCTAACACCCTAAGCTCTCCCTTCAATCTCTAGCCGCCTGTCCTCCATGACTCCTCCTCCAATCTTTTCTAGTAGTTTCCAATTACAGTCCATTTTGTGGCCAAAGATGACATCGCTCAAATAAAGGGAAGGTATTTTGGGTTGGTTGTTTTAAAAAAAAAAAAATTTAAGCAAATGCTTCCACTTCAGTTATTTGGGACCATCTGCAACAAGTCACCAGGCCAAATGCCATGGGAGAGCTATGTGCTTCTGAGACTCTTGTACTAACTAGGTAGTGCAGGGGTACCATTAAAGTGACATCCTCTTCATGAGCATGTGTGAGCCAGCCTTACCTCGGTGACATCCATAACCTTGATGGCCGCCAGCTGACCTGTTTTAACATGTCGACCCTGAAGAAACAGAAAAGGAAGACTGGTTAGCGCCCACATTCACGCCAGTCCCTCAGGTGGGGTGCTGCAGTTTCTAACACGGGGTCTCCCTACGGCTCTCCTGTTACTGACAGAGTGACTGAGTGACTGTGCTTACCAATAGAACTACAGACTTGTGAAAACAGGACGGCATAGCAAATGGTTACAGATAAAATAGCAACTTTTTCTCTCACAGGTTCATTACTGCCAAGGCACCCAAATGGCCTTTGTGTCAAATGTGTGTGTACAGATGTGTGCCTCTCCGTTTCTGTATGTACAGTACATGCGTGCAGGAGCCTATGGAGGCAGAAGGGGGCACTGGATCTCCCCGGAACTGGAGTTGCAGGGTTCTGAACCACTATGGCGCTGATGATAACCACATCAGGAACTCGCCTCTCTGGTCCTCCTTCAACTTAAGTAATGCACTTTTCAGGTTCACCAATATTTTCTTAAATGCCCCCCAAAAAAGATATTGACATTATGCCTTAAGTGGGTAATTGCATTTTCCTAGTGGACTCCCAATAGCTACTATTTGATTTCATTACAATTTATGAAAACCTTCCTACAGCCCCAAGACTCAATGTCAGAAGTATGGAGACTGTGACCCAGAGTAAAGGAAATGTAAAAAAGATTCCGGGCAAGCAAGATAACTTTGTTAGAACTGTAATCTCTCATCGGGGAGCTAAAACTGTGTAGCTCATTCTGTATCACTCTGTATTTTAAAAGGGGAAACCCCTGGTATCTTCCCCTCTCACACTGCCGGGGAGGGGGCGTGGTCATAGGCCTCTCTGAAGCAATGCCTTGCTAGCGTGTCTCAAGGCAGCAGTAACTAGGAATCATCTAGCTATCTTGAACACAAGCTATTTAAGGACCCAGTTGTTTTTTTTTTTAATGCCCCTTCTGCAACAAAGCAAGACAGAAAGAGCATTCTCACATTTTTCAAAATCCTGTCTCTCATCTCAAGACAGAAAGAGTGGATTTATAACATCAAACCTACGGACAACTCTCTCAACTTACAAGGACAAGGCAGTTCCTGAAAACAGCATGACTCAACAGCTAGTAACTGCCTGACATGTAGTAACTTAACTACTTGACAGCTACTAACTAACTACTTGACAGCTAATTAACTAACTAGCATGCTTAGCAGCAGTCCTGGAAACAAGCTTTAGTCTGCTGTGTCTTGGGTTCCGTGTAGGATGGGGCACAGCAGTGGTATACAATAATCAAGATGCAACAGTGTGTGACATTTGTGCCGTGGCCAAATACAACCCCAGAAGACGTGAGTCTGTCCCATCTAGCAGTAACAGCATCAAGTAGCTCCCATGGCTAGGACTGTACAGCTGCGTGACTGGGACAGCGCAATCACAAAGTCAAATCGTGCTTTTCTTGAACCCAAGATGTGTGCCCTTTGGCCACAGTGGAGCCTTACCCTCTGACATGGCCACGTAAGGGCACAATGTCACACAGTCCTTTAGCCTTCTGGCTATTTCCAAACCGCTACAGCAAATTCCTCATGGCTAGAAGTAAGGTAACGGGAGGAAGCAGCACAGGGTTGTTCCGGCTTTTCTTCTGTTTGAGAAGATAGGTGTGCCGGGCTGCACTAGCTCAGGAAAAACACAGAGAGGGCAGGGCTTCTTCAGGTGTGTAAGTTAGTACCACTCTCAAATACAGATCTAGAAAACCCATGCATCTGTCAGCATGTTCTGCAGAGACTTACAGCATAGCATCTTTCTTTACTCCAAATAAGGTTAAGTAAGTAGCACATACTATATTGGTGCCACTGCTCTTTTTATTTTAATTTTAGGAAAATGACTGTTTCTTTTTTAAGGGAAAAAACAACCCCACCTAGGTTTGGTAGAGGTATAAGCTAAGGGAAATGGCCTATTTTCAACTCTCCTTTACTGTTTCTGACCAAGTCAAAATTGCCACCTTGCACTTGCAAATGTGCAATACATCATCACACATGTTCCAAGAAAAATCACACACTCTGCCTTTAGTGAAGTCTACCCCTGGCCCACAGAAAAGACAAGAGGAAATAATGTCCCTTTTAACTCCCAGTGAGGAGAGATGCAATGGCTCTGTTTCCCCAATCACCTTCGAGCATCAAGCACTAGGGAACTGACCATGTTGCGCAGTCTTTGCCTAGAGCACGGACTCGCTGTGTGCACTCCCAGGAACTCCTCCAGGCCCCTTCCACATTTAACAGGACCTTGGCAGATACGCGAATGAACCCAGGAAGCTAAAGACAGAGCTCACAACTCCAGCCCTCAGGGTCGGCCCCCAACGCTGTCGCGTGCCACCTTCTCCAAGGCTTTGGGTTTTTTGAGACCCAAGCATAACCTCAAAGTCCTGCTCCTCCTCCTCAGTCTCCCAAGCTCTAGGCTTACACACCCCAGCTCCATCACCAAATGCTGCGTCCATCTCAGCGCCCCCTAGTACACGCCTGATGCCTGGCGCACAGCAGCACTGTTGCTGCTCACAGTTCCCTTACTCTAAAGCCCGCCCTTCTTTAAAGCTTTTGTGTCTTTCGGCATCTTCCAACCTAAAAATAGATGTAACAGTAGAGAAGGTTTATATTTGCTTTACCTTGGGAAAAACAAATCATTTTTTAACCTCAACAGCATAGACAGGTACCAAGTCAAGTAACCTCAGCTCCCGCAAGCATGGCAGATGGCCCACAGCCCTGCAGTCCTGGAGGAGCAGAGCACAGACACCAGCACAGCTCTGAGGACACCTGGTGAACAGGTGTGCCCCCGCAAACTCCTGTACTCCTCACAGCACACAAGTATCAGTGACCTCACTTCATAAATCAGGAAAATTAAACCTTAGAGATGACTACACTGACCAAGGTTGATGCTTAGACCTACTCCCCTGACTAGGTGTGTACTGTAAGACAGACATATCTTCGCTAATCAAACTAAATAGAAACTTCAACCATATTATTCTATAAATATTGGTAGTGATTTATAACCAAATATGGCAACAATAAATACATATTGTCATTCCCTGGCCTGGGCCTCTTAGAACAAAGAACACCTTTAGGGAACATAAGGTTTCAGGAGGGCCCATGGGTCTCTGAACCTGGTAATGAGCTTTTGCTTATTCCATAATTATCTTATTATCCATTTTCTTATAATAAATATTGAAAATCAGAATGCTTCCTCTCAAGTAAGTCTACCAAGTTTAATCCAAAACTGTGCAATATGTCTCAGGGAGATGGTAAAACGTTTGCATGTGCACACGCACACACGCGCGCACGCGTGTGGAGAAGTACTGTATTTACCCTATAAGAGAAGCACTAGTTGTACTCTATAAAGGGTAGTTTTTAGGGAGCAATAATCACCCAAAGACAGTCAATCAAAGGGGAGGACACTGGTCCCTCAGAATTGGAGCTGCATACAATTGTTCCCACATCCCCAAACAGGCGTACAGGCGTACAGGTGTACAGAGGTACAGGCATACACACAGGCATACACACAGGCATACACATAGGCATACATACAGGCATACAGGTGGCCACTGGCCAGAAGGAAATGGAGAACACAATGATTCACCTAGGATGGAAGTCCTGTCACAAACCACGCAGCCTCTCTGCAGACAAGTGGGCAGGAACGGCTTGTCACTCAGCACCAACCAAGAGAGAAGCTCCCACAAAGTCAGAAAGAGACTTCTTCATCGTGGAGGGGGCAGGGGTGGGTTCGGGCTGAGTCAGTCACACTCACCTGTGAACTGTTTCACAGACCTTTGTTCCTAGACATTTCAGTGATGTTTTCTTGGTTTGGAAAAGTGAATTTGGGTTTAAGATGCACACTGGGGGTTGACAGGTGAGCCGGTGTCTAAGAGCACTTGGAGTACAAGCATGCAGAACTCTGTCTGCACGCCAGTCCTCACATAAGGCTGGATGGAGTGTGTCTGCAATCCTAGTATTCAGGATTGTGCCAGGAGATGTGCCAGGAGAAGCCATGGAAGTTCATGGGCCAGTCAGCCTGGCTCACGCAACAGCAATCAACAAGAGAACCCGTGTCTCACGGTAACAGACGAGTCAGCAACACCCAAGACAAATGCACCCACATTCACACATAAGTATGAGCACGCACACACACATACAATTTTATTTAGATAAAGTTTATGGAAGGGTCTAACAAGGTGGCTCAGTGCTGGTCAAGAGTGTATAACTGCCCTTCCAGAGAAACTGAGTCTGATTCCCAGCACCTGTTCCAGAAAGCTCACACTGCCTGAAGTCCCAGCTCCAGGGGATACAACATGCTCTGCCAGCCATGGCAGGCACCTGTGCACAGATTGCATGAATGCATACATGCAAGTTCATGTGTGCGTGCATGTGCGCACACATGCCCACATATATATACACACCCCCTTTTAAAAGAAGTAAAAAAATCTACCTAAGGTAGAGATGTTAAGCTTCATGCTCAATAAAAAAACACAGAAAGATTGTCCCTGTTCCCACAGAATGTGCATGCTTCTACCTCAGACCCAACGTGAGTACTAACAAGCACAAGCTCCACGATGTCCGAACGCAGTGTCTGGTGGCTTCTCATGCACTCTAACTTGGAGGACTACTTCTTTTGAAGACTACTGAGAATGGGAGAAACAGTCCTTCCCAGTAAAGAGCACAGTGGTGGTTACCCAACACCAAACAATCAGCCCTGAACATGTACATACAAGTAGCATCGTCTGTATGGTTATATTTAGAAAAATTTTATATATATGCATATATGCAAATATATATATCAATCACAGCAATTAATAAAAACAAAAGCCATGAGCTTGAAAGGGGTGGTATATGCAAGGGTTTGGAGGGAGGAAAAGGGTAGAAAGAAATGTTGGATTTTAATGTAATCTCAAAAAATATTTTTTAAAGTTTAAAAAACAAAAACTGTTTGAAAAGGCAAGGATCAGACTCACCCATCCCTTACACACAGACATATGAGGAAGGAGAGCCACACCACCACAGGGTCTTGTCTTAATAACATCTCCTCTAGACCACCAAGAGGTCAGCGTGAAAATTCCAAGGCCCTCCTTGCTGAGTTCCCTTTCTAAAGCGCCTGTGACGCCTGCATGATTCTATGTCGAACAGCACGAGCTCGGCAGTAGGCAGTCTAATGACCCCACCCACCCCGCTAAAGGCACAGAGGATGACCACCATCCATCTACCCGTCCCAAAGACTGAGAGGATGACCACCATCCACCCACCCATCCCAAAGGCAGAGAGGATGACCACCATCCATCCACCCATCCCAAAGACTGAGAGGATGACCACCATCCATCCACCCATCCCAAAGGCAGAGAGGATGACCACCATCCATCCACCCATCCCAAAGACTGAGAGGATGACCACCATCCATCCACCCATCCCAAAGGCAGAGAGGATGACCACCATCCATCCACCTACCCATCCCAAAGGCTGAGAAGATGACCACCATCCATCCACGCATCCCAAAGGCAGAGAGGATGACCACCATCCATCCATCCACCCATCCCAAAGGCTGAGAAGATGACCACCATCCACCCACCCATCCCAAAGGCTGAGAAGATGACCACCATCCACCCACCCATCCCAAAGGCTGAGATGATGACCACCACCCATCCATCCACCAATCCCGAAGGCAGAGAGGATGGCCACCATCCACCCACCCATCCATCCCAAAGTCTGAGAAGATGACCACCATCCACCCACCCATCCCAAAGGCTGAGAAGATGACCACCACCCATCCATCCACCAATCCCAAAGGCAGAGAGGATGACCACCATCCATCCACCCATCCCAAAGGCAGAGAGGATGACCACCATCCACCCACCCATCCCAAAGGCTGAGAAGATGACCACCACCCATCCATCCACCCATCCCAAAGGCAGAGAGGATGGCCACCATCCACCCACCCATCCATCCCAAAGGCATAGAGACCAGTTTAACTGGTTCTGCACTGTCAACCTCAAACCACAATCTTCACTCATGAGTAGACTTTTCCAGGAAATACTCTCCAGCAGGGACAAGGTATATGGCAGCCACACAGCACTCCATGAGCCATCTAGGGTATGGAAGCAGGTCACCAGCTTAGGAGAAACAGTTGAGAAAGCAGCTGCATGTTGTAAATGCGCCCCCTGAAGGAGACTAGGAACAAGGCAGAAGGAGCCCGCTGAGGTCTCATAGCTGGCATCCGCTGGCCTCCAGGATGTGGCTGACAGGCAAGCTCACACTTTGCATCCTCCTACTTCTTACTTGCTCGCTGCTTCTCCATCTCCCAGGATGAGCAGGTACACAATGGAAGCACAAGAGTATGCATTACAGGACCAGTCACATCATGTGTCTTAATAAAACTAAGAATACTACTCTCAAGAGTTTAAGGTTAAAAATGTCAACATTGAATCACGCCTTCCTTAGGTGGAAGCTACTTATCTGATGTAACACTATGCACACCGACGGTAAAGAGTGAAAAGCAAACACCGGCAATGGGATGGACGCCTTGTGACACGTTCCCCTCCAATCAGTCAGTCCTCATCTTGCATCAGCAAAGAGCAAAAAGCAAAATGCATTATGTATCATGTTTTCTTAGGGAAGCCAATCTGGACCAGACACTTCCTAAGCCTTGAATTCTGGAGTGCCATAAAAATGCTTTTCCTAATGGCCCAGGGAAATTACTATGAACACCGAGTACTGCCCAGTCCTTGTAATTAGATTGCTTCGGGAAATTATTACACCCAGTAATACAAAGGGTCTAGTCACCTGCGCTCTACAGGCTGTTCTGTCATTTAGAAATTGTCTCAAAACGCAGCTTCTTAAACTGTGGGTTCAGACCCACAAAGGGAACATAGTTGAATGTGGAGTCATAAAAAATTGGGCAACAAGAAGAGTTTCTGAATGTGCAAAGAGAAAATTTGAAGTCCAACACTGGGCTCTGAGATGCTTCTTTCTGGCATCGTTTGGACGCCCTGCAGCCTGGGCTCTGGACACACAGCAGGAGCACCTGCACACCTGTGCCTGATGCCATACAACGCTCCGCTCGGGCGCGACTGTTCACTGCCGCCAGTGAACTGCAGTGTCCTCATGGTCAACACAGGGTTCTCTGCTCTTGCAGAAGTGGAGACTGTAAATACTTTTTCTACAGTCATTCCTCAACATGTGAGTATCAGATGAATGCATGTTTGGACTGTTTCGTTAAAAACGTTTATTTTAGGGGCCAGAGCAGTGGAAATTTCTGACTGTGGACAGCTATGGCTACATGTATCACCACAGTACAATCAATCACCTTTCCCAGCACTCACTAGAAAATCCCAAATGGCTGTCAATTCAGCATTTTTAGTTTGAAATAGCAAAGAACATTTAGCAGCTTGAAAAGGTCTCTATTCTTTGCTACATGTAAACTTATGTATAAAGTTACTCTGTATCTTTCCCACTAAGAAATATACACTCACAAATAAGTAACTAGTCAGTCTGTTCATGCCTCACCTCAACCTCCTCTCCACCCTGAAGCGTTAGGAATGACTACCAGAGCCAGGTGTGAACGGCAAGGCTTTAGTCCAACACTCATGAGGCCCAGGCCAGGTGTGAGCGGCAAGCCTTTAGTCCAGCACCCATGAGGCACAGGCCAGGTGTGAGCGGCAAGCCTTTAGTCCAGCACCCATGAGGCACAGGGTGGCTTGCTCTACATGGCAAGTTCCAGCTCTGTACAGTGAGTCTGGAGTTAGGAAGATAGAAGAGAACACAGTAGGTAAGGAGTTCAGATCCTCAACACCCATGTCAAAAACTGGGCATGACATGTGTACCTATATCAAACACTAGTAGCGAGTGAAGGCAGAGACAAGATGACCCAAGAGCCTCCCTTCCCAGCAAGGCTAGTCAATCAGAGAGCTCCAAAGTCAGTGAGACCCTGTTTTAAAAACTAAATAAACAAGAGAGACATGCTGAGGACAGTATTGAACACTGACCTGACCTCTGACCTCCAAGAGGACACATACAGGTACCAACTACCACCACCTACCTGTGAATTTTAATTAAAGACCATTTATCAAGAAGAAGAAGAGGGGGGTGGGAAGGGAAGGAAGAGGGGAGGGGGGAAGAAGAAGAAGAAAAGGAGACCAAACAGAATTGTAGCATCTTCTCCTCACCCAAGAAGTGACTCTGTAACATACTCCATTGTGAAATTACACCATAGCATGTCTGCAACGCTGGGACAGCAGTTCAAACATCAGGAAAGCACTGTGGGTAAGCGGCTCCCATTGGCTTAGGGAGGAGCGTCAGCACTACAGACACTATCAAAAGACAGAGAGGATTCTGGTTCCATTCTGGGCCACCGATCTGCCCACGGATTTCTACTTAAGACAAACCTAACCTTCAATTAAGGTTCGCACGCTGTTGCTTCTCCAGACAGCACTGCCCCTGAGCCTAGCTAAAGGGACACTGCTTACAGAGTCAGACTATGAGCACTCCAGTGAACCAAGGGGCAAAAAGGAGAAAAAGACCAGTTTAAAATGAAACCATTGCCCGTCCAGGGCCACACACCCCTGTTGTTCCTTATAAACAAGGCCAATTCTCCCATGTCCTTGCCCTCATACACACCACACTACAATACACAGGAAAGTTCTAGAATCTATATTTATATAAAACCTACAGATGGATGGCTACAACCTTAACCCAACCTTTAAAAAGTAAGAACTATATAAATTAATGAGTGAAAAAAACAGAGACCCTATTCACCATTTAAATTTTGAAACAAATAATGTGATAAAACAAAAACCAGGGTCTGGAGAGATGGCTCAGGTTAAGAGCACTGTCTCTTCTTCCAGGGGTCTGAGTTCAATTCCCAGCAAACACATGGTGGCTCATAACCATCTATCCTGAAAATCTGTTGCCTTCTGCTGGCCTGCAGGTGTACATGCAGGAAGAATACTGTATAAATAATTAATAAATAAATCTTAATTTAAATAAAAAAATAACCGGGTGTGGTGGTGCATGCCTTTAATCTCAGCACTTGGGAGGCAGAGGCAGGTAGACCACTGTGAGTGCCAGGCCAGCCTGGTCTACAAAGTGAGTCCAGGACAGCCAAGGCTACACAGAGAAACCCTGTCTCAAAAAACAAAAAAACAAACAAAGAGATTAAAAAAAAAATAAACAGCTAGAGAGGCCCAGGCTGCCTCTGGAGAAGATCCCTGGGGTACCCCAAGAGCACTCAGGGTTAGCTCCCAGGAGAGGGGGTGTGCTTCCCAGAAGCACAGCTCTCTGAACACTCAAGCCTCAAAGAACACAGGGAAGGCTTTAGGGTAATGGATCTGTTCTAGACTCAACAATCCATGCATGTGTTAAAAACTCCACTCAGACTTGTGCATACAAAGAAAATTGGAGGCACTTTTACTTGATAATACATTTTTTACATATATAAAGTAATTGAACTAAAGTAGCAATGACTCAAAAATCAGGGGGTGTCTGAGCACTTGGTTCTCTTTTCCTGTTTTCTCAGTGGGGCCCCTCGAGACAGACAGACAGACACATCCGCTCAGAGATTGTGTTTCTTGGCATCGTCTTTGTTCCCTCACCCCCTTGCCTTCCCTTTTCCTACTCTTTTCACAATGACGCTCAAGAAATTCGAATTTTAGAGTACCTGGTGATTCAGGATGTTCAGATGGAAAAATGTCAAAACGCAGACAGGCAGAATGCCTACCCTAGTGCTCAAGGAAGCACATGGGCAGGCCCAGCAATACACACAGAACATGGCATGGGGTATCTGTAACCATCCACAGACACTGCCCTACACCAACACGAAGTTGTACTATACTCTTCTGAAAACAATACAAAGCAATCAGCTTTATCCAGCAGACAAAACAAAGTGGTAGCAGCGAGGCATCATCGGCACCCACCCTCCCTGGACATCGACCCCTCAAAGCGCAGAGGAAGACTAATGCCCACTGCAACCTTCCCTTTTCCTCCTCTTGAATGGAAACATAAATAATTTCATTCAGGTGTCTGGAAAGTAAGTCACAACTGTCCTCAAATTAGGAGGAACAAAATTTGTGTGAAAACAAATGTTTTCAATAGTTTGGCTCTATTTAATTGGTAGGTATGTTCCTAATTTGATACTTTAAAAGAATTTTTGCAAAATTCATTATATGTCACCAAATAATACTGAATACCACCTTTCAGTGCATGAATCCCAACTTCATAAACCAAGTTTAAAATGACTAAGTCTGAGTTAGGTGTGATGACACACGCCTTTAATCCCAGCACTTGGGAGGCAGAGGCAGGCGGATCGCTGTGAGTTCCAGTGACAGCCAGGGCTGCACAGAGAAACCCTGTCTCGGAGGGGGAAAAAAAAAAAGATGATTGAGTCTGGAGAGACAGTTTGGCCTTCCAGTGAGCAAATCACAAAGAGTGGTTCTGCCTTGGCTGTCCCATGGCCTAAACACCAATCACAAGTCTGTGAGCCTCCGGCACTCCTCACCAGGGGCCATGCCTGACCGTGTGGTCAGTGTCCTTTCAGTGCACCCTGACAAAAAAAAGTTGAGGGTACAGACAGTGGGGTCTGCTGAAGGCTGCGCTATGCTTAGAGAGGGCTAAGAAGGCTGAGAGGAGGCCTGCTGACCTCAGTGGGTCACCCCAGGACCAGCCGTGACTCCTGAGCCCTGTCTCCTCTGTGTGCAGGGCCTGGAGCATTCCGCTGTAGCCCCTCCGACTTTCCAGATGTCAGTCTTCAACTCATCATGTGAGTGAGAAATGAACTGGGAAAACAGCATGGTGAACTACGTGTGCAATCTACAGTCGGCTGGATTCAGTCACAACTTCATTCCCCTGGTGACAGCAATCTGAGCTCCGATGACTGCTGCAGAGACGCAGGCCCAAGAAGCCCTCATTAGTGTTCCCGGTTCAGGATGAGAGACAGCAAGGGGGAAATACTACATCAAACCCTCTTCTAAAGAAACAAGGCGAGGAGGAAGATAAGCTGTGCTAATCAAATTTGTACTGCCACAACTTTATACAGTAAGTCTGTAAAAATTCAAAATGAGCCAGGCGTGGTGGTGCGTGTCTATAATCTCCGCGCTTGGGAGACTAGCATAACAGAAGGATGGTGAGTCCAAGCCAAGCCTCTCAGATACAGGAATGCTGCCTCAAAGTGAGTGAGCGTGTGTGTAAGATTCATTATAATACTGAGCGGCTAGTATGATTATCGTTAGGTCAGCTTAAGTAACCGTAGTAATAAGGCACATGTCAAGGGGAAAGTATACAAATAAGTAACTATTATGAAAAAAATTAAGAAAATCTGTGTTCCAAATACTTATTCAAAAAAAAGTTCAGAAATAGCTTTCTATTGAACAACTGTACCACTTTATATTAAGGCCCCACGCTCACAAGGCAGTACTACTACTGAGAGGGTAGGCAGGAAAACAGTGCCAGCAGCGTGCAGCACGGCCCACTCTAGCCCAGTTGTTGGCAGGCCAGGCTGACACAGCCACCTTTAAAGCAAATCTCGTAAAGGCTAAGGCGACCTGCGGTACACTCCATCCCAGCGCCAGTTAGAAGGGAGCACCTCAGTGGGCAAGAGGCTGGCTGCTCCAGGCAGCAGCTAGAAAAATCTCAACACCAAAAGCTATAGCTTGGAGGGAAACGGGCAGGAGCACCACCAAAGGTAACACAGGCCCACACCGGGAGAAGCACCAAAGAGCATTCAACAATAAGGCTATTTTGGAGATTACAGATCACGGCACAACCAAGGCACCAGACCAAGCTGTCCAGCCAAGGAAAGGAGCCTTTACAGTCAAGGGCTCCTTCTGACAATTAACTGCAAACTAGAGGCTGGGAAGACCACACTGAAGGAAGTGATAAACGCTATAATTCTGAACTAGTGGGGGGATGGGGGGAGGAATCAATAAAAACCAGGTTAGTTATAGCCCTGTTCCACCCACCCTGCAGTGAGCTAACACACACACTTCTGAAGGGTCAACAAGCCACTGGTCACCTTCCTCATCAGGCCCATTGCTCCCAGTGTCACTAGGAACACGGCTCCCCAGTGGACAGAGCTGCCTGACTATGCAAGCAGAGCTTAGAAACACTTCCCTAGCACAGGAAACACAGGGAAATGAGAATAAAGATGCCAACGCTAGAGAGAAGCCAGGACAACACAACCAACCGTTAAACTTTTGAAGAAAACTCTGAAATGGGGGGGGGGGGGGCGGGGGTTGCTCAATTATGAGAAGGCACTCACCTGACAACTGAGGAAATGGAGGCTTAAGGTCTATTCCTCCTTCCACACCAGCTAAGCAATCTCACATGCGTGGGTATGTTCATTCGCTATGGGGAAGACATCTAAAGAGACCAAGGTACAGCTCAATGCCTGAGAGCTAGGAGCTGCTCCAGGCCCCAGAACCTTCTACCAGGCAGTTAAGACATTTGTGTTCTTGCTTATCTTTGAAAAAGTAGACTACTCACCAGCCCCTTTCCACAGAGTCTGCGTGACCACTGCCACCTCCCCCACACCAGCCCCTTTCCACAGAGTCTGCGTGGCCACTGCCACCTCCCACACACCAGCCCCTTTCCACAGAGTCTGCGTGGCCACTGCCACCTCCCACACACACACACCAGCTCCTTTCCACAGAGTCTGCGTGGCCACTGCCACCTCCCACACACACACACCAGCTCCTTTCCACAGAGTCTGCGTGGCCACTGCCACCTCCCACACACACACACCAGCTCCTTTCCACAGAGTCTGCGTGACCACTGCCACCTCCCCCAACACCAGCCCCTTTCCACGGAGTCTGCGTGACCACTGCCACCCCCCTTCCCTGCTGCCGGTCCTACCCAAATTCAAAAAGAAGAGGTTTTTTTTTTATTATTTTTCTTTAAGTAAAACAAAAATCAGTCAAGTCTATTTTTCCAAGTCAAATTCTTACAGCACAGAGACCAGACAGCAGCTTTCGTTCAGTTTACTGAAGAGAGAGAGCCTCGGCCCAGAGACAGTCAAACGAGAGGACGGAGCACGGAAACACAGAAGGAGTCTGTGAGCCTGGGCCACAGAATAAACCATGGAATGGCAACAAGGCTTGGTGAGGTTTGGTTGTTTTGTTTTGAATTTTAAATTAAGTTAAAAAGTTAAAGGTGGGGGGCAATATGACAAGGAATTCCCTCAAAGGGATCAGTGACTCTATAAATACAATCTGTAAAGTAGCTGTTTCAGAACTGAAAACACTGTTTTGTCAATCTTAAATAGTTAAAACAAAGAAAAGTAGAAGTCGTGGCCCTGTGTGTGTGTGTGTGTGTGTGTGTGTGAAGGCTGCCTGACTGTGCCATGGCCCTGTGTGTGTGTGTAAAGGCTGCCTGACTGTGCCGTGTGTGTGTGTGTGTGTGTGTGTGTGTGTGTGTGTGTGTGTGTGTGTGTGTGAAGGCTGCCTGACTGTGTCCTACCTAGATTAAACAGCTGCTAGCATTGGTATCACTGGTCCACTTCTAGTAAGACAAACTACTGCCCTGAACCACTTCAAAACAGAGGCATCAAGACCAACTCTTCCACAGAATGGCGGCGCACTGCACAGCCGTTTCCACAGTCCCCTACCACAGCTCAGAAGGCAGTGAATGACCCACATTACCGCTGTCTGGTCTACGCTCACCCGCTCGCTCGCTGTATTTGAGCCTGTTCCGAAGCCACTTTTCTCACTTACGCTTCTGGCTCAATGTCGCTGTGAGTGTGAAATTCCCACTTCTCCACACATACACCTTAGCGTGTGCAGGAGCATCTGCTGCCCGGCTGGTGGCATTATCTGGAAGGTTATAGATTGCTGGACAAGTACTTCATTAAAGGTAAACCTAGCAGTTTTATGGCCAAGCCTCACTTTCTTTCCAGGTTCTGCTTGCTGACTAGAAACAGTGTAAGCAGCCAGCTCACTCCCCTGCCTCCGCACACTACCTGCCACAGGCCTTCTCAAGCTTTAAGCCAAGGTAAACATTTCCTTGTTGGTCACATAAGTGGTCAGAGCAAGAAAAGTAACTAATCCAGCGGACCAGCTTCTTTATAGAAAGTCCCATGTTTCGAATTTATCTAACTACTCCCTTGTGTTACCTCTGTTAATAAATGTCAGCCAGAAACTTATGGTCAGATTCCGATCAACACTGTTCATTTAGCCACCAAAAACCCTAGAAAAACCATGATCAACAAACAGCACAAAACCACACAGGAGTCCATACACAGTATCCTGTCAGCTGACTTGGCTGTGATTTGTACAGGCAGAAGCTAACAAACGGGGTGGCTTGTGCTCTTTTCAAAATGGTTCCCCCATGAACCAACTGCCACCAGCAGCTCTGAGACCAGGGGCCTCATCCACTTGCTGAAGGAGGAGGCAACGGCATGTGCAAAGGAGCTGCGCTTCTGGGCCTCGCTGACCAGTCTCTGGAGCTGGGCTGAGGTAAGAGGATTCAGGCTCCCAGCCAGGAGGCTCAGTCCGCGGCAGGTGTCTAAGAATGCGGCTTGGGTACTTTCTCTATAGGGCTCTGCCCTCTCCTCCTCACTACAGCTGACTGTCAAATGACGGTCACCTGTCACCTTTCCATACATGGTAGCTACTCAGCTTTACCACCAAACGTAGTCAATGTCAGCCCCTACCCATGCAAAGCAACTGCTGGGGCCCAGCATTAAAGAGAGCATTGCTTCCCACAGTGCCTTCCTCCCCTCCTCCCGATGACAGCAGGAGGAGGGCCAGGCACTGCGGGCCCAGGAGGAGGAAATCTGTATTAAGTCCGAGAACCTCTCAGCCCTCTTCCAGCCCCAGAGAGACAACAGTGCAGCTTTGTGCACCACATGCTTTTGGGGAGTGGGGGGGTGGGGGGAATGGGGGGGCTGTCTCCACACAATTTAGAATGAAGAAATTATGTTTCTTGCCAGACTTTTGTTGAAGGGCGCCCATTTAGATGGCTGTGCCCTTAATGCTCTCTCCCTGCGCCACTTCAGCTGTGTCACCTCTACAAGAGCTGACAACTCAGCAGATGGTATCAAAAGTACTTCTGTACTCAGAGCTGAACGGGAGAGCCGAGGGCCTGGCCAGACAGAGCCTCTATTCACAAGTGCCTCCTTTGAAAACTCCTCTAAGTATTCAAGTCAAGGCAGGGGAAAGCTTCACTGCCCGGGAGGGGAGGGGAGGGGAGGGGAGGGGAGGGCAGGGCAGGGCAGGGGAGAGGAGGGGAGGGGAAGGCAGGGGAGGGGAGGGGAGGGGAGGGCAGGGGAGGGCAGGGGAGGGGAGGGGAGGGCAGGGGAGAGGAGGGGAGGGGAAGGGAGGGGAGGGCAGGGGAGGGCAGGAGATGCCATCGAATGTGCTACCTGTGCCAGCCACAGATGACTTGCCAAGGTGGGGCCAGGGTAGACTAAGCCCCCATCAAGCCGTGACACTGATCCTATCACATAGTTAAAGGTTTCTTCTAGACACTTAAGATGGGGCAGCTCTGAATGGGAAATGTTAAAGCCATCCTCGGGTGTTAGCATCACCATCTCCAGCATGTTTAGTTACAGGTTCACTTCCCATCACACACTTTCTAACCTTGAAAATGACTGCGCTTGGCAGTGGCTCCTGGTCCTATTTTTCCAGCCAAGAAATCAACTAAAAGAGGCTAAATTGCCTAATCCTATAGACCTGTTGAGGCACGGTCCAGGAGTTCACCAAGGTAATCTCCCACCCAGGCTCACTGCTTTCCAACTGGGACTGCCCAGAGTCTGGCTGTGCTAATTCCAAAGCCACGGTGAGTCAACGCAGTGCAGACAGCAGATGTGGCACCTACAGAACCCCCAGACACACTGCAGGGCACACGGCAGGGCACACGGCAGGACTGTGTAAGCACCACCTCAAGGCACTGTAAAAGCCACGCCTCCATATCTGCATAATCATACAGAGAAAACAAACCCTAAAGTCTTCATTAGCATAACCTTACGATTGAATGCTTCATTTACACCAAAGCCAAAGAGCAGTGCTGCTCCAGCAGAGCCTTTACAGTGTTCACTGTGTGAGTGTTTGTGTGCGCGCGCATGCGTGCGTGCGTGCGTGCGTGCGTGCGTGTGTGTGTGTGTGTGTGTGTGTGCGCGCGTGCGTGTAAAGCACAAATGCTGCTGTAAAACTTTCTGAGCATTTGCTTCCAGAAGACTCAGGAATTCCAAAGATAAAATCAATTGGTTCTTTGAGTCCTGCATCCCTGGGAGATGTATCGAAGCCAAGCCAGCACTCAGGGTAGAGGTACAAAGAGCAAGAGTTCGAGGCCAGACTCAGCTAGACTGTGAGTCTGAGGCGGCCTGGGTCCAAAACAAAAGACTCTTTGGTTCATCTAGCTGGGGGCTCAGTCTTAAGCCAGATTTCCCTTTAAACTATGGTTCTCTGATCACACTTTACCTCCACCTCCCTATCACTTAATTACATTATTTTATCCAGCTGATGTGTTGTTGTTTGATTATGTCTGGGAGTTTGCTCAAGGTGCTACATAGTATGAGAACACGGAAACATTTTTAAAGCTTAAGTGAAGCAGAGCCAATCTTTAAAAGAAGAAAGGAGGGCGGAGTTAGTGAGACCGCTGGGTTACTCAGCCCCTCGCTCACCAACAGCTCCCCTCCTCTCTGTCCTCTTAGGAAATGCACAAACTTGAAGGAAATACCAAAGAGGTAGTGTTACGCAACGGCCTCCAAAAAAGAAAAAGAAACAGCCAAGAGCTCTTTCTAGGAGAAAAGTGTCCAAGGAAACCAAAGGCAGCAAATTCTGTTCACACAGAGATGTTTAATGTGGGTGAGTGGGCCTTTTCAGGCCCCAACACTGAAGTAAGAAGCGAAATAAAACAGGAGCCCTCTTTACGGCAAGAGTCCCCCAAAGAGACTGACTTCTGTTTAAATGCGAGAAACAAGCCGATGAGGTGTGCAGTGACCCTCTGTCCTGCCACTGGCCTTCCCCCCCTTTCTTCAGAGCAGCAGCTTCCTCAGATGAGGAAGAGCGTCTGAAGCCAACTATAGACTCGTCAGGACTAAGGACACCAAGGAAAAGGTGGGTGGCCAGCCTGCCACCTGGGGGAGCAGACTAAGTGACATGGCGCCCTCAAGCCCTCTATACCTTTCCCTTTCCAAAAAGGATGTGAGACCACACTGTCACCACAACTGCAGCACACAAAATCTCCAGTTCACCATCCTCCAGGACAATGGGGCCTATGCTGAAAGCCACTGTTACAGGACAGACCATCTTTAGAAAGTTTTCTTTTCTGTACATCTCCTGTACATCTGATTTACTGAGTAAAAAAATCTGGAATGAGTTTACACCTTGATTTTTATCATTTGCAAACAACGGAATGTTACGCTATAGATTCCATCTACTCAGTACAGGTATTATTTGCTAGAATGGGCTCTCAATTGTCATACAGGGACAGACATAGGAACATAGTTTATATGCAATAGTTCTGAAACTTGTAACAAGTACTCTAGAGTTGCCAAGAGAGCATGCTCTAAAAGTAGATGCTGCTGCTGCTGATGCTGATGATGCTGATTCCAAAGGCGCTTGTCAAACAATAATCACTGCGTTGTTTCTTCTTCTTCCTCCTCCTCCTCCCTGCCTCCCCCTCTTTTTCTGAGACAGGGTTTCTCTGTGTAGCCTTGGCTGTCCTGGACTCATTTTACAGACCATGTTGGCCTTAAACTCACGGAAATCCACCTGTCTCTGCTTCCTGCAGTGAGCTTTTTATTAATTTAGTTTCAATTTATATATTCACTTTACATCCGTTCTTAGCCCCTTCCCTCCTCTCCTCCCAGCCCCTCCCTTCCACCCTCTTCCCCCATCCTCCCTGTCCCCTTGTCCTCCCCGGAAACAGGGAGCTCCGCCATCCACCCACCAAACCCTAGTCACATCAAGTCGAATCGGAACTGAGCTCATCCTCATCCGCTGAGGGCAGGCGAGGCAGTCCCGTTAGTGACTAAAAGCGGGCAACAGAGTTATGTCATAGACAGCACCTGCTCAACCCACTAGGGGCCCACGCAGAGACCAAGCTTCCCATCAGCTACACATGTGTAGGGGCCTGGGTCTAGTCCACGCATGCTCCTTGATTGACTGCAGCGAGTTTGTTTCTAATGTCACTGTGCAACCACATTAACTAAGTGTGGAAGGTTCTTTATGGCCTGTGCTTTTCCTCACATATCCTCTGTCTCAAAGCTATACACAAATCTTTGTGAAGCAGTCTCAACAGCTGAAACCTTAGAAAGGAAGCAAGGCCCGTATCTCTGCGTTCTCCATGAAATAAACTCCAAGATCCACTAACGATGGTGATACGCCAACAACTTCGGTAACACTTAGATAAAGTCAAGGGAGTTAACCCATACTGCATTTCTAAGCAATAGAGGCCATCCTGTGGTAAACATGGCCTGGGCACAAAGGACATAGGCGAGGGTCCCATCTGTCTCTAGCTGACCTTTCCTGGCGCTTTTTCAGCCACTTCAGAATTAGATCCTGGTTTTCCCAGCTACAAACAAGAGAAGGCTGATGACTCACTGCTGGCTACAATGTATACTAATGCCCACAATGCAATGGTTATAATCTGTCCCTATGCCCATGGGATGGTGCACCAGGGTCTGGGAAGAAAGGCTGAGGGCAGAGTCTTCGGAGGATTCAGACACAGAGAGGTGCAGTGCTGCTCTACTTGTCACCTACAGGCAGAAAGGTGGCATGCCTTCCTACTCAAAGCTGCTCACTTCACTAAGCTTGCTTTAAACTTCATCAACACAATGAAAATGACTCTTTTTATCCCTTTTAACCCACAAAAACAAAACAAAGCAAGAGGACAAAGCAGCACCTCTCCAAGACCTGCAACACTCAGGGCCCCACTATACTCCATGTGTCCAGCAAACCTGGGCACACAGCCAGCATCTGAGTGCAGATTCACTGCTCCCCACTTCCCTGAATAACCCGCCCTGGGCCTGGGAGGCCCACTAGGACAGCTGGCAAAGAGAAGAAAGGCAGCAGTGGTTAGATGTACTTCCTGCCTCTCTACAGTCAACGAAGGAAAGTGCTTATGGCTATTTTATGATGTGTGTACATATGACTTAAAACTCCAAATGCTCACGATACAAATATTTTCACTCCCAACAAAAATAGTGAGTTGTATTTTAACACTTCTTTCTTACTGTATAAAGCTAAGAGTGGGCACGATCAAGTCTTCAGTGATAACTAATAATGCACAAACCAATGACTCATGAGAAGATTCAGTTTGGTCCTTTCATGTAAGTCTCACTCCTCAAAAAAAAAAAAAAAAAAAAAAAATATATATATATATATATATATATATATATATATATAATAAGCTTCTTAGTACAAACAACATTATCTGAAGTACTTTAAAGAAAAAGAAAAGTGGGGAATGTGGAAGAAACGGTCTGGTAAGAGCAGCACTTTGCTAACACAATATGAAAGGAGGAAATGAAGCTGACTTTGTTATCGCTTTTCATCAAACTGAGAATGAGGACTTGGCTAAGGGTTCTCCAGTGTTCCTCCAACAGACACAGCTTCTTAAGGGAAAGGCAGCACCGTTTACAAGGTCTGTCCTGCATAACAACAAGTACACTGACAGGAAAAAAGAAGGCCACACTCCGCCACTGATTGCAAGCATGGACCACATGCCAGGGCCAGAGGCCTTCAAGGCGGTAGACATGACACCCTCGGCTGCTCCAGTAGACTGGCTGCGGAGACTCTTCTCCCTGAAGAGCCCTGAAGTCAGGAAATTAGAGGGTGGGAAACAAACAGGATCAAGAAAGCATCTGACAAAATCTTGTCATTTTAAGTCATTCATGATTCAAAAATCTATACCTCAAACTGTCTCGAAGGGCTAGACAGTAAATGTTCATCTTTATTTTTTTCCCCCTAGGAGCAAGGCACAAATATCAACAAATCCATTTAACCCTGCTGCTCACTCCGGTGATATGACACACAGCTTGGTGAGTGTCAGATCATACAGCCCTCCTCTGGGTAGCCTTCCAACCCTCTTCACAGTGCAGAAAGAAGGCTCTCCCTCGCCACTGAGCTTGGCTGCTCAACGCTCACACACAGCTGCTGTTTTCAGTACCAGCCGGATGCCAGCTTCACTCTCCCACAACATTTTCCCGAGGCTTTAATTCACTCTGCTTAGTGCAAACTTAAACAACTCTAGTACCCACAGAAAAACGGGGGGCATAACCCAGAGCTTGAAAGTGATTCCTCACAAATGTGCCAGCCACCAGCTGCAGGATCTCAACAGCGAGATGGAGACTTTAAGGTGTACTTATTGTTAACAGACACGCTGCACAGACTCACTCAGAGGGAAGGCAAAGGGCGAGCCGATAAGACCTCACAATGAAAAAGGCAATGCCATTCCTAACAGAAAGGAAAGCAAAGGCCTTGTGGGCTAGCTAATCATCCTAGAGCCTGGCTTGGCTTTCAGTGGGCCCACCCTCCTGCACATGAGCAAAGGGAAGGGCTGGGAATTAGTGACTCCTCAAAGTCCAAGGGCGGGGTGGGGGTGGGCACCTGTGAGAAGGACACGACACACCTCCCTCAGGAGACAAGATCATTCAAAGTGGAAGCCATGCTGACGACGACGACGATGATTTAATTCTACAAGCCACAAGAGTAAGGGAACTGATGGAAACACAACTGATTAAATCCAAAGCAAGCAGGAAAACACCTATGAGTGCCGGCAATTCCTACACTGTTTGGAATAGATTATATGTCAGACTTGGGAATATGTCACTGGATTGAAGACGACACAGTGAATCCTTGTGGACAAATGGCTGGAAAGGTAAACTAACCAATAGCTATAAACGGCTCACACACCTGTTGAAATCCCTACCACCGCGCCTCACAGGTCAGAGAGACGAGGCTTCAGCCACTGCGCTCCTCATCCTTCAAGATGGCTATGGAGCCTGTTTGCTAAGCTCTCCAGGGGACGCATTCCCACAGCCTCCTCCAGGCAGCACAATGAAAATGCTTGTGTGCAAAGTACCAAAGCACATTCAAACACTATTTCCAACAAAGGTCTCAAATCACAGTCGGCCACTGGCTAGCTCTGTGAGAATTCAGAGAAACTTCGTCAACAGCTGCAAGCCTAAATTTCACCAGCTAAGAAATGCACAAGAGAGTAATCTGAAGAATTAACTGCGACCGACGGTGTTAAGCACAGGCATGCGCTGTGACTTCTAGCATGCAGAGGACACACAGTAAAAGCATTGTTACCATAGCCAGTTATGGCACGGACAGAACCTGCATTGTCTTATGGTGTGTTCTGCCCTTGGTGCCATGACTCGATCTGTACAAGGCTGCCAATGCTCCCTATAGGCAGAACCTGGCACCAGGATAAACAGGACAGGGACACCTTAGCTGGCCATGGTTTCACAGGCAGGCACGGGCCAGGGACCAGCTATGATGAGATACAGAATGTAGGTGGAAACTCTTGTATTGTTCAGTGGAATGGCCCTGAATTCCCAGCCGTCACTTCTCAGGCTGTATAACCAGACAGGAAACTCAACTTTGCTAAGCCTCCCGTGCTCTCCTCAGCTGAATGGCAATATGACATCTCAAACAGGGAAAGTTCTGGCACAGTGTCTACCTCCACAAACCTTCCAGACCATCCTGCTTCTCGCCCTGGAACTGACAGCAAGTGCTTGTCAGCTTGTCAGCTGTGATCAGGAGAAAACGGGCGGAGTGGTAAGTGAGTAAGACCATGAGGGAATGCAGGTTAATACGGGGAGTGGCATCCTTTCCCCAGGCAAGAGTGAACCAATGCAAAACTGAAGCGGTGAGGTAGCTGACCCCTTTCAGAAAGGCACATGAATCACTGAATGAGCTGCTCAGGGAGAGACAAGCCAGGGCACCGTGGAAACAGCCTGAGAAACTCAAGCCTGTGGCCCAGTGTGCGCCGCCTCCGCCATCCTCACTGACTACGGCCAGGCTTCCAATACTCTGACTTCTTTCAGCCTTCGGCAGGGCATCAAACTTTCAACTTCAATATAAATTAGTGCTGGTTCACTTTAGAACTGAAAAGAAAGGATTGGCTCTAAGGGAACTCGTAAGGGAAATCAAAGGTCCATACTGAAACCAAACACTGGAGCGCTGACCTGCAGCAGCTGGTGATGCTCACACAGCACTATCACCTGTCACAGTTACTACAAGACAGGGGAACAGGAGAGGCGCAGACCAACCTCACCTTCATGACAAGCGCTGTGCTGGCTCCTGGTGGTCTACACTTAAGTCAAAGTACAGCACAAAGCAGCCTAAGTATCTAAGTACTTGTGGCACACACTAACTGTGGTACACAATGTCTATCAAATGTGTGCACTGAAGGCATTCAGGGTACAAAGATTTTGGTATATGAAGGACATTTAAAGAGACTTTCTGAATCAGTAACAAATATATGTTCCCGCCACTCTCTCTCGCCCTGTCTTTTTCTCTCGTCATCATGTCATCTGCAGCCTGACCCTCAACACTCAATTCTCATAGCTTCAATAGCGACAGAGAAACTTGAGCTGTAAACCTGGGGGCCCAAATAAAATAACATGCACAGCTACAGCGTCCCGATTCTGCTGCTCAGAGGTGGCAGCCAGGTCCTGTGCCTAACAAACTAAACTATCATCTGCTCCGATGCACCACGAACGATCACCTGCACACCCGCTGGACTGTCTGCTCCACAAAAGCAAGCAAGCCTTTTCGTCTGCAAATGAACAGAGCAGTGTGTTAGCGCTCAGTAGGTAGCCAATAAGCAGGTGCTGGGACGTGAGGACAAGGAGGGTGGTGGCTGTAAAGAGCACACGCTGGGGCTGCACGCAGGGAAGGAGGAGACTCTTCCCATTCTATGGCCACTGCAGGAGCTTGCCAGGAAAGGAGGACAGCACTCTGGGGAAGGCAGCGCTCTGCTTCATACAACTCAAAGAGGTGCGTGCGTCTACAACGCGTACAAGGATTCCGCACAGAAGTGCGCCAGATGGTAGTGGCGCACACCTGTAAACCCAGCACTCAGGAGGCAGAGGCAGGAGGATCTCTGAGTTTGAGGCCAGCCTGGTCTACAAAGTGAGTCTAGGACAGCTGGAGCTACACATAGAACCCCTCTCTCAAAAAAAAAAAAAAAAGAAAAGAAAAGAAAAGAAAAGAGAAATGCTAATTCATAACTCAGACACCACTATCAAAGCCTCGTCACACTCTCCAGGACACTGTCAGGGCGGTGAAAGTGACAGTACAGCAGCAGAACCAGAAGCCATACCTTGTAGGGAGCAAGTGAAGTCCTGAGTGGATGTGTATTGACATGAGCTTGGCCACGTCAAGGACCAAAGTCTTAGCACCACGGAATTGGCAAAGCCTTCAAGGTGCAGCTCAGAGGAATGCAAAGGCATCCTTGGATCTGAGAGCAAATGTCAGTGTGTGCAGACAATGTCCACCATAGCTGTCTCCTGCAAGATGTTTCCAGCCCCTGGACTGCTATTCCCTCTCCAGACACTGTTCCTACAGAGACTGTATGTAACAGCCCCACCTCTTTTTCCAGCTACATACACTGGCCCTGCCTCCCTGCTACATACACTGGCCCTGCCTCCCGGCTTAAATGTGTGTAAAAGAATGCAGAAGCTTCTCCAGAAGGCCCGCCAGCTCCCAGCTTTGCTGTGTCCTATGTCTGCCATTTAATTCCCAAGTTGCCCCTCGCCAGAGCTTGGGGACTCACACCACGCAAGGACATGGCACTACCTAACTACAGCCAAGCTGCCAGCCCTACAGACAGACAATACCACAGTGAAAGGAAGTGAACTGGTGGGCTGAGAAGATGGCCCGTGAAAGTGGGAAAAACTGAGTGCAGAAGCCCAGCAACCACGTGAGAATCCCTGGTGTGGCCGCACGTAGGACTGCTGGCTGGTCAGTCTCATCCAATCAATTGGCAAGCCCCGGTTCAATCAAAACAACTATTTCTCCAAAATTAAGGTGGAAAACAGCAGATGCCCACTTCTGGCCTCCAGACACACACCCACACAAACATACATAATGGATGCATGCATGCATACACATATACACATGCACACACGCACGCGCACACACATGCACACACCAGAAGTGTCTAGAAAGAAGTAGAATGAAAGGCATAATAGCTAATGCCTGAAGCCGAGCCAACAATAGCCAGCCGCATGGTGCCTGACAAGCTCCTCCTCTGTTAGGTCAGCCAACTAAGCCCTGGGCGTGTTTCCTCATTCTTTCTTCCTAACCCTAATCTCCTGCTGGTCCAAATTTAGGCTCAAGAGTGATAACTAAAAGTCATCTGGACAAATAAAAGCTTGAGTAAGGTCATCCATCACCTAACAGCAAACAGCAAGAGGAGTGGAGTGAGTTTTGCTGGTTTACCAGAAGCCCGTCCCCCGAGGCCACTAGACCCACACACAGACCCAGCCACCCTTTCAGGGTACTCAACATGCTCAGCAGCTTTACTTACTAAACTTTATGTTACTCAAAGCCAAAAAGCAGGGTATAGATGCATGTGCAAAGCCCACTGAGATTCTCTGGGACAGTCCCTAAATTACTATGATACTGCTTTACACCCACATTCTCAGGGTGTGGCTGCTCCTTTGAACAGATGAAAATACATTACAATTATGCCCAACATATCAATGTGCTGAAGACATTTAAATATTTCTCCTTCTCTGAGGCTAATAGCAAAGCTATTAGCAATGGCTCCAAGTTTCTCAAGTGTCTCCAAAGCATTTCTTCACTAAAATCATTTTCTTAATGGCCACAGTGAAAGCAGTCTGCCAAGCGTCATGGAATGTTCCAGGCTGCAAAGGTTAACTGAGTGACTTCTTGCTCCAGCACAGGCAAGCAGTAGATAGCAGCTGGGGATTGCGGCTGTCTGTGGCCAACTGCACCAGCCTGCTGCTCTAAACCCTACATAAGGCTTCAGGAGGAAAATAATTCCTCGCAAAAAGAAGAAAACAACAAGGCTGTTGGGCCGTGCCATCCAGACTCCCTTCCCAACTGAGCTGTCTTAATGTGCAGTCATATGCAGTTCAGACTTTCCTAATTAGAAGCTGAGAGTACCTGTTCCTTTAAGGAAGTCTTTAATTATTCTAGCCCTGAAATCCTTATTCCTTCTAGGGAGACCAGATTCTCGGCACATCACACTCCTCAGACCCAAGGAAATACAGAGCATTCTTGATCTAACTTAAGTGCACAGAAACAATCCAAAGCTAAACTGTTGAATTTGTCTGCCAGTTTCATCCTATATCCTCAGCGTTAACTCTTCTATGGAATGCCACCTTCAAAATATGTCTGGGAGAAAGGATGGGAACACAAAATATTCTGTTGACCTGTGTAGTTGTGAACAGCCCTTTCGATAAAAACTTCTGTTTCAGAAAAACACTTTAGACCAAAAATATCAGGTTTCTTTGCAGAATTTGTGCCTTCACCCATGACGAGAAGTGGGCAGGCCTACTGTGTGGACAGTAAAGGCACCGGGTCAAGGCCTCGACACACTCCCTAGCGACAGCTACCCTGCACACACTGCTACACACCAAGAAGACAGAAACTCGGGCCTCTGGCACAACAAAACCAGCACAGCACACTGCACCACTTACCCAAAGAGCCAATCTGGAAATCTAACGCCTGAAGTTCACGGAGGATAAAGAGAGAATTGAACAAATGTTCCTGAAATTACAAATCAAATCCTCACAACCCTCAGTCTTAGCCCAAAGGCTGAGAAGTGAGGTGCGGTTAGTCTGCAGACCGCTCTGCCTGTAGTGGGCCCCTAGAAGGCGGGGGAACATACTGTAATACACACTATACAATGGGTTTACTTTTCAGAAGGGCAACTCCCTGATTAATAATGACAATTCAAAACATGATGAGGCAACAGCTGTGGTTTTAAGTTAAACAAAACCTATCGCTAAAATCAAATGTACCTGTTCCTTCCCACATTTTGATGTGCACTCTGGGAAATTTAGGTGGCGCACGGCTCCATATCATAAACCTGGTGGCCATGGCTGCGCACATGGTCTTAAAGTCAGTGAAGACTATGTGCAGTGCCTTCAGAGACTGTCCTACTGTTTCACTACAGCGCTCACAGTGAGCATCGAACAGGCGGATCAAGGGTGCTCCTGGCACAGTGGTGAAGGAAGTTGTGGTATTTTGGGGCAGACAGAACAGAAATAAAGGGTGACCACATCTTTCCAACAAAGTGCACGTCCCCATGAAGAGTTAGCTCACCCCGGCCCTGTACATGAGGGCACGCTACACATCTGTGGAAGTGTGTTACTGTGGCTGAGAACCTCCTGGGTCCACACTTGACCCCAATGACCAAGTCAGTGTTCCTCCTTCCTGTGAGCTGCTGCTGTGAGGGCGGGCACAGACTGTGGCCGGATGCTCTCTTCCTGTCACTTCCGCCCTGTGAGAAAGGCTGCTAGCCACAGGGCCACAGGTAAAGCAGGAATGCGTCACCAAACACCGAGCAAACCCTTCATTTATTCAGTTCCACCCCAGGTCAGAGTTTTTCCGCTAACAGCAGCACCAGAGAAAGTTCATGACCAAGTTAGCAACACAGCTCACGCGCTTCACTCTTCAGCACGCATTCTCACTGTAAGCGCGTGAAGTAGGAGGACAAAGGGACAGGGAGAGCAACTAATGGGAAAGCAGGCGGACATGAGCAGGGGAATGTGGGAGGGCAGACAGTGTGGCCCAGGAGGAAGAGACAACTTGGCTCAAGAGACTGAGGGAACAGAACCTGTCCAGAGTGATGGCTACCATTAAACACGCCCCGGGGTTACCAGAGGCTTTCCGTCCCGAGCCATATTGCCATGGACAGCTATGTCGTCATTCAACCTGAGCTAATCAAGATCAGAACATGCTGGCACATGCCAAAGGAGGCCTCAGAAAACAATCCCGGGTGACAGAGAGAGGTGGAGGTTCACAGCCACTGCTGGGCAGCATTCTTTCTCTACAGACAGACTGAAGCCAACTCTAGGGCAAGAGACTTGGAGGGGCCTTTACAGGTCTTCCTGCCCACACAGCAAGGCCAGTTCTCACAACCCTTCGCCTATGCCTTCTAGAAGCGTCTTTATCTATTATATTTGGGTTCTTATATCTCTGTCTCCCTTCTCCACCCTAACACTAAGTAGGAGAGAAAGAAGTTGGGGGGGATCTCTTTGGCTACTTCCTGATGGTTAGAGTCTTTGGGTTCCTTGGGGTGAGTCCAATCTTCATGTCAGGAGATCCCCAACTTCTCGTCAAACTGCATTACAACTTGCAGTACACCTTCGAGGGCAATTTCTTCAGGTAGTAGGTGTTCACCGCGCCCCACACTAGTGACTGCTTCTGTCATCTACCACCACGTACTCATTCACCTGGTGGCGGGCACATCCGCCGCAGAATGACTGTAAGACTTCACACTGAGCACCCGTCCTTCCGCCTTGTGTCTAACAGAGCAGCAGTGGCAGCTACCACATTCAGCCTTGACACGCTCGGTGTGCAAGCTTGCTTAGTCCTCACATCCCTCACACTATTATGATCGGCTGGCTCTGTTTTCTTAAATACGGGTACCGAGTTCTGGCTAAATCAATTTCACAAGGACCCACAACTAATGCTTGAAAAAAGGAGCCAAACCCAGGGCAGCCTGTCGCAAAACATGAACCAACAATTTTGTTTCCAGTTTTGGTTTTTTACACTTAGAAAAATCAAACTTATGTTAAGGTAAGTAGTATCACAATTTACATTAGAAATTAAAGCTGAGTAACTACAGAGGGGAAGGAGACAGAATAAAATGTCCTTGATCTAATTTAGCATGGAATAGAATCCATCATTAACACAGAAGTATGTGATCCCCTTAAGGGAGAGAAGTATCCATTACAAAATCAAAACTATGAAGTCCAGAATCATTAGTGTTTCCAGAGCCCCGAAGGACGGCAAAGGTTTTAACCCTTTCTTGCCTTGGGTGGATTAACAACCCATGGCTGAGCCTCATCACCTGCAGCAACAGGCATGCCTGCTCGGGGCCACAGAGCCGCCAGTGCTGGCCCGACTGTAACCCTCACTGCTGTGATTACCACAGAATGCTCACTGCATAGAACCAAGCAAGGTTCCCCCAGCAGACTAGTTTCCTTCCCTTAGTCTAAAAATAAGGCTCCTTTCAGCACAAACAAGGAAAAGGCTTTGCGTACGCTGACGGTGCAAGCTGAGAGAGCCAAAGCTCATATTCAAATATTTATTTTCCAATTTGAGTATCAACACTCTTGCGTACTCAGCACAGCTAAAAACAACCGTGGCTGTAGACGGCAAGGACACACACCTGGGAACAACTGTCACTACAAGGACACACACCTAAGGACTACAGTCGCTGCAAGGTCACACTATGATTCCACTGAAGACAGTGGCATCCTTACAGAGCATCCCAGGTTTACAGGGCAATTAGAGGCACAACAGCATGTGGGGGCTTTCACTTAGGGCAGCTAGGGAGAAAACATCAAGATGGTGATAAACACTCTAAAGCCTAGGCAGCTGTCCCTCTGAAGCCGTGACAGGCCTCTCTTCCCTCCTGCCTGGCCTGTAATGTGCTATGGACAACACTCCCTCACTCTTCTTTTGGTGCGAGCACAGAGACCATGCCCAGCATAGGAAGTGAGGACAGGCTGCTCACAGGGTAGCAGGCCGGTCCACCGGGATGGCGTGACTCTGGTTCTCACAGGGTAGCAGGCCGGCCCACAGGGATGGCGTGACTCTGGTTCTAACAGGGTAGCAGGCCGGCCCACTGGGATGGTTTGAGTCTGGTTCTCCCAACATCTGCAGCTGACTTCTCAAAGTAAAGAGGACAAAGACGAAACTGACTCTAAGCTAAACAACTGAATTAATTTCTAGGATAAGGTTTTACCACAAATTCCATGTCAGCACTGTAAAGGAAATAAGCTTTCATCTCATTTAAGTATATAGAATCAGCCCGGTTCTATACACTACCATGTCCACTAAGAAGATGCCTGACAGCCTCTAAGAAACTTACACTAAAAATAAATCAGAGTCCTGTTCTGACAATCTGGGTCACACCTTTACCGCCACATGATGGAAGGAAAGAACTGACTCCCAAAAGTTGTTCACTGATCTTCACTCCTTGTGTGGTGATACAGGCACACGTGCACGCGCGTGCACACACACACACACAAATAGGGGGAGGAGGAGGCAGAGACAGGAAGGAGGGAGGGAGGGAGGGAGGGAGGGAGGGAGGGAGGGAGGGAGGGAGGGTGGGTGGAAAAGACAGAGACTGAACCAGGCAACCAACCTTCAAGACATGTCATATAAACCCTCACATAGGCACTGTTCTGCTGGCACCGTAGCGAGCGCCCAGTCTCAGCAAAGCTCCAGGACAACCCGGGCTGCACAGCAAGACTCCACAGAGAGAGGGAAATTTTGGAGGTGATGTAAGGAAAGGGGCAAGATGTTCTGCTTTGCATTTAGTTCATAAATTTTATCAAACTGCCACAAGGTAAATTTTTAAGTGTTTAGAATCAAGTGACAGGTCAGGGAAGGTTTCAGGACTCCTGCATCAAGAATACTCATGCAGGCATGGTGGAGCGTGCCTTAATCCCAGCACTCTGGGAGGCAGAACCAGGTGGACTGCTGTTGAGTTCAAAGCCAGCCAGAAAAGCCCTGTCTCAAAAAAAAAAAAAAATGTTCCTTTTACACAGGACATCTGTCCTTTAATTAATCCCTGTTCCTTTTGGGTCATCCATACGAAGACCTGAAGACAACAAAAGTAACACTGTCAGGAGCTGTCATCTTCGTTCAGGGTTCCTGAGGAAGGCAGCTGTTTACAAAAGGCACTGCTGCCTGGTGACTCTGAGGAATCCAAAGCAAGGGTCCTCACAGGCCGGCTGTGGAGCACCAGCACCTGTGTGCCGTGCTTTGGAGAATCTTTGGTCAAGTGTTGTACCTGGGAGGAACCAAGTGTAACAGCACACAACCACGTGGCCTCTAGGAGGTGCCAAGGATCAAGAATGACAAATGCCACTCAGTACTCCATCACTGGGGGTGGGGGTGGGGCAATTCCTGAGCACCACTCACTGAATCCACATAATCACTTCATGAGGCACTCTAAATGGCCTCTCATGTCACACAACACTAATGGCCTTGCTTGGGTTCAGTCTCTGCCTCAACATCATCACCACTTGGTAGCAGGAACCTAAAATGTTAGTGGGGGCATAGTTTTCTTGGCGATTTTATTTGGCTTCTTATATCTACCACCCTAATCCCTTCCTACACTCAGCACCAGGTAGGAGAGACAGAAGGTAGGTGGGGAGGTGGGTGTAGGTCTCTCGAGCGACTTAGCGTCATCAGGTCCCTCGGGCAAGTCCGATCTTTGTAGTCAGAGCAAATCCAACTTCTTCTCGTTAAAAACTCAACGAAAGCAACCAGGAGCAGCAGCCACCTTCACAGCGCCCACCCTCTCAAGGCTCTGCCATTCACTCTCTCTAGAGTTCCCAGAATTAAGCTATCTGCAGCTGACAAAGACCACGCCCCTGCTAGAGCACAAGACAACCCTAGCTCACGGCTGTGGCCAAGCAGAAGCGCCCCATATCCCACACAGGGGATCAAAGAAAAAGCATAGTCACACAGTAACACACAGTATCATAACTGGATTTTTTAAAGAAACCAAAACTCTTACTATGGAGAGAGAGCAAAAAGGATGTGAACAGAAACCAGGCCTGAGTCGGCACTGCAGAGCACAGAAAGGGTAAGACGGAAGGCAAACTCCAGCAGCCTTTATAAAACAAGCCAATGCCCCAACGTCTTCCCGGGGGTGTTATCTTATTTCTCTATAGACAATTCTCCAAGCACTGAGTCATCTTCCATTGTTTTGTTCAGCTCAAATTTACTGCCCCAAACTAAATAAAAGAAGACATCTGGCTTCTTTTGTGTATTGTGTGTGTGTATTGGGGCTGGAGAGATGGCACAGTGGTTAACAGCACTGTTTTCTCTTCCAAAGGACCTGGGTTCAATTCCTAGCACCCACATGGCAGCTCACAACTGTCTGTAACTCCAGTACCAAGGGTTTTGACACATTCATACTAATGCACATAAAAAATATATTAAAAAAATAATAATCTGTGTGTCCGTTCCTTGTAGTGAAAAGAATCATTCCTTTGTCAAAACAATGTAAAAGACATTTCACCCTGCACAGTGAGTCAGGGGTCAAGTCCAAGTCAGTGTCCTGGCCGAAACTATTAGCACTTGTAGTCCCACAGGGTGTGGGGCTCTGCACCTGTGGAATCCTTCCTCTCAAGCCTTCCACTGTTCCAGGGAAATGTACTTCAGACTTGGAAAGAGGTGGCTTCCTCCTCCCTTGGAGGGGACATAGTCTCAACTGTGCCACAGCCCCAGGAGGAGCTGCACACAGCAATGCCGGCTATGAACTGGTCTCTGTCCTGCCAAAGCTTGCCACACGCGGCGTGATTCACAGCATCTCTTTGTACTTCTACTCATTCCTGGAAAACTGTCTTTGTAAAGAGAAATAACGGAGACAAGAATTAACATGAGGGGTCAAGAAGTGGTACCCCTGGAGTCTCAACAACCTGGGGAGGCAGAGGCAGGCGGATTGCTGTAAGGTGGAGGCCAGCCTGGTCTACAGAGCCAGTCCAGGACAGTCAGGGCTACACAGAGAAACCCTGTCTCAAAGAAGGAGGAGGAGGAGAAGGAGGAGGAAGAGGAGGAGGAGGAGGAGGAGGAGGGAGAAGAGGAGGAGGAGGAGGAGGAGGAGGAAGAGGAGGGGGAGGGGGAGGGGAGGGGGAGGGGGAGGGGAGGAGGAAAGAGATAGCTGGGAGAGGAAGTGGTTGTGACATAGTTTGGGCCCTGAGTGCTAACAGGCACCCAGAAAATGACAACAGTTCTACTTTCTAAACTCTTCCGCCTGAGTCACCTGTTCACACACAGAGCCCCAGCCTTGAGTGACTCAAAGGCGGGGCAGCAGGGAAGGAAAGCACAGGGTCTCTCCTGGGCGCTCATCAGCACGCTAGATGAGACATGGGGCAGTCCCGCCACAGACGACTCCAGGGCTGCTGTCTCTGGCCCAAATGTATCTACTTAGCATTTCCCAATCTTGCTCTGTGATCATCAAATGAGACAACAATTAGTAACACAAAGGGCGGAGGGGACAGAAAGGAAAACACCTCACGTTAGCAGGCCCTACTGGGCACCCGCAGCGATGATGTATACTGCTGAATTCTTGGTAACCGTGTGACCCACATAATTTAATCTCAAAGTCAAGAAGAAAGCAACAGGCTCCTTACCACAATAGGGCCCCATCTATTTATTGGTGCATATGGCAAGCAGGAGCCCACACTCTCCAGTTCTGAAGCTGGCAGAATGGCAGCCCTTCCGGATGACAAGTGATCTCACAGATTAGAAGGTATTAGCAGCTGTATCACCTGTGTTTCACAGGCTCGTCATGATGACTAACTTCCATAACCAGAATTCCAGATTGCCCAACATCCTTCCTTTCCTGTGTGTGGACAGCTCATGATAACACAGCAAGAGCACACAGAGAGCGAAAAGAGCTGTCCAGCGAGGGGAGGGGAGGAAGGCGGGAAGGAGTGAGAAAGGGTAAAGCTTTATGCTGCCAGGGCTTTTAATTTTACACATATCTTTCTGGAAGGGAATCTTTTGTGCAACAAACCCTGATGCAGCACCCAGTGGGCACCCAAACCTACTCATGTCAGGAGCAGTAGTTCTGCATCCCAAGGTATCGTCACTGACAGTAAAGTGTGCAGAGCACAGTAAAATTAGAACCAGCGGGCACTACACAGCACAGTGCAAAGGGATTAGGCACGTCAGCAGGACAGCCAGAAAAATCCAGATGGAACAGAACTTCTTAAGGTGGCTGGAATCAGCAATAAAGTGCATCACACCAGCTTAGGCTCAACTCAGCTACCTGACAGACCAGGGGGTGTGGCGGTGAGCCTTCTCCACTGCTAACCAAAGACTGCACAACACTCCAAGAGCTATGCAACAAACACACCCTGTATTTACAACCAGGACAGCGACAGCAAGGTGGCCAGGCAGAGGTCAGCAGTGTCAAGTTCCAGGTGGAAATGATGTCATAACCAGGACCCTACAGAAGGCTAGAGAGATAGCAACAAGGAGGGGATGCACACACTGGGTGGTTGGTACCACACCAGGCTCAGCCAGAATGGTCTGGTGGTAGTCACAGTTCTGAGGAACTGCTGCAGAACGTGATACAATCAAGTCCATTTGTAGCATTTGTAACTGTAAAGTCTGAGGTAGATGCCAGGCAGCTGAAGGGACCAGTGTGGGATTCATAAACAAATGGGCGGGTCCTGACCACAGCAGCTCCACATGGCAGCAAGTCGGCCACATTGGCCTTGAAAACACCTAACAGCACCATACTTTGGTGGAGTGGGCTGATGGTCCAACAGGCAAACCATCAGCGAACACAAGTCGGAAGCAGGTGGGCAACTCCCTGAAGAAAAAGCATCGCTTTTGTGTCAAATTTTGTGTCAAAAACCAGTTCGCTAAGTCAGCTCCACCAGCTCCCGCCTCCTGCACTTGCACTCTCCACACACCTCCTCCTGCACTTGCACTCTCCACACACACACCTCCTCCTGCACTTGCACTCTCCACACACACCTCCTCCTGCACTTGGACTCTCCACACACACCTCCTCCTGCACTTGCACTCTCCACACACCTCCTCCTGCACTTGCACTCTCCACACACCTCCTCCTGCACTTGCACTCTCCACACACACATCCTCCTGCACTTGCACTCTCCACACACACACCTCCTCCTGCACTTGCACTCTCCACAAACACCTCCTCCTGCACTTGCACTCTCCACACACACACCTCCTCCTGCACTTGCACTCTCCACACACACCTCCTCCTGCACTTGCACTCTCCACAAACACCTCCTCCTGCACTTGCACTCTCCACATACCTCCTCGTGCACTTGCACTCTCCACACACCTCCTCCTGCACTTGCACTCTCCACACACCTCCTCCTGCACTTGCACTCTCCACACACCTCCTCCTGCACTTGCACTCTCCACACACCTCCTCCTGCACTTGCACTCTCCACACACCTCCTCCTGCACTTGCACTCTCCACACACACACCTCCTCCTGCACTTGCACTCTCCACACACACACCTCCTCCTGCACTTGCACTCTCCACACACACACCTCCTCCTGCACTTGCACTCTCCACACACCTCCTCCTGCACTTGCACTCTCCACACACACACCTCCTCCTGCACTTGCACTCTCCACACACACACCTCCTCCTGCACTTGCACTCTCCACACACACCTCCTCCTGCACTTGCACTCTCCACAAACACCTCCTCCTGCACTTGCACTCTCCACACACACCTCCTCCTGCACTTGCACTCTCCACACACCTCCTCCTGCACTTGCACTCTCCACACACCTCCTCCTGCACTTGCACTCTCCACACACCTCCTCCTGCACTTGCACTCTCCACACACCTCCTCCTGCACTTGCACTCTCCACACACCTCCTCCTGCACTTGCACTCTCCACACACCTCCTCCTGCACTTGCACTCTCCACACACCTCCTCCTGCACTTGCACTCTCCACACACCTCCTCCTGCACTTGCACTCTCCACACACCTCCTCCTGCACTTGCACTCTCCACACACCTCCTCCTGCACTTGCACTCTCCACACACCTCCTCCTGCACTTGCACTCTCCACACACACACCTCCTCCTGCACTTGCACTCTCCACACACACACCTCCTCCTGCACTTGCACTCTCCACACACACACCTCCTCCTGCACTTGCACTCTCCACACACACACCTCCTCCTGCACTTGCACTCTCCACACACACACCTCCTCCTGCACTTGCACTCTCCACACACACCTCCTCCTGCACTTGCACTCTCCACACACTCCTCCTGCACTTGCACTCTCACACACCTCCTGGAGCTAACAGTGCTCCAGCCACAGCCTTTTGGACCTTCCCAGGATGAAGAGTAACTGGGATATTCTGAAGTGTTTGCTTGAAAATCCCTGTTAATCTCAACAGGAAATTCTAGCATAAAAAGAAAATAGGTGGCATGTCCACAGTGGCCTGATCTGTCTGTTCAGGATGACTTCTACCTTGATACCTTGCAAGGTGCCCTCTGACAAGGTCCACTTGGATAGAGCAGAGAGGAAGAAAATCAGAGCAAGGGGAGCCTCAGCTAAAAATGACAGTCCAGGGCTGGAGCGGTGGCTCAGTGGTTAGCTGCACTCGCTCTTGCTGAGGACCAAGTTCAACTCCTAGCATCAACATGCAGTTGGCTCGCAACCTACCACTCCAGCTCCAGGTGGATCACATACTCTTGTGACTTTCGCAAGCACTAGACACACACATAATGCACAGATACGTGTGCAAGCAAAATACTCATACCTATAAAATCAACTAAATCTAAACGAGTAAAAAGCAAATGACTAGCTCAGATTTTTGCTACAAAGACCACTTACAAGTGTGCCATGCACCGAGGTTCCCTGCCCGCCCTTCTGCCCTACAATCAGAACGGCCCAGCTTTTCCCACTAATGAATCTTACTAAATTTTGCCTCTCTGCTCGTACAGTGCTAAATTTATATATTACCACAGAAATTTACAGAGCCACTACATCTCCAAGATTTGGAGAGAAAAAAAAATGTTCAAAGCTCTGAGAAGCCTTTATATTTACATGGATGCTATTAAGAAGCAGGCTGCCTGCACACCTTGTTCAGGGTCCTGGGCCCGGTCCTCAGAATAGGAAAAATAAAAATTCTAAAGGAAAAGGCAGAGTCTGAAACTCTTTTAGTCCTTATCTTTGATAGCCCAAGCTGGCGAGTTGTATGTCAATTTGACGCAAGCTGAAGTCATCTGAGAGGAGGGAGCCTTAACCAAGAAAATGGCTCCTTAAGAAGAAAATGGCTCCTTAAGATCAGGCTGTAGGCAAGCCTGGGGGGGGGCATTGTCTTAATTAGTGATTGACCGGCAAGGCCCCAAATCCAGACCCGAGGCAAGAGCAGCAAAGTGCGCTCAGCTGTTGAGCATCTTCTCAGCTCCTGGGCTGTGATTTCAGAACCTTCCTAATGCAGCCCAACGGAGAAATCTTTTGAGTTGAGCATGTTACACTAGGTTGTAATTCCAGGACACAAGGGCTGTGAGCCCCAGGCTAGTCTGGGCTTGTGAGACCCTGCCTCATTGTCCCTGCCCAGGAAAAGCAATCTTCTGCTAATGCTTTCTTGATAGGAGAATAATTAGCAGGCCTATCTATCTACTGTAGGCCTTTATGTAATTTAGAAACACAAGTTGAAGTGTTTATTGCTGAATTCGGCAGAGTTGACACAGACTTTGCAGTCTGTTGCATCAGGCAGGCCAGTCTTCAGAGAATAACAGTTTTAAGACTATTTCCTATGATTCATCCGAATGAAAACCAGATTTTCTATTTCGACCTTTCAAAGCACTGTAGTCTGGCCAAATTTCATTTAGCATTATTCATAACACTTTGTAATTCAGACTGTCTAGTTATCTATAGGGGTAGATTTAACACTTCAGTTCCACAATCGTGACTTTGGTAGTTAAATTTCCATTATCAAGTTAGTAGGCTCAGAGTTAAAAGAAAGTAAGTTTGACTGCATTTAGAAATTTTCGATCCAACTTCAATATACAGAGGAAATCCCTTTAAGCATCCTGAAAATTCAAAATCCACCTTCAAATGCCTTTGCTAAGGCACACTGACTTCTCTCTGGGCCTGTGTAGAAACCCCTTCCAGGAGACTGCCAGCCTTGAGGAGGAGGGCTGGCTGATCAGCGCAAGGAGGCAGCGCAGTGCCTGAGCAGAGTGCTCAACAAGGCTGTGTGAGGGGGGTGGGATTAACAGAGTTGGAGACTTGCCACAAAGCTGCACTCTCCCCACCAGGGTTTAGAGCCCCTCTCCTGTCTCGCTAAAAACAACCCAAACCCAGCACCGATTCAGCCGCACGGCAGACCTGCTCTCATGGAGTAACAAGGCTCGGGCGGGCTAGGTGCATCTTCTCCATCCGTGTCCTTTTGAGTTCGGAGACTGTTTACTGTGGTTTACAGAGAGAAAGCAGGCACAAGAGATTTGAAGGGAACGCTTCGGATAGAGCTGTTGCTGCTCAGAATCATCTCAGTGAGCTGTAAAGCTTCATCACAAAGCAGGACAGCAGCTTGTGCAGGGTTTGTGCTTGAGGCGTGGCTGTGGCTGACTGAAAACCTCTCCCAGTGCTCAAGAGGAGCAAGTCACCATCTGGCTTGCACAGTGCAGTCACTACGAGGATTAGAACAGAACTGATGTCGGTGTTGCAGCCCCAGGAGAAGACTTGAGTGTGGGTGACACTGCTGTGCACCAGAGCCTCTAAGTCGCCATGCGTAGCACCTGTCGACAGCCGGTATTGGTGTGAGACTTGAAGAAGTCTTTTCAGAGGCATGGAAGGTGCTGCTCACTGGCTTGCTCACAGGAAGAGGGCCTTAGAGTCTCTTACGACGCAAGTTACAGGTGATTGTGAGCCACTGGGTGTGCTGGGAACAGAACCCAGACACCAGGCACACACATGGTACACATACATACATGCAGACAATACATTTACATAAAGTGTATCTTTAACAACAAAAGAAATCAAAGCCTAAGAAATGAAACTGATAAAAAAAATAATAACACTTATTACAGTGCCTGCAGCTAAGATAGTAAGAGAGAGATTGCAGCTAGGTAGGACATGAAGACGGAGACACACCTTTAAAATGGCCAAGTGGAAACCAGGGAACCCTAGTCATCTTCTCACTGGACAGCCACTTCTGTGACTGGGAGAATTAAATAAAACAATCTTGGGGAAAAAAAATCACTAAGGTAACTGCAGGAATTTTTAGCCAGTCTGCAACTTTTGGAATTTTTAGAAAGGAACATATCTTCAAATAGCTTAGTAGTTTTTCCCTTTACTTCAAACCACAGTTCGGAAACTCTGGAAAGTAATTTACTTCAGATAGGACTATCAGTCTGAAGATAAAGACGGACAGAGGGAGTGAGGGCCAAGTCCCTCTGCCTCACTAGGCCTTAGCTCTCTGCCAGCTCCTCCCAGGCCCATCCACCTGGGAGCAGCCCTGACCACCCCCCCCCCAAAGACATGCAGAGCTCTGCCAAGGCTTCTTTCTGACCGGCACTTCCATTTGTCAAGCCCACCCCACCTTCCGCCCACTGCCGCTATGGCACCTGTATTCCCACGACATGATCCGAGGATCTCACTCTGGCAGTGACGCGTCTCCCTGACTCTTTGCTGGTTGCAGGAAAGAGCACACCATCAAAGGGGGAGGGGGGTGAGCAAGATCTTCCCTGGGTTACCCATCTAGTTGTTTATGCCTTCCCCCCCCCCACTCAGAACACAGTCTGAAAACCTATCACTGTACGTCTCAGTAGCTTTTCTCCGCACCACCACAATGGCCTCTTCTGTTTCACTAGAAACTCTGCCATGGTTCACAGGCCACTCAGGCCCTGGGCCTACTCTGCGACTCATCTCATTCAGAAGGCAAACCTGCTCATTTACTCTCTCTCTCTCTCTCAAACAACTGTACTTTCTACTTGACATGCACTAGAAACAAAAATGGAATTTGAGGCCCATCAAGAGTTTTGGATGCTATCTGGTCACCAAATGCCACTTGGGGCAAGCAGCACATACCTGTGCTCCCAAAGGAGGAGACTACGGAAGCTCCCACATCTTTGTAAACCTGGGGCCTGAATGGCCACACAGGTCCCTACCTCCCCCTGTGAAATCAAAGGTCTGACACTGCAATCTCTAATACCCCGTTCTCACCAAGTGAGTCCCAGAAAAACCAGAGTCCTCACTAAAAGCAACAATCTAGTCGCATCATCAACGTGTGGCCACACAAGACACTTGACCCCGAATAGAAGAGACACACTCAGGATCCAAATCTGCCACTGGCCTAGGTCCGCTCCGCTCCGACGAACACCTAAGTGGATGTGTAACCACCAACACTCGGGCTAACTCCAATCTCCTGTGTCCTCAGTATTCCAGATCACGGAGGAACAGACTAGACACACAGAGGCCCAGGCCTCACCGCAGACCTACTCAATCAGAACCTACTGTCGCTGGCCATGAGTGCCTTTTCAAAAATCAGCATTTTTTTTTACTTGTTCTCCTAGACAACCAATCAGAGCCTGCACACTGAAAGTTGAGTACATCTGCCTTTCTTCCACCTAGCCCTAGTCTCATTTCCTGCTGAGCTAAGGTCACCATGCATGAAGTGAGGCTCCTGCAGGAAAGGAAAGCTGAAGCCATTTGGTCACTCTGCTATTGTCCTATCTCAAGGGATGGATGAAAACTCCTCCCTCCTCACGCTCATGTGCTAACACTGTAACTGATGGTGACGAGAGCCTTGGCTAGAATGAAGCTATTTTTAGAGGTCAGTATTATAGCTCAACCTCAATCCCCCAGAACAGCCGGCACGTTTACTCCCTGTTGTCTTAAGGCACATATTAGCATGGAGCTTCTTCTGTTCTTTACCAACTCTGTATCCACAGCATCTGGAATGAGGACCTGGCGCGCCTAGACTCAGGAGTATCAATCTATCTCTCCCCGGCCCCCGCCTCGTGTGTGTGTGTGTGTGTGTGTGTGTGTGTGTGTGTGTGTGTGTGTGTGTGTGTGTTTTATTATGGGCCAACTGAGTCTCTCTCTAAATTCCCAAGTGAAAGAAAGCCTTAACCGACAATACGTTGGGCCATGACGGTAAATAAGTTACAAACTAGGGCCCCAGTGCAATCTCAGGGATCTCTCCTTTAAGAGCAGGAAACCTGCCTTATGAAAAGAAAGGCCAAGGAGGCATGCAGGCAACACTGAGAAGGCGACTCCACGGAGCAAGCAGAAAGGCCTCAGAAGACACCAGCAACGCCCTTCCCACAATCTCAGGCTTCTACAACATGGAGCCTCCCAGGCAGCGGCGTTTTGTTATGGCTCAAGCACAAGAACACAGCGATTTGCTCACACACATCGGTTCTTCTAGCTCTTGAGGCCTCACACTGTTGTCACGTTCTGTGACAGTGAAAACTGTTGAGGGACTAGTCTAAACGAGAAGCCACACACCTCTAATCCCGGCACTTGGGAGACTGCTCAAATTCAAGGCTAGCCATGGCGGCCCAGGACAGCGTAAGAAGACACTGTTTCAAGAGGCAGGGGTGGGAGAGAGTGGGGGGAGGGTTGGCTTTTCAAAACAGGGTTTCTCTGTGTAGCCTTGGCTGTCCTGGACTCACTTTGTAGACCAGGCTGGCCTCGAACTCACAGAGATCGCCCTGCCTCTGCCTCCCCAAGTGCTGGGATTAAAGGTGTGTGCCACTGCACCTGGCTGGGGAACATTCTTAATAAAAAAGGAATTCATGAAAACTTGGGAAACAGTCATTTTTTAATTAATTTTCTTTTAACTAGCCAGAGGTGAGTTCAATCCCATGCCGGGTGGGTTTTGTGCCCAGAAAAAGGTCTGTAGTCTCGAAGAGACCCATTCTTTGACTGCCCTAAGCCCAAGTGAGCGTCCATGGAAATCAGAATGGTCAGCCAAACAACTGGAGGGGAGCGTCCACTTGTCTTTTCACCCTGGCTTGGCTAGCAGCAGAGCTGGCCTTCTCGAAGCGCAGTTTCCTTGGTGCATCAGATAAATGGAAGACACAGGACAGATGTAGAACAAGTTTCTTTTCTTTTCTTCTTTTAAGATTTATTAAGTATACAGTATTCTGCCTGCAGGCCAGAAGAGGGCACCAAATCTCATTATAGATGGTTGTGAGCCACCATGTGGTTGCTGGGAACTGAACTCAGGACCTTTGGAAGCGCAGCCAGTGCTCTTAACCTCTGAGGCCTCTCTCCAGCCCCAAGTCTCTTGTACTTCCGTAGTGAAGAGAAAATATTTTCTTCAAAGACCCTGACTGGAAAGTCAGTACGTCGGTCCTTACAAGTCACACGGAAAGGCCACCATTTTCTCAGAGTTGTAGTTAATGTCTCAACAAAGGTTTCATCAGAAGTAAAGGAAACACTTGTGAGCTAAACCTTCCTCCTCTGCAGTGTAGTCCAACAGGGGCTGGGTGACGCCCATGCTCTGGGCAGTTCCTCTTTTACTAATATTTACAAACCATCAGTTGAACAAACTAAATGAAAACTATGCTTTGAAAGTGTAAAAGAATCAAGCATGGTGGCCCATACCTTTAATTTCTGGGAGTCTGAGGCCAATCTGGTCTATACAGTGAGTTCAGGGGCAGGCAGGGCCACTCGGTGTGACCCTGTCTTAGGGGATGGCGTCATCACCGTTCTTGGGAAGTCTGAATTAGATCTGAGGCTTATTTGTATTGTATGAGTGAAGAGTAAGACAAAACTATTAGCCAGTCCATTCTTGTCATGAGGCTTTCAGGGTGGCCACTGAAATGGGGAGCCCCTTCCGTGTGCTGTTTTTGGTACAGTCACATGATGAAAGACTAAGAAATTTTCCATTTGTCACAGTCAAACTGGAACACTGGAATAGCAAGACACATTTTTCCTAATATTTTAAGCAGAATAAAGATTTGGGCTTAACAGAAATTTTGGAACAATTGGGTCTTGAAAATCTAAGGAAACAGTGCTCCACGGACAGTCTCTGATCTGCCCTAAATCCCATGACACCTGTGACACATGTGGTTACATGTGAGGCATGTAATCTACATATAAAATCTGTACATTTCTGGACGTGCTTTACAGCATAATTTTTGAAAGATATTTACATCTAGATACTGGCTTCGTTCCCATTCCTTGAAAGATCTTATGTTCTTCTGTACTGTATGGCCCCTAATTTATAACATCACAAGACCCTGAACACAAAGGACTTAGCAACATTTTTGGACACTCCTTTACAGAAACATGGTAGTCTACTATACAATGACATGTACGGATGTATAAATACACATCAGTTTGAAAAAAAAAAGGAGAAACATTGACTTTGATAGGGTAACTACTGAATGGAAAAGTTATTAGCAACTGCTAAACTGCTCCTTTCAATGTGTGGCATGTGTCAAGGAAAAGACTGGCAAAATCAACAGCTCCCTGCTGAGCCACTCTGGGAGAAGGCTCACACCGCCCAATTTCAAACACTACAAAGGTATAGTAATCAACTCACCGTGACACTGCATAAGACAGACAGAGCGGTCCCTGAACTGACACTGCGAGCCCAGAAGCTCTCAACATTTATGTCAAGTTCATCAAGTGTGTTAACATAATTCAATGGAGGATTTAAGTCTTCTTAAGAAATGGCCCTCAGTTCACCAGCTATATGTAAATGGGTTAACATCCACCCACCTGGAAACATGTATAAATTAATTAACAGTCAATCTGAGAGCTAAAACTAAGAAGAAACCACAGGGATGAACCTTCACAGCCTTGAATTGGGAAAAGGTTTCTTAGATGTCAGGCAAACTGGAGTTCATCAAAATGAGCAGTGTGCTTGAAAAAAAATATACCATCAAGAAAGTGAAAACGCGATCGAGAACTCAGACAGCTGCTGCAGCATGCTGTATGCCAGGCAGTCCTGCACACACGCAGAGCACTTAGGCAGAAGATTCAGAACTCACAATAGCACCCAAGGTAAGCAACAGCTAGAGACTTGGAACACATTCCCATAAAAACATGCAAAAGGCCAAAAGGCAAGTAAGAACATGCTCAACTTTATTAGTCATCAAAGAAATGCAAATGAAAACCACAACTGAGATAACACTCCATACTCATTATGAAGGCCACAATGGAAAGAGGACAGACATTACATGCATTAGCAAAGATGTAAAAAGGTACATTCCTCTACTGCCAGTAGGAGTGTCACAGAAACTACCCTCTGTAGTTCCTCACCAGGCACAGTTAGCACAGATTTCTTTGGTCCACACAGAAACATACATGCCCACAGCAGCATCACCCCTAGGAACTCAAAACAAGCCCCGTCCATCCACCAACTGAGCAGTGTGCTGTGCACAGCCACACAGTGGAAGCCGAGTACAGAAGGGGAAGTGAGGTACTGACACCACTACAGCACGCATGGACTTGAAGACACCATGCTGAAGGAAGACAGTCCCTGTGCGACTGTTCATATGGAATGCCTACAGCACCTACAGCTACAAGAGGCAGAGGGCTGGGGTACGGAGGGTGTTGGGCACGGGGAGGACTGGGACACGGTCTATGTGAAGGATGCCATCTGACTGACTGACTAGGACTTGGGTACCAGAGGGCTGAGGTATAGAGGGTGTCTAGGTGTACAGAGGACTAGGACAGGGGCTATTTGCCGGGTGTCATCACAGGACTGTGACTGCAACTCTGGATATACTAAAAGCCATAGAACATGTTATAAGGGGTATGCAATGTGGCAAATGAGTTAACTCAAAATCTTTTCTTTTTTAAAAAGCTTTCTAGGCCGGCAGAAGTGGCACACGCCTTTAATCATAGCACTCGAGAGGCAGAGGCAGGGAGACAGGCAGGAGGATCTCAGAGTTCAAGGTCTACAGAGTGAGTTCCAAGACAGCCATGGCCTCACAGAGAAACCCTGTCTCAAACAAACATAGCTCTTTCTAAGGTAAAATGTTCTACATGTCAATACTACCGACAAAAAAAAAAAAAGAGAAGGGGCTGGGCATGTTGGCACACACCGACACACCTTTAATTCAGCAGAGGCAGGCAGCGCTCTGTGAGTGTGTAGTTAGCCTTGTCTACATAACAAGTTTCAGGCACAGCGAGACTCTCCCAAAATCCACACCCCAGATGTGCTGGTGCACACCTCGAGTTGCAGCACTAAGGAGCTAAGAAAGGAGGGCCCCGAGGCGGCTAATTAAACAGAAGACCTGACTTCCACGGAGGAGGCCTGGAGAAGCAGCTCAGAGGGTGAGACAGCACCATGGACGAGCCAGACATCCGACACCCACCCAGCCGGGCTGAGAAAACCCAAGTCCCAAGGTCAGGGAGAGACTATGCCTCGAAAGTACACACGAAAGTGACAGAGGACAGCACTGGAATAGCTGAGAGTCTGCGTGAACTACGAAATCAAAGGAAGGCAGCCCAGACACAGAGTCCCAAGCACCATGCGCGGACACGCACGCTCGCGCGCGCACACACACACACACGCACACACACACACACACACACTCATGAAAGGAAACTACCTAAGGCAGAGGCAAAATATATATTGAAAAGAGCTGAGACAGAGCCAGCGCTCACAGCGGCTGACTGCAGAGCTTACAGGGAACTAAGCTAGTGCCCGACTCACCACTGCTAATGCTACTTAAAAGTCAGAGTTGCGTCTCCAGATCAACCTCGTCCTATGTAACTGAACTGTCTTCCTGACAAACCTCAAGAATAATCACAGGAATAAATTTAAAAACAAAACAAACCTACCCAGCACTAAAACAGTGTAATTCATGCAAATAGCATCCTTGAGAGATTAACAGACTGAGAGTCATAATCCATAAGAGAAACAGTAAGTCTACTCAAAACTATGCAATACTTAGAATCGGATGGCATTATTATTAAAGCAAACAGTATAGCATAAAAATATGCTAAAAAGAATTAAGAATGTAAAGCCTGGGAAAAGACAAAAATATCCAAAATCCTTGAGATAGAAAATATACTCTGGTATCTAAGACTGTGTGTGTGTGTGTGTGTGTGTGTGTGTAAAATGTATGTATATAGTGGATGTGACTAGCAACGTATTTATGTATGTATGTGTGCCTGTATGCATATATGTATGTATGTATGTACGTAGTAGATGGGACTACTAGCAAAGTGTGTATGTATGTATGTATATGTGTGTATATGTATATTGTATGTATATATGTAGTAGATGAGACTACTAGCAAGGTATGCATGTATGTATGTGTACGGACTATGTATGCATGTATGTATGTATGTAGTAGATAGGACTACTAGCCAGATGTGTATGCATGTATGAATGTAGTAGATGGGACTACTACATGTAGTAGATATGTATGTAGGTAGGTAGTCAGTCAGATGCAACTACTAGCAAGGTAGACCATGGGGATAAAAAGACAAGTAAAGCACCAGGGTGACAGCTCAGTGGCTCAGGATGCACTCCACCTCAGGCTAAACTGGTTTTGGATTAATGGCATTGGCAGAGGTGATTTCAAGACATCCTAGTATCAGCTCTGCCCTGTGGTTATTAGTGGTCAGTCTTTTGCGGAGCTGAGCAAGGAAAACTACAAGTTGTACCGTTTGAGGAGAAAAGGAGCACCAGGGACTGTAATGGAGCCAAGTCCAGTGCTCAAGGAGATAAAGTCAAAGAAAAGTCTGATGCTAACTGGAATAAAGGGAATGGTGACCTCAGAGCAAGACCCCACCCAGGTAAGCTTCCAACTTGTGGGAAGGAATTAAAGAAAGGCTTCCACAGCAGAAGCCAATGCAACTGTAATTGAGCATGGACTGGGCCATGTTCCAGCTGCAGCAAGCGGTGGGGCAGTCTCAGCCACGTGGTTCTGGCTTTAGTGTCAAGGGTACAAGAAATGGGTTGAGCTGGAGCTGGAGAGATGGCTCAGAGGTTAAGAGCACTGACTGCTATTCCAGAGGCCCTGAGTTCAATTCCCAGCACCCACATGGTGGCTCATAACCATCCATAATGAAATCTGACACCCTCTTCTGGCCTGCAGGTGTACATGCAGGCAGAGCAGTGTACACATAATAATAAATAAATAAATCTTAAAAAAAAAAAAAAGGAAAGAAAGAAATGGGTTGCGGCACCTCCCTCCTCAGCTAACGGAGCTGCTGAGGCCAGGTGTGTGTCAGGGCTGCCCTCTCATGGAGGCCCAGAGTGGCCACTGTGTGAAGCTGTGAGGACAAAGCCTGACTTCATTAGAGACCCCAAGATGTTAGAGATGCCAGGAAGATGTGCAAATCAGGCCGAGAGAGAAGCCTGTTAGCCAAGGACGCTAAAGGGGCTGGAGATCTAGAGAACGCTCTGACATCGGACATGGAGACGCAGAGTCTGGAGCTTGCCCAGCTGGCTTTACACCTTGCTTTGGTCCAGGATCCCCTCACTATGCTCCCTTTCCTCCTTTTTGGACTCGTACTGTATTTTCTGTACCACTGTATGTTGGAACTACGTGGTCTGCTTTTTGACTTTGATTTTACAGGGAGGTACAGTGAAGAGAGTGCCTTCAGTCTCAGAAGAGACACTGAGCTTTGGACTTTTAAACAGTGTTGAGATTGTTCTAGACTATGGAACTTTTGAAGTTGGGTTGAAGGCATTTTTGCATTAGGATACAGCTACAAGCCTGTGGGGGCCTGAGAGTGGAATGTGGTGGCTGAGTAAGAACAGCCCCCTTAGGCTTGCAGTCATCAGGGAGTGGCACTGGTTAGAAGGATTAGGAGGTGTGGCCTTGCTGTAAGTTTAAAATGTACACTGAAAGCCAGTCATGGTGGCATGCACCTCTATTCCCAGCACTTGAGAGGCAGAGGCAGGATAATTTATTTGAATTCGAGGCCAGCCTGGTCTACAAAAGGAGAGCCCAACTTCAATAAATAACTAAGTAAGTGTGCTACAAACTCTAAAACAACCTATAAAATAGCAAAAGTATAGCGAGTAATCCTGCAAAGAAAAAAAAATGGAATTACAGAAAGATTCCCAAAGACAAAAAAAGAAAGAAACCCTATATAAAACTGAACTTAAATCATTGATTTCATGTAACAATAAACAACTGAAAATGTTTTCAGCTAGTTGTGTCACAAACCAGTGAAAAATGAATTGTCTAATTCAACCTTGGGGGGTGGGAGCTAACAACGCCCAACTAAAACGAGAGAAATGTCATACTTTGAAAGCTATCATTAATAGCTACAAGCTACAGAGTCCTTTTCTAGTAAGATCAGGAAAAGGCTAGAAATATTCTATTCACTTCGTGGGCCTACAGGATGGCTCAGGAGGTACAGGCGCTTTCCCACACCTAACAGCCTGAATGTAGTCTCTGGAGCTGTCCCCCGTCCTCCGTGAGCACATGTGACATGCTCACACCCATGTGTACATACACACATATGTATGCTCACACCCATATGTACATACACACATATATATGCTCACACCCATATGTACATACACACATATGTATGCTCACACCCATATGTACATACACACATGCGTATGCTCACACCCATATGTACATACACACATATGTATGCTCACACCCATATGTACATACACACATATATATGCTCACACCCATATGTACATACACACATATGTATGCTCACACCCATATGTACATACACACATGCGTATGCTCACACCCATATGTACATACACACATATGTATGCTCACACCCATATGTACATACACACATGCGTATGCTCACACCCATATGTACATACACACATATGTATGCTCACATCCATATGTACATACACAGGTGCATATGCTCACACCCATATGTGTATGCATGTGTATGCACACATATATGTGCTGAGTGACAGACTGTATGGGAGAGAACGCCCTACTAGTGATAGCTGCATTCACTTATACACACACTGATGTTACACAACTGAAAAACAAAATACCACAAGGGCAACAGTCCTCACAATGTGCCCACATCATTAACTGAACTCAACAGCTTAGGGAAAAAAAACAAAAGTTCATTTTCAAGCATTTGTTTCTATAACCAAAACTACAGAAACCCGTATACAAATCCCATATACAGGTTTAAGCCAAAAACCGGTAAGCAGTGTAAGATCTCACAGAGGTCCCTTTCCAGCTCGCGGGTCTCGGGGCTGGCGCCTGAGGAAGCAGTCTCCTCCCCGCCTACACGGGGCACAGGTGACCTACTTGCATCTCTACTCTCCAAGTATCATCTCAACTCCTACTAAAAGGCCATGCCAGGCCTGAGGAGACCCTACCTGTGACGAGATGCCCCTCCAGGCTGCTACATGGAGATCCGTAACAACCAACACCAAACACTAACAGATGCTGGAGGCGCAAGCTGAGACAGTCAATCTCCACAGGCAAAGAAGAGCCCTCCCCACGCTTTCTCTATTCTAGTCTCTGATCTGGTACTAGCCAAAGACCATGAGCACAGGCTGGCCGGCTTCTCTTAAACCTAGGGACTCTTGAATTCTCCTCACTAATCTATGCCTCGTGCAAGGACTCTCTGCTGTGACAGCACTGTACCTACTTAACAGACCCAGTCTGGCACATACTACACACACACTTAGCATCTCGGCAATAAATAAGAGGCCTCGCCCAGCTGACTAGACTCCAAACACTTGTGGACAGCAAACTGAAAAATAAACATTAAGCCTTCAAATCACTGGTAAGAGCTGAGCTTCCAAATTTCCCCCCTCTGGGGATCAAAGGAGAGACAAGCAAGAGCGGAAAGCAAAGTGGGTCAACGGACACAGTATGTGTGGCACTTGAAGGCGCACCCTCAACCACACGTACAGCACCTCACCCTCAGCACCTCACCCTCAGCACCTCACCCTCAGCACCTCACAGGGAATCCCTAAGAAACAGCCTGTCCCTTGATGCACAGTCTTTACTCAGACAACAATCTTTAGCTTGAGATCACAAAATTGCAATAATAAAAGCTGCACAGCAATTACAAAAGAGCATCAGAAAAACTGACGAGGGTGAAGAAGTCTGACAGGCTGTAACAGTAAGAATACTCCCAAGTCAAGAGCTTCCGAATGTGCAGTTACAACATTCAGTGAGAGCTCAGCTGAATGCCTCAGTCTCTAATAAAAAAAAGTGTATGTATGTATGTATGTATGTATGTATGTATGTATGTATGTATGTATATAAAGTATATATATACTTACATATGTGTGTTTATATAAATACACACACAAAGTTGGGCAAGTTGGCAACATTCAGGAGGCTGAGGCAGGAGGATCATAAGTTTAAAACCAGTCGGGGTTACTTAGCAGGATCCTGTCTCGCAGAACTACCCCCACCTTAAAAATATTCTGAATAAACTTCAGGAGCAAACTCGGGTGAGGAAAATTATTCCTTCACATGTAACAGAGAAAATAATTTATTTAACTTGAGATACATTTTTCTGTCCAAATATCATAGACTCTTAGGCATGCACACAAGTGCTACAGGTGGCCCAGAGGAGTCAGATCTCTCCTGCCACCTTGTGTGACCCCAGGGTGGAATGCAGGTCCTCTGAGCCAGGTCCTGGGGAGGCAACAGCTCCCCCCTGGGATAAAGGGCAATGCTTCTCTTCAGCATCACTGCCCTGGCTGCCTTTATAAAGCGAAATCTAAAAACCATCCAGGAGGAAAAGCCTGGTTTCTGGTGTCAGCGAGTTCAGTGTGAGTAAACAGCTTGTCTTCACAGCTCAAGAATATGGCTGAGGCATACAGCAAGAGTGTGGAAGGTAAAGATTTAGGGAAGCACATCTCTCAAATGCTTTCCCCGCATCCAAAGCTGTGTCCTAAGGATCAGAAAGCAGGCACTTTCTGGACAGTACGGCCAGAAAGGGTGTTTGGTTAAACTGTCTGAAATGCCGACAGCCTCCTGCTTCCTCCCCTGTCCCCGCAGGAAACCCCACCAGGTAGCTCGCTCTTCTGAACACAAGTGTCATGTCGCCAAAAACACCTTCCAACGAGCCAGGCAGTAACAACAACTGCACTGTCTACAAGCTGGTAAACAGGTAGGCAAACGTATGGCAAAGCCACATAGTGGAATACTATGAACCAATAAAAGAAAGAAGAATCTCAAAAACAGGAAGTGAACGTAATCACATGCTACACACTGAGTGAATTTAAAGAAACACTAAAAAGGCAAATTTGCACCAACAGAACCATCGGTGCTTGCCTGGTGCTGTGTGCCATCCCAGTGCCTTAAACTGCTGCGGGTGAAGGTGGCACCACTCCATAAATGTGCTCAAATCACTGCAATGTAAGTTTCAACAGCACACAGTTCACAGTAAGTAAGAAAAGCCTTTAAAACCTTCTGAAAGCAGTTTCCATATTGTCTTGAAGGCGGTTCTGAGCCACACGGGGCACTTAGCAGCACCACTCAGCGTTCGCCTCCTAGGTTTCTCTCTTGCCCATCCTCACCTGCTGGGCCTGCAGATGTCCAGCACAGGGTCCTGCACAAAGGCACTGCCGACCCCTGCCGTCCCTCCTGCTGCTCGGTAACTACTGTGCTGAGTGAGGACAGACCCCTGGGCCAATCCACAAGTCTAAAAACACAGACTTAGCTGCTAGCTCATCGTGGTAGACTGAGCTCAGGCATCACGAGCTCCAACGCACATAAAAACCAAAGTACACAAGAAGATGAAGTCCGAGAGAGACTAGGACAGAGCACTTCTAGCAAGCTTTGAAGACTAAAAGGGGACAGAACAGTCACTGGCTCATTAAAGAGGACAAAGCTCTAACCCAAATGCCAGGAAGCACACTAAAGCAAGTCAGGCAGTTTGCCTTCTCCAGTGCAGAAGCATCATCACATGAGCGCATCTAATACCAAGTAAGTACAAGGCTAGAATCAAGAGAGCTTGTCTGAGTCTGCAGCCCTGGCTTGCCTCACACAACTCTGTGACTTTCCCACATCACTCTGTGGCACCGCAAATCAGACGGCTAGTCCCTAGAGGAAGGGACACTCCAGACAGAAATAGAGCCATGCCTCACATCCACTCACTTTTCCTGAAAGCCACTGGAGGACACTGTTGGTATGAGACCCGGGACAAGCACTGAGGTGCCATTTACCCACAGCACCTGGCCTCCAGGTTCTCCCAGCATCCCCCAGTCCCTACCTGATACACAGCTCGGCTGGCATACCCACCCTCTACCCTGAACCCTCTAGCCCCGGGCGGAGGACTCTCTCCCCCAGGGGCCCTTTACTATATAATCCAGACATTTTTGAGTCTTCTTTCTTGCTTTCTTTCCCTCTCCTCCCTCCCTCCCCCTTCTCCCCCACCCCCAGAGAATGCTTGTCAGATGTATTTCAACATAATGAAATAGTAAGCCAAAGAAGACAGGGATGCTGCATGACACGGCTGAACACAAGGCTGGGGCCAGTGTGCTCTGCCCAGCTCTGAGACAGCTCCAGGGTGGAGAGGGTGAAATCAACTCATTATCTGGAACTATTAATTATATGTATTCACCATTAGGAAAAATAGTCAAGAGAGGTTGCATGTTGCTTTTTTTAGGGTATGTGAGCAGGAAGTAATAATGACACATTGCAAACCAAGCATAAAAAAGCAAAACAAGGTAAAAAAAAAAAAAAAGGGGGGGGGGGTGTTGTTAAAGAGCAAATGTATTCCAGCTAGCTCACAGATAAATAATATTTACACAGTCGTGAAAATATAAGTAACTGTCATTTAGCCCCAAATGATGTCAAACTCACTTATGGGAGGAGCAAGTAGAGAAGCCAAGCATTCAACCACTCTCAAACTACCTAAGCAGCAGCAATACTGCTACAGACAGCAGTGCACACAACCACAGCCACAGACAGCAGTGCACACAACCACAGCCACAGACAGCAGTGCACACAACCACTGCCACAGACAGCAGTGCACACAACCACAGCCACAGACAGCAGTGCACACAACCACAGCCACAGACAGCAGTGCACACAACCACTGCCACAGACAGCAGTGCACACAACCACTGCCACAGACAGCAGTGCACACAACCACTGCCACAGACAGCAGTGCACACAACCACTGCCACAGACAGCAGTGCACACAACCACTGCCACAGACAGCAGTGCACACAACCACTGCCACAGACAGCAGTGCACACAACCACTGCCACAGACAGCAGTGCACACAACCACTGCCACAGACAGCAGTGCACACAACCACTGTCACAGACAGCAGTGCACACAACCACAGCCACAGACAGCAGTGCACATAACCACTGCCACAGACAGCAGTGTACACAACCACAGCCACAGACAGCAGTGCACACAACCACTGCCACAGACAGCAGTGCACACAACCACAGCCACAGACAGCAGTGCACACAACCACAGCCACAGACAGCAGTGCACACAACCACTGCCACAGACAGCAGTGCACACAACCACTGCCACAGACAGCAGTGCACACAACCACTGCCACAGACAGCAGTGCACACAACAACCACTGCCACAGACATCAGTGCACACAACCACACCCCCAGGCATCAGTGCACACAACAACCACTCCAAGAAACAGACATCAGTGCAAACAACAACCACTGCCACAGACGGCAGTGCACACAACCATGGCCACAGACGGCAGTGCACACAACTACTACTCCAAGAGACAGACATCAGTGCACACTACTACTGCCACAGACATCAGTGCACACAACTACTGCCACAGACGTCAGTGCACACAACAACCACGGCCACAGACAGCAGTGCACACAACAACCATTGCCACAGACAGCAGTGCACACAACAACCACTGCCACAGACAGCAGTGCACACAACTAACTACTGTCACACGTCAGTGTACACAACTACTGTCACAGACGTCAGTGCACACAACAACTACTGTCACAGATATTAGTGTACACAACTTCTGCCACAGATGTCAGTGCACACAACTAACTACTATCACAGAGCGTCAATGCACACAAGCAGTAAGCTGAGAACAGGGGGCATGTTATCTCCCTAACATGCAGTGGGGATACGGCCATAAATATAAACCACAGCAGTGACCAGCACCAAAAACTGATGGCTCTGGAGGGCAAGACAGCCCTGCTCTGCAACTCCCATCTTAATTTCTGATCCCAAGCACAGGCACCTGAAACCTTGCTACATTTTAAGGCCCTTATTTGATAAGGGGGGGAGGGGTGTTTTTACATTATAATTCAAAGGTGCGATTCCTCTCATTCCTTAGGGATAACAGTACAACTTGCCCATATGTAGCCATTTTTGAGACACAATGCCAGAGAGGAGAGATACGTGGCAATAAGCACAAAGCTGGAACCCAGATTCCTTGGCTTAGATTCTCAATGGTGGAAAGTCAACTGCTAGACTCTGACAACAGCCTATTGCTCACGTGCCAAGCAAGGAGAGCTAAGAGCCCTACTCCAAATCAGTGTTACTCGCTAGGCCCAGGCTCCTCAGAGCTCATGGGCCAGCGTGCAAAATCTTTTTAGAAACAGCACACCCATGGCAAACTGTTACAACCAACTACACACTGGCACAACTAATCTTCCATTTCAATTTTCCAGTCATCTGATTTTACTGTGTTTTACTGAGCAGAAGTGGTACTGAGCCACCTACATTTAAAAAGTGCACTGCCGTTCCTGTAGTCCCAGCTATTCTAGAGATGAAGCAGGACAACCCTGCATTCAAGACCAGACCGAGCAGAGAGACAGGCTGAGGGAGGCCCTATCTCAACTAAAAGCAGCAATGGCTGACAGTGTAGCACACAGCTTTAACCCCAGCGCTGAAGCAGAGGCTGGCGGATCGCTAATGTTCAATGCCAACCTCATCACACAGTGAGTTCCAAACAGGCCACAGGCTACATAGTGAAGAATGTCTCAGACCAACAGTCAGAGGGCTGTGCTGGTTCCATGTGTGTGGATGCAGCAGCCTGGCTGAGAACCTGTGCGTGACGCAGAGAACCTCCTCCTCCACCTCCTCCTGCTCCTCCTCCTCCACCACCTCTTCCTCCTCCTCCACCTCCTCCTCCACTACCTCCTCCTCCACCACCATCTCCACCACCTCCTCCTCCTCCTCCTCTTCCTCCACCACAACCCCATCTTTCCTGCATTCAGTGAAGTAGTGCCCCCCAACAACAGTGCACTAATGCACACAAGAAGCCCCATACAGGAAATAGTAATACTAAAAAAAAACCACTGCTCTTCATTCTTTCTTTGATTCCCCAATTTAGTTCTCTTAATGTTCCCATATATAAAACATCCAACATTTCAGTCTCTTACGTGAAAAGACCTAAGGCATTGTTCCTTTAAGCTAAGTAATGCCAGCAGTCCTTATCACTGACAGAATCTCCTAACAGAAGATCATACTCTATTGGCAAACAGTGGTGTGATATTATAAACCCCCAAAACACTTCTGGCTACTGGAACAACTGTAGTATTTCCTAGCCCTTCTTCAGTCTCTTCCTAGCCCTCTTTCCCAAAATGTTTACCCTGGTTCCACCCTTGTGCTACCCTACTGGCAAAGCAAACCATCAACCCAGCCTCCTCCAGTTAGGTGAGAACCTGGAAATCCTCACCCTCACCATAAGTCTCAGTATTTTAACATTGACCATTCAGATTTTTAAAAATAAATAAATAAATAGTGAAAACTCTACTTCAACTTTAGAAGCAACTACTTGAAAAAACTCAGCATAACACAAGGCAGGTATCTACCCTGTGAGAGAAACACTGTAAACGCCAACTCAAATCCTTCAAACCATCCTGCACTCCAACAGGGGACACTGAGAAGTCACTGTGACTTGGGCCTTCATTCTACTACACTTTTGAGCATAAAATCCCTTCATCAAAGCCAGAGAACAGACCTGACGGGGCCATGTGGCAGTGGTCACCACTCACCACAACTATGTCTCAGCACCTGACTTCCTCTGTCCAAAAAGTGTTCATTTCTGCAATTATTTACATATTCTACTGCTACTACCTGCTATTTTATTAATGACTAGAATAAGTGATGGGGAGAATGAAAACAATGATAAAACAGGGTCATCGGGAACATAATTCAACAGAGAAATGGGACCTGTCTGACGCTCTGAGTGTGGGCAGTGCTTGGCTCACAGGGCACTCACAGCAGTGGGCAAGTACCTTACTAATAAAAGCAAAAAAGCAAAGCAAACACCACACACAGGCCCGTGTGCTCGAGCATCCCCCTTTGAGGCGCTCCTGGGAAAGCAGCTTCAGGAGAACCATTTCTTGGCCTAGCACATCTTCCCTGTAACATATTACTCCCAAAGGAGGACCATCCTTTGTGTCTCTTGCTCTTCCAGGCTCAACCTGTGAACCCGTAACAGACACTGCAATCAAAAAGGCATGGATAATGTCTCTGGATTGTGCTCGTACACACAGGAAAGCCCAAGTACTATTTGAATGAGTAGATACTTATTGCAATGTTTCACAAAGTGTCAAAGCCCCCGGGGTAGCGGAGACAGCTGGATCTCTGTCTGGCTTTGACGTCCTGCTTTTGGGAAACAGCCTGTAGAAGTTTGGGGCTGACAGGCTTAAGCTGCACAGCAATACTTGTTCAACAGGCTGGCTTCCACATCTTACCCACATCCAGGATCCTTCCAGCATGAAGGAAACCCAAGTCTCAGAACAAGCCTGAACATGCCACTCAGCTACAGGTCAGCTGACTGAGAAACACAAACACACACACACACACACACACACACACACACACTCTCTCTCTCTCTCTCTCTCTCTCTCTCTCTCTCTCTCTCTCTCTCTCTCTCTCTCCCCTCCTGCTGCTGCTGGAACGTCTGGCTCAGAACCCCCACTGCCCGCTGGATGCCTTCACCTCCCACCAGGAACAAGAGATGCTCTGCTTGCCAGGCCACTCTTCCGGAACTTCATCCCTGAGCAGCAATCAGAATCGACCGCCGCACCACCGCTACCCTGTCCACCCACGTTCCCCCTAATCTAGTGGGAAGAACTCCAGTTTAAAGAGGGGGGGGAGGGCAAAGCCTATGCCTGAACACACCAAGTGTCTGCCTTGACCTTGCTTCCTCTTGCCCATCCTATCACTGCCTTGCGCAGACCTCCGCCACCCTTCTCTGGACTAATGCCCCGAGCAGGTGGCTCTAAAGCTTCCTAACTCTGCAGCCTTTATGGTGACCCCAACTTCACACCTGTAATGTTGCTACTGTGGCAAATCATAATGCGAATACCTGTGTTCTCCATGGTCTTAGGCGATCCTGTGAAAGGGTCATTTGACCTCCTTCCCTGCTGCCCATGGGGGTGGGGGTTGGGGGTTGGGGGGCTGGGGGGCCCGAGACCCACAGGTTGAGAAGCTCTATGCCAACCATTTTACCTGTTCTTCCCAGAATACCATCTGTACTCCTAGGGAGCCCCAAGTCCAATAAAACCTAAAAGCTCCTCAGTGCTCAATCAGTGCAGCTCCAGCCCAAAAGCACCTTTCCCTAGTCCTGCCATTCCCAGGGGTCACTCTCACCCCTTTATCCTTCACACACCCCATCCGGCTCTGCCTTTCTTGCGGAAGTGAAGGGGCAGCATCAACAAAGGCACACCACTCAGTCAGCTTCCCTGGGTCAAAGGTCAAAGTCTCTGGGCCTAAACTGGCCTCCTGTTTAACATGAAGCCTCTCCCCAAGGACAACCAAACGGGGCCGATCTGTACTGGTCTCCATAACTAACTATGGTGCATCCCTGAGTCCAACAAGATCGCAGAACCCTGGCCCAGAGGGGCTGGGACTGAAGTCTTCTCTGACACAGAATTTTCCTTCTCAGGATGGCAGTATGCTCACAAAATACAAAATAATAGTAGCTGCCCAAGAAAAACAGAAATCCTTAAATATTCAAAGGAAAAATAAAACCCAAAGGAACATGCAAATAACTTTTTGCCAGCCTTAATCTTCCACACTATCATTGTCCTCAATGATGAAGATAATTAAAATTTACCCAAACTGGACAAGCAGTAAGCAGATAAGCAGACCACTGCTACAGACATCTCTCATACGTGGTAGTCTGAGAATAATCGGGCACTCAGAACTCCACACACAGTAGATTTCTAAGGATTCTAAGAACCGAGGGCCCACCTCACAGCAGGCAAGCACTTCCTCAATGGACACAGGACGCACCCCAAAATTTATTTTTCTAAGCTCTAATTTCTGAGTATCTTTCCACATAATCCTACAAATACCTAAAACTAGAAACACATTTCTCTGAAGAAAACATTATTTTCTTTCAATTCATATATATATATATATATATATATATATATATATATATGTATGTATGTATGTATTTATTTATTTTACCTTTGGGGGGATAGGCCACATGTATGTGTAAGTGTTGGTGTGTTGTGTGTCTGGGTGCACATGCATGTGTTCGCCACCCGGAGGCCAGAGGAGATGCTCCTTTGTCACAGAATCTCTCTCACTGCATCTGACTGGAGGCCAAGTGCCAGAGGTCTTCCAGCCTCCAACCTCACAACAGTCCTTTACAGGCAGGCCCTGCTACACCAGCTTCCTTCATGCGCACTGGGGATTTGAACTGAAGTCCTCATGTTAGCACAGCAAGCACTGTCAGCTGCTGGGCCAGCTCACGAGCACCTTAACTCCTCTTTAAAGAAAGCATTGCAGACAGGGTTCAACCACACCCGCATACTCGGGTCAGAAATACTACAAAAACCAGAACGTAAACTCCAAAAGTCATCCTCATAAAAACCTGTCTTTCACTTCCACTCACTTCACTTCAACACAGCCCCCTCAAAACAGGCAACCTGTCTCACTTTGTTCCTACAAAGCAGAGGAGCAGGGGAGACTCAGGAGGTAAGACCCTTGGATCACGCAGGTGGACAAGGTGACCCTCATAATCCCAGCATGTGGGAGGTAGAAGAGGGGCCTGGGAGAAGCGCCTCGCTGAACTGGCAAGCTCTGGGTTTCAGCGAGAGACCCTACCACAGTACATACGGTAGACACCTGACATCATCACACTTGGACCTCCATGTTCATGTGCACAGGACATGTATGTACACCTCCATACACACCCATAAATGGGGGTACACACACATACACACACCACATACATACATATGAAAAAACAGAAAACACTGAAGTAAACTAGGACTCTAGATTGTTGAGCTAATGCTTTTCTTAAAATATGTCCTTAAGGGGCTGGACAGATGGCTCAGCGGTTAAGAGCACTGACTGCTTTTCCAGCGGTTCTGAGTTCAATCCCCAACAACCACATGGTGGTTCACAACCATCTATAATGTGACCTAATATGCACTGTATACATAATAAATAAATAAATCTTTTTTTAAATGTCCTTATGAATTGTTAATAAATTCCACTATTGATAACCTAAGCCCAAAACCAGCCCATGCCAACCTGTGAAAATGGTAACTTAAAACCATCTGCACGGCAGGATTGGATCTTGAACTTATACACACAAAAGAAAAGGGAAACAGATGCCACTTCTAGCAGTCAATTCCTTGTCCCTGTTCATAAACGTTTACTAGTGGCAAGTACTTAAGACAGGCAAGGCACACTAAAGAAAATCTGATGTGCTTCTAAGCGTGGAATAACACCGTGGTAATGTTTAGAAAGAGAAAAAACCTGGAGCACTTATCAACAAAATGTTACCTTAAATTCAAGGAAGAAGAACATGGAAGAAACAAAAGTCAATGGTGGGCTATTAACTGAGCCACGAAAACTCTGTGCCCATGCTTGGAAACATACTTGGGGTGGTGGTGGGCACAGAGTGGCTGCCTGTGAGTAAAACCTTAAGCACTACTACTTTGTTACAGATTACATGCAACTTTTACATGGATGTCTTAATAGATCTGCATAGAGGATGTTTCGACTTCCTCAGATGTAGTTACCGCATCCCTAATTCTCCCCAAAAGCAGTGGTTAGCAAATCTACTTCAAAAGTCTGAGTAGGTAGGGCGGGGCAAAAGAAGAAGGGCAAAAAAAAAAACAACCCACAAAGAACCTCCCCAAATTGACACCACAAAGCACCCACCCTCTTAAAACCAACTAAATCCACGCTGGCCTTTTAAAGGCGCACGCTGGCCTTCCATCTCACTTCACAACCCAGTATCCACGATGACCCGGGAGACACAAACAATCCAACTACTGTGTAACCAGGTCAGAAACAAGCTCCGGCTAACTCGCTTGGAAAGAGTCTTACTCACCACTTAGATTTGCCGGAGAAACGAGGTTAGAAAAAAACCAACCAGAGCTTAGACAAACAGTGGGGCTGGGAACAGTGTCTTGAAGCCAGTTAGTTACCAGCCACTCAGTGGAGTTGCAACACAGTCATCTCCAAATTTCTCCAAAGCCTTCCAAATTCAGTTGAGCCCAGCAGACTGTTAACAGGGCTCCCTTTCAAATTCAAAAATCTGGCCCAGGCCCCAACAGTTAACCAACAAAACATGCTAATTCACTTGAGATCACCTAATAATACTGACTCAAGTTCAGACCACAGGCCTGTCAGTACCACCATCCGGGCCCTGCCGTGGGGGGAGGGGCAAGCTGAAGCTGGGAGAAACAGTCAGGGACACATAAACCCTATTCATAAAACAGAACAGGGACAATAAGATCCACACTTAATTTGGCCTCAGAAAATGGCTACAGTCAGCTTCCACCCCCACCCCCATTTTTAAGGAAACAATGACAATTCTTCATGGCGAGCCACAAAGCCCTCCTTCATAAGATAATTTTTCTGTAGCTCAACCTTGACCCAGTCCTAACAACTAGAAAACTCCCTAGGCGAAGATATTTCCAGAAAACGTTTGGTAAAAAGAGAGAAATTAAAAAACAGAACTTAAGAATTTAAAGGTTTGGGGTTCCCCGCCCCCCCATTTCGGAGCCTGAGCCTCCTCCCAAAATGTGCACTCAACAGAATGAACAACACAGTTAGTCACATTAGGTGCCAGCTGCTCTGCACAGACTAAGAGTCTCCAGATTCCTTAGTTTTCGTTTGCAGCCGGGAGAGGAAGATACATTTTAAAGAGAAAGAGCTGGGGTGGTGGTGTGGAGCCAGGCACTCTCTGCCCCTCGCTCCGGGTTACACAGCTGTCACACAGGTTATTCCTGGAATTCACATTTTATAATCCCCACACTGTAATCATTCCTGCTGCTCCCTGCTCCCGTGGCCCAAACACACACTCCTCCTGGCTTCCCCAAAATACTGTCCACCAGAAGAAGAGGGTAGGCTGGCCAGAGCGTTGAAGGCAGTGCCAGGTAACGCCGAACTCCTCACGTTAAGACCTTCGGCAAGCACTCTAAAGGAGTGCATGACGACAATTCTCAAGAAGGCCAAGGCAGTGGTTGAGGTAATCTCAGGCAAGGCCTGTCTACAGCGAATTTTAATTCACATACAAATGCAAACGCATGGAGGCCAGATTTGGAGGAAGGGGGGGGGACTGTGGGGGAGGGGGGAGACCTCTGGTCGCATTCGAACACAAAATTCCTTTTCTATTTTGCTGAAGCTAAGTGCATGCCTAACAGTGTAGCTTATTTCCTTTATCTCAAAGCCAGGAAATGAGGTCTTTTAAGGCCAGTCTGAACACAGGCGAAGAAAAAAACAAAACAAAACAAAACCCAACAAAAGCCAGGCGAAACCCCTTTCCCAACTTTGGCCAGGCGGCATGGCCTCCAGTCAGCAGCGTATCGTCACCCTTTCCCCCCGTCCCCTAAGAAGTTTCTCCACGCCACGGGGAACAAAGGCGCCCCACACCGACCTTATAGACTTGTCCATAGGTGCCATTTCCAACCACTTCCACCAGCTCAAAAATCCCAGCAGGGTCCTGGGGAGAGAGGAGGGGGACGTTATCATTTAAAAGGGACCCCCCCACCCCGAATGCAGGGACCCAGCGGGGCGGAGGGATGCAGGGCGATGACAAAGGCTCCACCCGGTGCCCGCCGGCCCGAGTCCCACGCCCGCTCGCCCGCCCGCCCGCCCGCCCGCTCGCCCGGCAGACAAAGGGGCTGCCGCGCCCGCGGGTGTCCGTGTCCACCGCGGCGCCCAGGGTGCGGCCGCACTCACCCGCAGGGACGAGAGGTCTATGTCCACCAGGCTCTTCGCGGGAGAATCGTTCGCCATCTTCCCCCGGGTGGCCGCCCCGAGAGCGACAGCCGCGGTCGGGAGCTCCGCGGCGCCGGGGCTCGGGCCGCACGGGCAGGCCGCCGGCGGCGCGGCGTCTCCTCCGAGCGCGACGAGCGCGGGGCTCACACCATGGCGCGCCGGCCGTCAGCCCCCACCCGCCCCCCGGGCGTCGCCGCCGCCGCCGGCGCCCCGCGCGCGCGCGCCTGCACGAGCGGCCGGGAGCTGCGGCCGGAGAGTGCGGCGAGCGAGTGCGAGGCCGCGAGACAAAGATGCCGCCGCGGGAGGCGGGGGCGGGGGCGGGGACGCGGGGCACCGACCGGCGCCGCCGAGGAGGAGCGAGCGGCTCCCCCGCCCCCTCCGCCGGGAGAGCGGGCGGAACCCGGCCGGCGCCCGCGCCCGCGCCGCGTGAATATTCAGCAGGGGTGGGGCTCGAACAATGGCGGGGCGGCGGGCGCTCGGCGGGATGGCGGCCGGGCCCAGGGTGGGGCCGGGAGCCGTCGGGGCCTTCCCAGAGGAGGTGCGGGGCGCCCGGGAACGCCCCGCCTCGGCTAACAATGAATGAAGAAGGCCCGGTGGCCGGCGGCGGAGAGGCCACAGCCCCGCGCAGCCGCGGAGAGCCGCCGTGGAGAGGGCGTGCCCGGGCCGGCAAGGGACCTGCCTCGGTCCCCAGCCTCTCTCTGCATCCCCTCCGCCGCCTACGGCCCGTGGGTCCCGAGACCCTCGCTTTCCTTTTCCCCACGGGGTTTCCCTTTCCTTTCTCTTTAACAGGCTCAGTTCGTGGCGTGGTTGCCGCTGGAGGACTCGCCGAGCATCCATCCCTTTGACCGCCCGGCTAAATTCAAAACAGCCGTGCTTGCTGCTGTGCCCCTGACAGTGTGCTGATGGGGGCAAGCCGGGACCACCACAGGTCACCAAACAGGCTTCTTCCTACGCTCTGGAAGCAAGTCAGCTACCCAGTTTAAGTACTGATTCATCAAGTCATCTTCACCACGTTCCGGGACCAGCCAAAAACATTTTTAGTGCTTCCCTGTTACCTAGCAGCAGCGAGTGTTCTCAAGAATACCCCCAGAATGACCAGGTAGTGTTGTAAACTTGCCGTTTGGTCCTGACTGCCACATGTAGGAGGCCTGGAATGGGCCTGACAAGTTAGCAGATGGAGCTGCTTAAGCTTGGTGTTCCAGGGCTCCCCCACCGCCGAGTTCAAAACCCACTGTTTCATTGCTGGGCTTCACAGCCTTGGGTGGCTGTTGTCACTAACTCCCCTCCCCACGCACTCAAATTGTTGTGATTTAAGCGGTAGCCACCTTATAACCTCGGAGCAGGAAAACCAAAAGCTTGCCAGTGTTGTACCCAAACCCCCTAACCCTAACCCGGAAAGGAGCGGGCAGGGGGTGAGGGAGGGGGGGGGGTGCGCTCAGCTCCTCCTATACCCAAGGTTCAAGTCAATCCGAGAATGCCTAGCATTCCCCTGCCTCGTTTACGTTCTAAGATGCTTGACATGTGACTGCGTTGTAAAGTTAAACTGTAGTCGACACTCCTGACGTCGTCCGTTTGTTAGGAAATGCAAGGTAACAAAAGTGTTTGTGAATTTGTTAGTTGTTTTTTTTTTTAATTTGGCTTTGTTTTGATTTTTAAGATGTCTCACCTACCCCAGACTGTGTTGACCTCACTAGGTTAACAGAATGTGGCCTTCAATCCCTGCTTCTCCTGCCTGGGAGGGTTAAACCTGTGGTCGGTGCTTGTGGTATTGGGTTCGAGTAGGGTGCTTTTAAATGGCTTTGCTTTGATCAACAGCAGTGTTTTCAGTCATCTATCCGAGAAGGTTAGCTGACTCAGAGGACGCATCTCTGAACTCTCAGATCATACTACTATTAATAATAGTATCGTGCTGGATTCCGAGCCCTTTACATACGTCATCTTGTTGGTCTTCACCATAACCTTGAGTGGTACTCTTCTTAGTTTTCCTACTTTGCACACTGGGAAATGAAATCTGGAGATCTACCTTGCCCAGTGTGCCCAGCTGATGGCCATACAGCAACTTCCTCCCGGCCTTTCCATGAGTTAGCATCAGACTCGTGACACCGAGGCCTACCTCATACCACTTCCCTTCTTATCTATACAAATCCTCCCCATCACTCAGAGCTACCACATCCTACTACAGGCTTTCTCTAAGTCCTCCATCCTTAGATGCAGTGATCAGTATGACCACTGAGGCCCTGGCTTTCCATCTTGAAGTATTTATTACTGAAAAGAGCTAGCCGGTGCCCAGGCTATCAGAGAAAGCATCACCAGTGTGTGTCCTCCGAGACCTTACGGCTGAATATTGGTCGGAGGACAGTTTCATAAATGCCCGTAACAGGACACTGTGCAGACAGAAAGAGCACTGAACAGGTGTACTCTGAAGACTGCCGGGTTTAGGGCAAAGCTGAACTGAGTTTGAACCCCAGCTCTATTATTTATCAATTGTGCAACCTTGCTCCCAAGTTGCTAAACCTCTCAGCCCATTTCCTCTTCACTGTACCAGATAAAGTCAAGAGATAAGAAAGACAAGTAAGAAGCAAGAGCTCAGGCCAGAGTAGTGAGGACCGGTGACTAGAGCTAAGAGCTTCTCCAGGGATTCCAGAACCCAGCACAGAGGCGGAAGGCTTTTCCCTGTGGTTCAGACCCGTGTTTACCCTTGCTAGCCCGTTGCTGCTAGCAGAGGAAAAGATGGGGCTTGCTGGATAAAAGTGACCAAGTGTTTGCTTTTGGACCCAAAGCCAAAGTAAATGGCGCAGTCTTAGATCTGCCCCACTTGGAACCAGTGCAGTGGGCAGAGGCCTTGTTGAAACGCGCATAGTTTTAGTTCACGTAAGCATAGCAAAGTACCTGGAACCAAAGCCGGGCATGGTGGCGCACGCCTGTAATCCCAGCACTCGGGAGGCAGAGGCAGGCAGATCGCTGTGAGTTCGAGGCCAGCCTGGTCTACAAAGTGAGTCCAGGACAGCCAAGGCTACACAGAGAAACCCTGTCTCAAAAAACCAAAAAAAAAAAAAAGTACCTGGAACCTACGCAGCTTTAGTAAGATGACCCTCCATTAAGTTTTTCCCCCTGTCTGAGGCCAACTTTAGTCTGAAAATGTTAAATACACATTCTGGATAAATTTCACAAGTTTGAAACAACCTATTACAGTATATTGTTTTACTTTGTTATTGTGTTTAATAAAGCACTGTGCCTACATTATGAATGGTTTTATCACAGGTATGTATAGGAAAAATAAACATGTCTGTGTGTGTGTATGTGTTTGGGTTTTGATATTATCTCCGTTTTTAGACATCCACTGAGGATCTTGACTGCTGTTCCCTACAGATGGATAGCCTACTACAACAAAATGTGTTTTCCTGTGTCCAAGAGGAAGGGTTTAGACGACTCGGTGTTTGCTGTCAGGAAGACATCCACCTGGGGCCTGATAAGGAAGATGTGCTCCGTGATGCTCAAGCCTCCTGACATTCACCCTAGTTGCTTTTTGTTTATCTTGTGTGTGTGTGTGTGTGTGTGTGTGTGTGTGTGTGTGTGTGTGTGTGTGTGTTTACCTGCTTGTCTGTATGTGCACCACATGAAGAAACCAGAGATGCCATCAGAGCCCCTGGAACTGAAATTACAGGCATCTCTAAGCCATCTGATGTGGATTTGGGGCACCAAGCACACGTCCTCAGCAAGAGCAGCAAGTGACCCTAACCACTGAACCAGCTCCTCCGCTCCTGACTTACCTCAACTTATTTCCCAAGGACCCTACCTATCCTTACAGACCTATGTAGGACCAGATAGAGCCTCAGCATATGAATGGGGGTGGGGACAAGCCCTTGTCATTAGGTATCTGAGGTAGTTTAAATAAGAATGACCCTACAGACTTATAGCACTTGGTCCAGCTAATGGAACTATTTGGGAAGGATTAGGAGGTGTGGCCTTGTCAGAAGAGGCGTGTCACAAAGGGTGGCCTTGAAGCTTCAGAAGACTCGTGCCATCACAGTGTGCCTCTCTGCCTCCTGCTTGTGGAGCAAGATGTGAGCCATGAGCTGCTGCTTCTGAGCCACACCTGTCCCCTCCTGCCATGATCCCTGCTGTGGTGGCGATGGAACTACAAGCCTCAAACAAACCCTTCCTTCTTTACGCTGCCTTGTTTATGGTGTTTTGTCACGGCAATAGAAAAGCTACTAAAATAGTATCTGAAAGCAGAAATAAACTGAGGCAAGAAGGTGGTAAGTTGGAAAATAAATATCAATCTGGCATTCCAGGTCAGGGAGTAAAATAGCTGTCTCAGATGAAGAAAGAAAACATGGAAAAGTGAGGAGATCAGCCATACTGGGAAGAAGACTCGGGTCAAGGTCCTCAGGGGCAGAGTGTGCTAACGGTCCATCGCTGTAACAAGAGAAAGCTGTTTTCCTCAGCTTGGCCTTGTTGATTCTTGACCTATAGCAAGATGGCACAGTGTGACAGGGAGCATGTGCCAGAGCAGAATCATTCGTCACACGGCAGCCAGAAGCAAAGGGAGAGGAAGGAGCAGGGTCCCCTAGCCCCCCTCAGCCCCTCAGTGACCCAGGATTCCCTGCTAGACCCCACTTCCTGAAGCCGCAGCTTCATTGCTGTATCCTAGGAATAGGCCAGCAACACAACATGGCACACCTTGTGGACATGTAAAATCAAAACCCTGGTCAAGGAGTGCACAGAGCAGAGTAGGCACGGCCCATGCACCTCCAAGCGCCCTGCTTCTCAACACCGCTGCACTTGGGGGTTAAGTTTCCAACACAGGAACTCCAAGTGACACATTCAGACATGAGCCGCTCCTGGGTTCAGCAGGCTGTGAGACACGGACGCTCATCTTCCTGGGGGGGGGGGGGTGCACGGGATGGTCGCCACTTCTGTACCCAGGCACAGGAGGTCCAGGGGGAGCTTGCTTATGCAAGGCCGTTGGTGTGACAATTACAACATCACTTTGCTTATTTCCCAGTTTTTCTTTGTTGTAAAAATACTTGGGGAGATGTATTTTTAAAACCAGAATAGGGTGGAGGACGGCACGGATGTAAGTGGAGCACTCGAGCACGGAGGACATAGCTTGGTTAGGAATAAGTAATAACAGTCTTAGTGAGCTAAGGCGAGTGAAGCCAACAAGGGAAAGAGATTGGACTGTGGTAAGAGAAAGATGAAAAGGGAAGAAACCGGCTGACAGGCCAGAGACCTTTCTCTGGCGGACAAGGCATCGAACAGATGTGTTTTCTAACGTGTAATTGGAAGATTGGGTAAAATGATTGGCAGGACCTCTCAGGCTCTCAGACTTAGAGCCTCGAATTTCTGTCACCATGCACAGTAAAGTCAATGGCATATGGAAAATACTGTCAGTGTGGCAGCAAGCTCCCTCACCTCTAAAAGCCGTTTGTGAAGGGCTTTGCATATGGTTTGGGATGAGACCACTACATACCATGTGCAAAGTTCTAAACCGCATCCTTAGCACTGGAAAGGGGGAAAATAGTGTCCAGGGGATGTTGGGGGGCACACCTGTGATTCCAGCAATAGAGAAGCCAAGGCAAGCAGATCTGAGTTCTGAGCCAGCCAGCCTATGCCCAGAGTGAGACTTTGTCTTTTTAAAAAAGAAAGAAGAAGAAGAAAAAAGTCTTTGATCACTGAAAGACAGAAGCAAAACGTTTCAAACTACTGATCTGATCAGAGGCATTAAAGGAGATAAGTAAGAGTAACACCCAATAGGGCCGACAGTGTGAACTACAGAAGGCAGATCAAAGGGCAGCAAAAGAAGAAGTGGCCCCTAGAAGGGACCCACATCCTGTCCTTGCTCCCAAGGCTGTGGGTGTTGGCAGGCCTGTAATGAGGAAGTTGTGTTCTCTCGGGTCTCTCAGAGGCAGCTCCTGAGACGTGGATTTGGGTACTGCCAGTTTGTGTGCAGGGATCATTTCAGGAAACACAAGTGAACGGGTGTGTGAGCTAGTAAGGACTGGGCTCACAGCAACATGATGCTGTGAACAGCGAGGCGGTGCGTTCCCAGGCTGCTGAAAAGGACAGCAAAAAGCGAACCCCCTAAGTTCATTTCACCATACCAGCAGAGACCGAGAGGCGCTTAAAGAACAGATTTGTTGGCTCAAGCTGCTGGAGACTGGGCAGGCCAAGGGCATGACGTCATCAGGCTGCTTCACCACCACATGCCAGAAGGGGAAGAGCAAGCAGGTGTGTGCAGAAGGGAAGAGACACGGCCTCGGTCGATAGGAATCCACCCTTGGCATGACTAACGCAGAAGAACAAAGTCAGAAAAGGATTAATCCCTCTCAAGGCGACTGCAGCCCTCCAAAAGAAAGCCAGAAGGGCACCGTCATTTCAACATGAGTTTTGAAGAGCCATAGTCAGGCCACAGCACCTGTGCTCATAGAAACTTAAAAACAATAAGCCAGGCAAGTTGACCCACGCCTGCAAGCTTAGCTGCGTAGGAAACTGAGACAGGATTTGGCATTGGGGGCCACCTTACCAACATCCTGAGACATCCCAATAAATAAAAGAAGTAGCAGAATTCTGGCTTTGTATTGATGTGGGTTGGGGGGTGCACATGCACGCGTATCCGTATGTGGTTGGCGGATGCACACTGCTAGACTTTAAACTCCAGACTATGTAAGTATGCTATATCCCCAATCCCTGTCCCCCTGTGTGAGCCTCCAGGGTGCTGAGATTATACGCACGGACCACCACACCCAGCCAGAACACTGTTGTAAGTGCAGAGCTACTTGCTCTGTGTAAATCAACTACTTGAAAACCTTGAGCAGACTTTGTTTATGCTACATTATAAATGTCTGTGTCCTCAGTATAGACAGCTCCAGAAAGCAGCCTGGCCAGAGGAGGGCTTCTCGGGCTCCGGATCTACTATGTCACAACAGGAATAGGATCGTTGTTAAAATTCCTGACTGACCGAGCTGCATGAGAGCGTACACTGGAGCAGAGCTTCAGCACAGTCGGGGTTATCCCTTCAAAACCGCATCAGGCATGCAGAGACAGTTCAGTAGGCAAGGTACTTGCTACTTAAGCATCATAGTTTGAGTTCAAATACCCAGTGCCCACAGAAAAGCTGCCAATGTTTTGGGGGGTGGGGAGCAGAGAAAGGGGGATCACTGGAGCTAATTGGCCAGGCAGACTAGGAAGTCAGGGAACTCAAGGTAAGGGAGGGCCTATATATCTACAACTAAGCTGGAGAGTAGCAAAGACATCAGAGCATGCGCTTGCCTCTATACATACACACACACACACACACACACACACACACACACACACACACACCAACAGCAGTCAAACACATTTTAACGTTTATGAAGCACAAGACTCCAGTGGTGGTGAAGGAAGTTCACCAAGACTATTGATTGGCAATCTTGGTTAATTACAGCGAGTCCTATCTCAAAACTTCTTAGAACATGCAAGGAAGATAAACGGTGAAATGCTAACCGTAAAGTGTGGGCTTTGAATGCTGGGCTCAAGCATTACAGAATTCCTGTCCTTTCCAGTATCTTTTCCGTGTGTATAGCTCTTATTCTGCGATGAAACTGATGACAAAATCTGGTCAAGAGGCCAGCCATGACGGATGGGAGGCGCTGGGTTCCTGATGTGGATGGCTTATGAACAGTTCCAAGATTGTAGGGGTCGAGGGGCGGGGTTAAAGGGAAGTGATCACAAGGGTGACTAGATGGGCACACAGCCTCTCAGCGCAGGAACTGCAACTCAGAATCACAAATGGTAACGGCTGCTCAAGCTCACCCATTGCATCTGTTCCTAGCTGCCTGGCTTGTAAAGGGAGGGGAGGGGAGTGGAAGGGAAGGGGGGGAGGGGGAGGGGAAGGGGAGGGGAGGGGGAGGGGAGGGGGAGGGGAAGGGGAGGGGGAGGAGAGGGGAAGGGAAGGGAAGGGAAGGGAAGGGAAGGGAAGGGAAGGGAAGGGAAGGGACTGCGTGCAGAAGTGTTTCACAGGCATGATCTTCAGAACCACAACTTATCTCTGGAGAGTAGTGTAGAGGAGAAACTGCAGAGAAGGGGAAGCCAGCCAGTGGGAAGGGGAGTTAGACTAACGGTCTGGATCTAGGTTCAACACGCGCCACTTCCAAATGTCACCACCCACTCTGAACTTTCCAGGAGCTGGGGATGAGGTTGGCCGTCAGAGAGCCCGTTGCCTGGGGGAAGGGGGATCCTTAAAAGCATTTGTATAACCATCAATTCTTTAGACACAAGAGAGCTATGAAAAGGCGTCCGCTGCCATTGGATCCTGAATAGATAAAAACTAGAATCCGAGTTGGCTTTCAAACTGTGTTTCTTGGATCCATAAGTTTCGCTGAAGATGGTGCAAGGCTTCCTGGACATCCTGTAGGGACTTTAGAGAATCACAGCATTGGACATCCCATAGGATTTCTAGGGTGTCACAGGACCAAATGTTGCATGGGGTCTCCAGAGCATCACAGTACTAAACTGTTCTTGTCATCTGTCCCTTTTTCTACCTACAGGTTCTGCTTTTGTATGTGCCATAAGTTTGAGAATGTGGATGATTTGTGTGTGTGAGAGAGGAGGGGGGAGGGAGAGAGGGAGAGAGAGAGAGAGAGAGAGAGAGAGAGAGAGAGAGAGAGAATCTCACTGTATCACCCTCACCCTGGCTGGCCTTGAACTCAATACAACCACAGGCTGGCCGTGGGTTAACAGAAATTTGCCTGCCTCTGCCTCCCAAGTGCTGGGATTAAAGGGAGAGTGATATTTTTAATCAGATTTCTATTTCTAAGAAAAGTAGAAAATCCTACTTTAAGGTATACTAGAAACTAAGTGTTCTGTAGTCCCATAGGAGAAATATCTAGTAAACATATCCTGAATTCAAAACTAAGCAATGTTTTAAACATTGGGAAGAAAGAAAGAAATTATTTAGGAGCGAGAGTCAGGGAGCCTGAGCTCTGGCGTCAATAGCTACACTGCCATAGAGCACACATCATCCGGCCTAACCTGTGACTGTTCCAGTCTGCAAGGGTGCTATGGTCTGGAAATGGTTCGTCCCCAGCAAAAGTCATGATGAAATTTCATTGGATCTCTGTGAGTTCAAGGCCAGCTTGGTCTACATAGGAAGTTCCAGACAAGCCAAGGCTACAAAGAGAGAGAGAGAGAGACACAGACAGACAGAGACAGACAGAGAGAGAGACAGAGAAGAAGAAGAAGAAAAAGAAGAAGAAGAAGGAGGAGGAGGAGGAGGAGGAGGAGAAGGAGAAGGAGAAGAAGAAGAAGAGAAGGAGGAGGAGGAGGAGGAGGAGAAGGAGAAGAAGAAGAAGAGAAGGAGGAGGAGGAGAGGAGTTATTAGGGTGCAGGGACTGCACCCACCTGACCTAAAGCCCATGAGGGAGTTAAAAAGTCCTAAGAGAGTGGATTAGTTATGAAAAGAATGAGTTACTTGCGTAAGAGCCAGAAGACGGGGTGAAGGACTGTGGAACGCCTTCTGGACGCGATAGAACTGTTGTAGCCATGCACTCACAACTGTGATTACCTGAACCAGGCCTACACAACATAGAAATCTGTCACAAATCAGTCATGGAAGGGGGGAGGGGCTCGCAGGGCCTTACTCTTCACCGCTGAGCCATTGGCCACTGACAGAGGCGTGGAGAGCGGGAACTGCCGGGTTAGTTATACACCTACTGCGGAACCCACCAGGCTCCAGGGCATAGCTCCATGGCCACACAGACAGCCCTGTTTACACCCAGTGGGTCACAAAACAAAGCGACCAGACATGAATATGAGAGAAGAATAGATGGTAGTAGGAAGATTGGGAGAGCGTGGGGGTGACAGTAGTCGGTGTGCATTAAACACACTTGTGAAATTGCCAATAGATATAATAAATAAAACAGGAGCGGGTTGTTATCAAGCGTCTCCTTTATCGCCCTGCCTGCGCTCAAGCGCTCTCTCCCTCTCTCTCTCTCTCTCTCTCTCTCTCTCTCTCTCTCTCTCTCTCTCTCTCTCTCCAAATCCTCTTCCTATTCGGCTTTCCTCCAAGAATTGAAACAGCACTGATCATGGACTTGTAGTCTGCAGAACTCTGAGCTAAAGCAACCTTCCTGCACAAGCTAACCAGGCCAGGTGTCCTGTAACAGCAACCAGAAACAGCCTAAGTCAGGGCCCGTGTAAATGCTGCGCGTTTCGCTAGCCAGACAGCCTGGCTTCTCTTTGTATTGGTTAGTTTTCTCGTTGCCACAACATAGCCGAGAAGAGCAACCCAAGAAAGGAAGAGAGTGTTTGATCTCACAGTTTGAAGTCACACAGTTGGTCATGGAGAAGAGTGAGGCGGCTGGTCACACTGCACCATAGTCAGGAAACAGAGAGAGACCAGCACCAGCACCCCAGTAGCTTTCCCCCTTTTGATCCCATAGGGAGTCCAGCCTATGAAACCTAAGGCTTCCGACTTCAGCCAAGCTTCTCTGGGAGAGTGATCACAGACATAGCCAAAACTGTTTCCTAGGCAACTCTAAATCCCCCTCAAACTGAGAGGCTAACCATGACACTCATGTTTTTCCAGTTTTAAAGAATTAATGAGAACCAGGAGAACTCTGAATTTTTCAGAATTCAACTCAACAGACATTATCTGCAATAAAAAAAAAATAGAATTACAAAATTGAGATTGGTAACATTATTCAGGGTCATATTGGCTTGCACTAAGAACATTTGCAAAACCATGAAATGTATGTGGTAATACTGAAACTATAAATGCACAAAATTTAAGCCTATGGCCATAGGGTATGTAAAACTTAAAAATTACTCGTGGGGAAAAATAGTGGAAAGAAATACATCAAATTTTAGAAGTTTTTAGCTGGAAAAAAAGAAAAAAAGAAAAAAAGAAAAAAACCTCTAAGTGAATTTTTTTTTTCCTCCTTCAAGTCACAGACTGAATTTCCTCTCTGAGCGTGCCTTCTAATATTAAATTCTTAAGGGATAGAGATAAGGTAACTATTAATCTCCATAAGGCTACTCTCCCAAACAGCATGAACCAAGTAACCCAGCATGAATGTGTTTTCCTGCAGCCCTGGAGGGTGGAGACTGAGGGCAAGGCCCCCAACCTGCAGAGACCTCTTTGCTCGCCTCTTCCAACTCCTGGCTGCTGGCAGGCTCTCCTGTCCTCCGCTCACTGCTGGCACCACCGTGTGTCCTCGCCATCAGAAGTCATCTTCACAGTGAGGGCATCAGGCATCTTGGGAGAAGGCCCACCCTAATGAAGTGTGACCCCCATCTTTAACTAGTGGAATCATAAGCACCCCGTTTTCATGTTAAGTCACATTCTGAGGTGCTGCCCTTAGGGCCTCACTTTTTCTTTTTGAAGGGAGGGAAAAAGACACTCAACTTGTAAGCGCAATCTAACATTTGGATGTTTCTTTGAGTAATCACATTCACTCGTTCGTTCATTCATTCATTCATTCATTCATTCATTCATTCATTTCTCATAACCTGGTTTGGCCTAGAATTCACTGTGAAGACCAGAGTTGCCTCAGACTCAAAGATATCTCTTTCTTCTTCTTTCTTCTTCTTCTTCTTCTTCTTCTTCTTCTTCTTCTTCTTCTTCTTCTTCTTCTTCTTCTTTTTTTAACAGGAATGTAGTGTTCCCACACTTTGGCCGCATGGGTGGTTTAGGACAATGATAGTTTGGATAGGTTTTTCCCATAATTCTCTGCATTTTCTCCCTGGCCACTTTCTTCACTATCTATCCCCCACGTATTTACTGGTCACACATTGTGTTAATCTAACAATTTTTTTTCATTTTATTTTCTGGGTACGGGTGTCTTGCCTGGATGCATCTCTGTGCACCATGTGTGTTTGCTTAGGCCAGAGGAGGCCTTGGATCCCCCTGGAGCTAGAGGGAAAGATGGTTGTGAGCTGCAAGGTGGGTGCTGGGAGTTGAACCCAGGTCCTGTGGAAGAGCGGCCAGTGCTCTTAACCGTAGATCCATTTCTCCAGCCCAACCTGCCAAAAATTAAAAATCTAAGCCTAGGCTGTGAGTGGCTCATTTGCGCTGTGCTTTTCAAAGAGAGTGTCTTTTTAAAACAAATATGTACAATTTGAAAATTACTATAAAAAGTATTCTCAGAATGGACTTATATATAAATTTTAAAAATCATGCTACTTGGCACACATACAATAGATGACAGAGAAGAGACTATTAGGGAAAAAGAAGAAAGCCAACCAAGGTTAAAATAGCTCTAAACAGAAACTGAAATTGCCAAAATGAATATTTTTCAACATTGAATAACCTCCAATTCTGCTGGGATATTTGCAAACTAGCTAATGTTTTAAAATAATGTTCTATTGGCTTTGCACTTCTTATTTTGTGACTTTTCTGATTGTAGAGCTAGAAATAGCTACATGCTTAATATTGAGACAAATGTATTTAATATTTTGGAAGAATGATGTCTTTTGCTAAATTTGATAGACTTGTGTGACATAAAAATATAAATATGGAAGCCGGGCATGGTGGCGCATGCCTTTAATCCCAGCATTTGGGAGGCAGAGGCAGGCGGATCGTATGGCCTGGACAAAGCAAGCACAGTTTCCTTTGTATTCCCTGAATATTGCTGCTGCATGCCTTTCCAAGTAAAAATATTTATTTGCCTTGTTGCACACACACACACACACACATTTGTTCTAATGAGGATGTCAGTGATGTCATCAGATTGGCACGTGCGCCGTGTTGTGCCGCTATTCTCTTTATTTCCATTTTTTTATTGGGAGTGTTTTGTTTGTGTCAAAGGCCTGCGGAAATTAAATGCAACACTAAGCTAATCCAACACAACTCGATTGTGCGCAGAGGAAATTAGAAGCTGACGCTCCACTACTCAAAGCATCCTGTGTCAGAAGACTTGAAGTGGGGCCATTTTTCCCCCCCACAGAAATCTTGCTGAGACACAAAAATACTTCTTGTCTCCTCTTTAACACACAGTGGTTGGGCTGACCCACCCTTTCCCCTTCCCAGTTCCTTATGTGTCTCCTACAACAAGGCCAGAAATTAGTTATGTATGGCGGACTCAACCAACTTCAGATGGGTAGTGTTTGGAAAGGCCCTATCCTATGAGCATGTATAATTTCCATCACTATACCCTAAACACGATAACATGCCACCCATTTCCAAAGCGGTGACGCCCATAGAGACTCTTTAAAGGAGGGCGTGTGTAGGCTCAGGGCAGGGCCTACGGTTTTTATCGAGGGCACTGAAGCTCACATGGATTTTGGTGCTCTGAGTTGGCAATGGGTGGCAGGGGTTAGGGGTTAGGGGAGACACCAAGGATCTTTCTAAATCGAGAAACCACCTGAGCTGACATGACAGAGGTAGTTGGCAGCACAGTGTGGTGGCTGTTTATCAGGTGTTTACCGTCCAATGGGTACCCCCACCCCTGAACTCTACTTGCTCTGTTTTATTAGATCCTTACATGCTGTGTAACAGACACTGTTGTTGTAGCTGTTTCATTGTGAAGGCCGCTTAGAAACATTAAGGCATTTGGCTTTGACTGTGCCTTCAGAAGGTGCCAGATGCCGACTGCAGATCCATCTGGCCGCCTCTGCTTATTACTATTTTAATTCGTGTTGCATGTGTGTGTGTGATGAGTGTGTGTGAAGAGTGTGTGCATGTGTCCCATGGTGCACTTGGGGAGTCTGAGGACAACTTGCAGGAGTTGGATCTCTCCTTCCACCTGTAGGTTCCTGAGATCAAACTCAGGCTTGGTGGTGAGTCCTTTCATATGCCGCATCCCCGGCCCGGCATATGAGTTGTAGGTGACTTATACATTTAACTAAGCCTCAATAAATGATCCAAGTCCTTAACATGAAGAAGGACTTTTTAAAAGTTCCTTTGATTATCAAGTAATGTTTCTATTAAATAAAATATAGGAAAGTATAAAATTAAAAAGTATTAACCAATAATTCTTATCAATAATCAGTGACATTTACTATATTAACATCTCCATTTCCTCCAAGCATGTTGAATTCCTTATTTATCTATTTATATGCAAATTTAATCAAAATTGTACTATTTGGTGGTATGCTTCTTTTCACTTCATTTATTTTTAACATTCTCACAACACTGAATATTTTTACAAGCTAATTTTAATAGCTTCTTTGACTATAATGCAATTTATTTTTCCCATCCCATCTTGTTGGCTTATTTCTAATCAGTTAGGTTTGTGTGCTGTCCACACTAACAAAGATGTCCTCCTTCATCTTCTATGTCCCTTTCTACGGTGACGGTTACTCAGAGTCAGTGACAGTCCAGAAATATTCAGTGGAAAATCAGTTGAACAACTGACAAATTTGAAGCTGTGTGCCATTCTAAGTGGAAAAAAAAATCTTGTAATGGCTTATTTTATCCCACCTAGGACATGAAGAAATTGTCTGTTTGTTCTGAATACTCATGCTTCATACACTTACAGCACACACACACACATACATACATACAACACATATACTCATATACAGTCTCACACACACACACACACACACACACAACACACATACTCACATACAGTCACACACACATACACAGTTAATCATTCATTGTAGGAAAAAATATAGTATGCATAAGGTTTACTTCAGGTACCCACTATGGGGCTTGGGATGTCCTCCCTGTGTACATAAAGAGAGCTATTCTAATTTCCTAAGAGAAATTCTTGAAATAGAATTGCAATCCAAAGTTTATGAACACATGTAAGATTTTTGGTATAGTCTGTCAAACTCTATCCAAAGAGGTTCTGCCAAGTTGTAAGGGAGAGACATTGACAAGTGGCATGAACACTCTGGTGCAAGCTTTGAGGGAGATGCAGGCAGGTAGAGCATGTGTCAAACTTCCCAGCTCTTCCTAGCACTGGACATCTGCCTGGGGGCCCAGGAAGAACCCAGTCAGGCAGCAAAGGTCAGGGGCAGAGGATGTTACATTCGGGTTCAGGTTCTGAGCTGCTGCCCACGCCACAGGTGTGGGCCCCTAAGAAACACAAGGAAAGGTGTGGGGCGACAAGCAGGAAAGTTCCCAGCATGCAAAGCTTTATTCCCATCAGAGATTGCAGGGGAGGCGACTGTCACATCACATCCCTCTGTGGTGCGACACTGTGCATGCGAGCTGGGCTCAGTCATGTGCCGCTGTCTTTGTTATTTTCTTTTTGCCTGCTTTTTTTTTTTTGAGACAGAATCTCACTCTGTAGCCCTCGATGGCCCCAAACTCACTATGTAGACCAGGCTGGCCTCAGGCTTTGCTACAGTCCTTCTGCCTTTGCCTCCAAGTGTTAGGATTACAAGGGACAGTCACTATGCTCTGCTCCCAGTTCCACTACCTAAGAAGAGCTTTTCCCAAGGACAGCCTCCCTACCCCCACCCGACAGGAAGTACCCAATGCTCCACACAGAACTCACTAAACAAGTTATTATCTTTCCACATTTGCTGAACCGCAGGCACATACTAGACACTGTCTTCCACACAGCTGGCCCCAGCCTTTGGCTTTGCAGTCTGGAGAAGCCAACAAGCCTGGCAGAAGTGAGAGTGAGGGGACCACCCTCAGATGAAATGGGGAGGGGCTGGAAAGGAGCACTGGTGGTAATTGCCACATTTCATTACACATTCCCAACAACTGTTTAGAGCTCTGACTGACAGTGCAAGGACAATGCATGGTTTGTTGGCCTGAGAAAAGGCGAACAAAGCCCCCCTCTCCCAGCCTCATCCCACCCCTTCCCATGGCACGGTTCTGTGGTGTTAAAATAAAAAAAAGAAGAAAGGTGGCCTGTGGTGTGCACTTCTTTTGCTGAGGATGGAGAGAGATGGCCCTCGGTGTGTTTCCAAGTTTGCCTGTCCATTTCGGATGGTTTAATATGCTGCAGGCATAGGGCTTACCAGACTCCTACTTTTCTTACACAGTATCAAAATTAGGCAGCAATAAGAAGCTGGGACCCTTTGTAAAAGACGCCTTTGTAGCAGCAACCTTTGGGGACGACATGGCTGCTCTTGGGGCTGTGACCCTTTGTGCATCAGAACTGATCAGGGGTCACCATTCCTGCCCCCAGAGAAAACAGCATGCCAAACCTGCAAGCTCACTCCGACTGGAAGTGAGTGTTAAGGTGTGGGAAACAGGATGTGGTGCTTTGAAGGAGAACAGCCCCCATATATTGGAATATTTGGCTTTCAGTTGGTGAACTGTTTAGGAAGGATTAGAGTTTGGCCTTATTGGAGGAAGTGTGTCATTGGGGGTGGGCTTTCAATGTGTTAAAAGCCCATGTCAGGCCTAATATTGCTCTGCTTACAACTTGCTGATCAGATGTGAGCTCTTGGCTGCTGCTCCAGATCCATGCCTCCCGCCTGCCTCCTTGCTCCCCACCATGATGGTCATGGACTAACCCTCTGAAACTGTAAGCAAGCCCCCAGTTAAATCCTTCTTATTGTTATAAGTTGCCTTGGTCATGGTGTTTCATCATCACACTAGAACAGTGACTACGACACAGGGGTTTTCATATTGTATTTTTTTAGCTTCTGTGTAGCATGTTTAATTAACATTAAAATACATCTTCTTGTGGCATTACTACAAAGATGATGGTTTCCAAAAGAGAGTTTTAATGTTATAATTAATTTCTAGCAAGGCTGCTACCCTGGCTATTCTATGCTAGAACTAGTGTGTTGATCTATAACTTTCTTTCACTGGATATACCCGTGGATGGTACTATGATGTTCTACTTGTCTTTCTGTTGCTATGGTAATCATCATGACCAAAACACAATGTGAAGAGGAAAGGGCTTACTTCACCTAAAAGCTTACAGCCCATCACCAAGGGAAATCAGGGCATAAACTAAAGTCAGGAACCTGGAGGAGGAGGTTTTCCCAGGTGTACAGTGACAGGTTGGGAAAAGAGAACAAACTAGACACAGGTGAAGACAGAGCAAGGCAGAGAATGAGAAGGAGGCAAAAGAGTTAGTTTAAGGCCAAGCAAAGTGATTCAGTCAGAAGCTGAGAGAAGCCAGTTTGAATCAGTCAGCTTGGAGAGGAGTTTGAGCCAGAAAAGCTGAATTGATCCAGCCAGCCAGGGTTCAGGAAGAGCTAAAAAGGGTCAGTAAGTTTCAGAGGCTAAAACATTCCAGGCCTAGATTAGATTGTATGGAGGCTAGAAGCTTCCAGGTCTAGGCCTAGCTTAGCAGACAGAGGGGCAGCAACCCATCGAGAAGACGATTAAATCAGGCAAATAAAAGTTACTTTAACAATGGATTTCTTAGTTCATTCCATCTAGGCTGTTTGAAGTTTCTGGGCAGTATGAACAGAGCAGCCACGAACACAGGTGAGCAAGCATCTCTTAGCAGGATGTACAGTCCTTTGGGCTTCTGTCCAGGAGTGCTATAGCTGGACCTTGGTCTGTTCCCAGATTCCTGAGCAATCACCACACTGATTTCCATAGTGGTTGTACAAGTTTGCACTCCCAGCAGAGGTGGAGGAGTGTTCCCTTTATCCCACATCTTTGTCAGCATGAGCTGCCATTTGTTTTTATTGATCTTGGCCATTCTTACTGGTGTGAGATGAAATCTCAAATTAGCTTTAATTTGCATTTCTCTGATGACTAAGGATGCTTTTCTCAACCACTTATGTCTCATCTTTTGATTACCCTCTGCTTAGTTCTATACCACATTTTAAAAAATGAACATCAAGAAATCAAATAGCCCAATTTTAAAAGCGTCTCTATTAGCCAGTCAGTAAGAATGACCAAGATTAATAAAGAAGCTCATCAGCCAATGACTGGACAGAAACAATAGCAGACAAGACTTCCATTCCCAGTCACAGGGTCTCAGAGGAGAGTCAGGGAGAGAGGAGTTCACCATGAGGACAGAGAGTTACAACAGAAGGCTAAGGCAAGGCTGAGAAGGCAGGTAAAATGGCACGTGTCTGGGAGGCAGCCAGACTAGCAAATTGGGTTAGAATAGATGAATATCTGCCCCGTTATAGTCCTTTACAGTTTATTGAATAAATCTAATAAGCCTCTGTATCTATTATTTGGGAGCTAAAACAGGTATTAGAAAAGGCTTCTTATAGCTGGGCGTGGTGGCTACACAGAGAAACCCTGTCTTGAAAAACCAAAACAAACAAACAAACAAACAAACAAACAAAACCAAAAAAAAAAAAAAGGAAAAGAAAAGAAAAAAAAGATAGAAAGAAAGAAAGAAGAAAGGAAGAAAGAGAAGAAAAGGAGACCCAGTAAAGACCTCTACTACCTGATGTGACTGGAAAAGCCGCAGCATGAATAGGAAAGCAGGGGATGATGGCTCGTCTGACTTAGGATAGGTGCAGAGCTTTGGCAAGCAAGAGAAGAAATCAGAGAAACGCAGCAAACCAAGGACAGAGTGGCTGATTTACAGGAAAAGCATCATACCGCTGACGGAGAAAGAGGCAGAGACATATGGGATGTTTTTTTTGAGAGGTTCCTTGCTGAGAGCCTACACCTGAGGCCCTCAGCAGTCTGAGTTCAGGAAGCCTCTGGCCGACTCTAGCGGTTGGGACAACATCTCCTTGTAGAGCTGACCTGCCCTCTTCCCTCTACCCTCACTTCAGCAAGTACAACGGAGCACACTAAAGGCTTCCTCCCTGAACCCCCTTTCCGGGGTGTGTCTGTACACAAGTGGAGGAAAAGAAGCCTCCTTCCCAAAGCCAAAGGGGAGAAGAGCCCCCAAGAAACGCACTCCCAGTGTCTGAAGTGTGTACAACTAAGCGGGGCAGTTTGCTTCTTCACTGGATGTCTTTTTGTGTTTGTGTGTGTGTGTGGCTGTTTTGCCTGCATGTGTGTCTGTGTATCCTGTGTGTGCAGTGCCCAAGGAGACCAGAAGACTGTGGTACAGCCCATGCATCTGGAGAGACAAAGCCTTGTGAGCTGCCACGTGGGTGGGAACCGAGCCAATGTCCTCTGCAAGAACAAGAATGCTCCTAAGTGGCCAGCCTCCCCTCCCCCCATCCCTATTCGCTGGACATCCGTTTCTTTTTGTTTTGTTTTGTTGGGGACAGGGTCTTAATCCATAGCTCTGGCTCTCTTGGAACTCACATGTAGACCAGGCTGGTCTCAAGCTTAAGAGATCCACTGCTTCTGCCTCCCGAGTTCAGGGATTAAGTGCAGGAGCCACCATGCCTGGCTAATTGGACATTACTTAACTGGTAGCCACACTTAGTGATACGTATCCCTGTATCCCTGAGTAGGGAAAAGGATGGAGGAGTTCCATGCCTCAGACATGTAACAGCAGACCACGCTTAAGTGTGCTCCTTATATCTCATATGATAGCAACGTAACTTCACATTACATATTGGCTGTGACACGAGGACTTAAAAAAAATCATTAGGGCTTAAGAGATGGCTCAGAGGTTAAGAGCTCTGACTGCTCTTCCAGAGGTCCTGAGTTTAAATCTCAGCAACTACATGGTGGCTCACAGCCATCTATAATGATATCTGGTTCCCTGTTCTGACGTACAGTTGTACATGTAGACACAACACTGTATATATACATAATAAATAAAAAACAATCATCATTGATTTTTTTAGGCTAGTATTCCAAAGGATGCGTTTCTCTGTGGTCTCTCCATCACATGTGTCACTATGTTTTGCTCTCCTACCCTTCCCTCCTCGCATGCCCCTTGCCCCAGTGTGGCTGGCTTCCTTCTTGCTCCCGGGCAATCCCACCTTCTGCTTTCATGTCATGTGCATTCCATTACTCTCTCTTTGAGCCATAATCTACACAGACACACAGACACACACACACACACACACACACACACACACACACACACTTTAAAATGTAGGTTCCAAATATAAGCAAAAAATGCAGTATTTAAGCATGAAGTATTTGTCTTTCAAAGTCTTGCTTATTTTGTTTAAACATAATGATTCCCAGTTATGTTCATTTTCTTGCAAGGTCATGATTTAATTTTTCTTTATGGTTACACAAAATTCCATTGTGTATATGTATTTTCTTTTTCTGTTGATGGGCATCTAGGCTATTTCCATTTCCCAGCTATTGCGCTCTATGGCATGTTGACTTAGAGTCCTTTGGGTATCTGACCCAAGAGTAGGTCACAGGGTAGCTTTATTTTTAGATTTTTGAAAAATTTCAGACTGATTTCCATAGCAGCTTCACAATTTTACATTCCCACAAGCAGGGAAAAAGGAGTCCTCTATTTTTTTCACATCATGGCCGGCATCTGTTCTCTTACTGCCATTCAGACCGGGGTGGGATAGAATCTCAGAGCAGCTTTAATTTGTATTTCCCTGATGGCTGAGGATGTTGAAACCTTTAAGTATTTAATGACGCTTTGTATTTCTCTTTTGGGCAACTGTTTAGTTCATTATCCCATTTACAGGTCAGATGCCTTGAGTTTTGCTGGTTAATTTTTGCAGTTCTTTGTACTCGACTGTAGGTCTCCTTTCTGATGTGTCCTTGGCAGAGAGATCTTTTCCACCAGCAAGTGGAACGTTGGAAGGTGACTGGGTCAGGATGTCATTCACAGAGCAGCTTCGTTGGGAAGGTGGGCACACTCGGTTCTGAGCCACCACTTGATGCCTTCTACATGCAATGTTGCATCAGGAAGAAGCCAAGCTGATATTGGTGCTATGCTTATAGTCTTCCTGGCCCCCAGAGCCTCGAGCTAAACAAGCTTCTGTTCACAAATTGGCCAGTCTTCACTCTTCTGTCATAGCAATAGAAAAGAGGCTAGCAGAGCCAGGCGTGGGCACACTCCTGTCATCCCAATCCCAGCGCTTGGGATATGGCAGAGGTGTGTGGGTCTCTGTGAGTGAGTTCTAGGACAGCCAGGGCTACGTAGGGAGACCATGTCTCTAAACGGCAACCACAAGATTGATAGTAGCCATGCTTACAAACTTTGTGTGGCAAGAGACTTGTACTGCTTCACCATGGGTCAAGGGCTACAAAAGAGACAACTGACCCTCAGCCACCTTGCTGGTTGTCTCAAAAGAGATGTGACAGCAACATGTGGGGCCACTCATGACAAGATCTGAGGGAAGAAATAAGGTTAGAATGAACCTGGAGTCCTCAAGTGGGGAGGTGAGGAGAAGTGGAGGTGAGGGAAGCTGGTGAGCACTAAATGGGAGTGAGTCCAAGTCCAACCTTTTTATCTGCATGTGCACCTGCAGGTCAGAAGGAGGCATCATGCCAGTATAGACGGTTGTGAGCCACCATGTGGTTGCTGGGAATTGAACTCAGGACCTCTGGAAGAGCGGACAGTGCTCTTAACCGCTGAGCCCCTGATTTTTTTATTCAGTATTCTCACAGTAAATATCTTTGTTTTATTGTTGTGTAGTCATTTCCTCCGTGGGGAAAGCTCCCTCCTGGGGGAGAGACTTGGGAAAGCCAACGTTACAAGGTTGCAAACCTCTCAAGGTTCTAAAAGCTGGAAAACATGAAATTTCAGTGAAACCACCCCTCACACAGCCACACTGGGAGCTCTCCACTCCCCTAAATGTTTGCACACCCAGGGGCCTCCACCAACCTTCATTCAAAGCCATAAGCATTATTATCAATGCCTGCAAGAGGCTAAGGAGGAGAAAGCGTGAGTAACTGTCGACAGTTCACAAAGCCTGGATGGAGGTGCTGAGGGATCCTATGGCAGCAACTGCTGTTTGAATAAAATGGCAATAGTCCGTAGCTACATCAGGAAGGTCTCACCCTCTGGACAGCTGAACCCCAACATCCCTGGGTTCTCTCGGTGTGAGCATTGTTTTCTCTCATCTATCATCTTCCAGAATGTCTACTCTCTTACTCAAACTTTACTTGCCATAGTATTGGTAACCCACAGCCAACCCAGTATGAAAATATTAATAATCTTTTTTACTCCTACAGAGACAGAGAAACTAATGTGTCTTTAGTGGCAGAGGAGCCCAGAATTGGGCAGTTTCAAGTCACAGTTAATAGAAAGTGTATGCCAGAAGCAGTAGTCTGAATATGGAGAGAGAAAGGTGGCTGTGAGGCTAAAGGAGAAAGCGTGATTGGAAAGCGCATGCGTGGCTTGGCTGCGGTTCACAGAAGTTAACCTGAGAAACCGGGGGCTCAGATGAGGAGCAAGGGAGGGGCGGCAGAGTTAAAGGAGCACTGTGCGCACTCACGCGGGCGGGTGAGACCTCTGTCCCCTCCCTGCGCTCAGCTCCAAGAACACCGGCAGCTGGAATGGTAAACACCGCCTCTCTCTAGGTTGTCTGACTAGCTTAAGAGAAAAACACCCTAAAACACTGATGCTCGGGGCTCCGAGATCGCACTGCCCGGCCAGGTCTGTAAGGTAGAAAGCTTGCACGGAAACAAGTCCCATCCCTGCATAAAGAGGCTGGAATAGAGGCTTTGTCATTCTGAGCTCTGGGAGATTGTCCTGTAGCTATGAAAGGTCATCTAAGGATTGACAATGAGTTCAGGAAAGCCTCTGCATAAAAGCACAAGTAAAACTTAAGAGAGAAAGAAAGAAAGAAAGAAAGAAAGAAAGAAAGAAAGAAAGAAAGAAAGAAGAGAAAAAAAATGAAATTTGGGAGAGACCAGAGCAATACAGAAATACAAGATGCTACCAGAGTGAACCAAAGGACTATGTCTATTTTTAAAGTGGTAGAAAAACATAATCAAAAGACTGAAACAAAATCACACCCCAGGGTTTCTCTGCTTAGTTTTGGTTTTGGTTTTTGGTTTTTGTCACTGTGACACAAGCGAGGGCCATCTGGGAAGAGGGAATCTCAACTGAGAAAGTACCTCCATCAGATAGGCCTGTGGGGAAGTCTGTGGGGCATTTTCTTGATTGATGATTGATGTAGGGGGGCACAGCCCACTGTGGGCGGTGCCATCGCTGAGCAGGGGGTCATGGGCTGTATAAGAAAGCGAACAGAGCAAGCCATGGAGAGAGAGCAGAACAAGCCATGGAGAGAGAGCAAGCCAGCAAGCAGTGTGGCCTGTGACTCCCTTAATGATGGACTACAGTCAGGACATGTCAGCCAAATGTAACCTTTTGGTCCCAAGTTACTTTTGGTCATGATGTTATCACAGCAATGGAAAACAAGTGAAACAGTTGTCACTGGGACTGGAGCAGTAGAAGACCCTGTCTTTAATTTCCTTGGAAATTAAAAGAAAAAAAAGAAAAAGAAAAAAGGCACAGCACATTTGAGAAATTCAATGAGATAAAATTAGGGAAAGCTGAAAATATTCAGCTATTTGAGGAAATTCCGCATGAACTAGAAAAAAGAGCACAAGAAAAGGATGAAAATAAAGTGGAACTGACAGTGGAGCTGCGGTCTGCTTAGTTGGCTCCCCAAACCTAGGAGTTCAGAGATAAGAGTGCAAATCAAAGAAGGGGATCATGGTGGCAATTGAAGGATTTCCCAGACAGAAAAGGCCTGAGTTACTAAGTGAAAAGGGCCAGCTAGCCAACTAACCAATCAATGCTTACTAAACAGCCATACCAACTGACCAATGCCAACTAGTCAGCCAATGCCAACTAGCCAGACAGTGACTACTAACCAATGACAACTAGCCAGCCAATACCAACTAACCAGCCAATGCCAACTAGCCAGACAATGACAACTAACCAATGCCAACTAGCCAGACAATGAAACTAACCAATGCCAACTAGCCAGCCAATGCCAACTAACCAATTCATGAAAATAAATTCACCTGAGCCAGCTCAGGGTGAAATCTCAGAGCACTCAAACAGAAGCCCCCGGAGCTTCCTGGAATGAAAACAGCCACAGACAGGAGGCAGAACTGAGGGCCATCTCATCTCAAGAGCACAGATGGACCCAGCCATGCCCTCAGAATCCTGAGAGAAGATGATTTCCAACACAGAAATATACAGATTCCCCCAACTCCTCACTCAAGTGAAGACTAGAAAAAGCCGCAGAGCCAAGCCACCCTCAAGCAGCCTGTCCTGATGGGCCTGACCGCGTCCACCAAACAAGGAAGCAAACCAAGAGAGACAGACCTGGGATCAATTGCTGAGCCCAAACACAGGAGCGTGAAGGACATGCCCATGGTGAGGGTGAGGAGGTCAGGAACGCAGAAGGCCTTGAGACCGACTGACGGCAGGAGGGCAATAGTTTCTGTGTGCTAGGAAAACACGGAATCTTCCGGAGGCAGGCTGGGTGGGGACGAGGACCCAACCCAAGCAAAGGCAGAACTTCACCAACTGCCAAGAGAGCAGCCGTGGTGTGGAAAAGGCTATGGAACGACAGGATACTAAGTAGCTTAGCTGAGAAGGGTGAGGGGTGGGGTTGGGAGTGTGATGGGATAATGTAAGAAGCCTAGCTAACAAGTGTCCCACACAGGAAATAGATTGAATCTAAAATTGAAAACCAGGAGGTAGTAATAGGAAGCTCACTGTTGAGAAATGTGGAAGCAACTGTCAGCAGACACAATGTAATGAGTGGCAGAGGAAATAATGGCACATGGCTGATGCAGATAAACTTTGAAAACTCAGTCATATAATTATTGGATTTTTAAAACCATGTATCCATACAAGTTAAAATGTATATAGGTTAAAGTGAAAACACTGTAGATGTGACCATATTAACACCAGATAAAATAATATTTAAGCCAAAAGTATTATAACGGAAAAATGTATTTCATAATGGTAAAAGGTTCTCTCTAACAAGAAGACATATTGTCATGAATCTTTATCCTCTTAATTACATATAGTAATTAAGTAATAGTCTTAACATGTATTAAAATACAACAAAAACATTGGCAACCACAAATTTATTAGAATAGTTTATCCAAACCTTTCTTTAAAAACTGAGATTAATTAATTCTGAATAGCATAAGTAATTAGAATATATTTACACAACTATGTAAATATTTGCACACATATAAACCCATGTACATTCTCTTCAGTTGACCTTAGACCACTCATAAAACTAAGGGCAAGTGAGGGAGCTCAGCAGTTAAGGTTTGTGCCATGAAGCTAAATGCTTGAGCTCAGTCCACGGGACTCATGGGAAAGGACAATTCCCACTAGCTGTCCTCTGATCCCCACTGTGTGCCACGGTGCATGTTCCCACACATGCTCACACATGCAAGATAAATAAAGTAAATGCCGGTATAGTTCAACAGGGGCATGCATATGTGGCCACACCCACACATGTTCACGCATACAAAATAAATAAAGTAAATCCCGGTATAGTTCAACAGGCATGCGTATATGGCCACACAGTCTCGGGCCACAGACAGAAACATTAGAAATAGGGAGAGTAAAATGGCAGCAAAAATTTAAGTCACCTACAAATTTGTAATATTTAATCTCTAGAATAAGAAAGAAAATTTAACTCCTTCGAATGAACAGTAAACTTAACATGACAGAAACAGAATTTTAAAAGCGACCGCAACATCCTCTTGAAGAGGGCATGTGTAAGGGCTGGGGAGATGGTCCCGTCGCGCAGCTGGAGTTCACACCCCAGAACACACTCAGGAAAGCCAGGTGTGGCGCTGTGCGCTTGTAACCCAGCCCCAGGGGAGCAGAGACAGGTGATTCCCTGAGGTGGCTCGCCTGCCAATTTAGCCTAATTAGGAAGCTCCAGGCCAGAGTGAGGCAATATGCCTGAGAATCTAAACCCAAGGTCAACCTCTGCTACACACATGCATGCACTCACGTGTGCACACACACAAACACACACACTATGTCTATAAAAGTAAGGAGGACTAATTGAAATTTAAAAATATATATAATCAATATAACCAGAAACTGTTTGAGGAAGTTAGTGGGGAAAACTTTGAAAACTCAGAACTGAAAGAGAAAGACATTTAAATAAATAAAATTAAGAAAAGACATATAAAAAAATTCTTGTGACTGCAAAAAAAAAAAAGACATGTAAATGAATACAATTGAAAAGAAGAAAAACACTATAATTTCTCATCAAGAATTTTAACATCTAGATGAAACACTTTTTAGGGAAATATAAATGACCAAAAGTGATGCTTGAAAAAGCAAAAAGTAGCCGAGTGTGGTGGCACATGACTTTAGAGCTTGAGGCCAGCCTGGTCTACAGAGCACATTTCAGGACAGCCAGGGCTTGAAAAAAAGAAATCACTTTATGGGAATTTTTCAATGGTGTGTATTGTGGTAGGACACACACACACACACACACATGCACACGCACACGCACACACACACACACACACGCACACGCACACGCCACATTAAGTAGACAAGCAAGAACAGTAACTTTTGCCTGGCACAAGCCTTTTCCATCACTCAAACAGAAACCTGGAACTGCCAGGCCACCTCCCTGTCCTCTTCCCCAGCCACTGGTGACCTCTAATGCGTTTTCGAGGACTCTACTGTTCTAGATATTTCATGATGGAGAGGCATGCGCTGTGGTCTCCTTGTGCCTGGCTGATTTCAGCTGCACGACGTCAGGTTTCATCTGTCCACAGCATTTGTCAAAACTTCATTCCTTTTATGGACTATTACTGTCCTGGGCTACGGACGTCGTGACCAACAGCCATGATGTTGAAAGAAGGGAAAAACAAACAACAGATCAATGGCTTTGGGGAAAAGTCAGTGAAAAAAAATATCTCTCTTTAGGCTGGACATGGTGGTGCACGCCTTTAATCCAGGCATTCAGGAGGCAGAGACAGGCAGATCTCTGTGAGGTGGAAGGCAGCCTTGTCTAAGTAGTGAGTTTCAGGCCAGCCAGGAGAATATAGAAAAACAAACAACAAACCAACAAAAGTCTCTCCTTGAAAACTTCTCTGCTGCCGGGCATGGTGGTACATGCCTTTAATCCCAGCACCTGGTAGGCAGAGGTAGGCAGATCTCTGTGAGTTCAAGGCCAGCCTGGACTACAGAGTGAGTCCACGACAGCTAGGGCTCCACAGAGAAACCCTGTCTCGAAAAATTAAAAACAAACAAAAAAGAAGAAGAAGAAGAAGAAGAAGAAGAAGAAGAAGAAGAAGAAGAAGAAGAAGAAGAAAGAAAGAAAGAAAGAAAGAAAGAAAGAAAGAAAGAAAGAAAAGAAAACTTCTCTGCTGAATTTATAGGAAACTTCTCCTGGACCAGGAAAAGGTAAAGATTCCAAAGACCTCGAAAAATATGTTGCCTGAATAAGTTTAGAAGGCTAATGTAACCTTGAACAGAAAAAGAACTCTTAATAATAGGCTAAGAAGCAACCTATAAAGAATTACTCCCGAAAACACAGATGAACTTATCTGAGCTCTCAAAGAACTCAAAAATGCTTCTCTCTTCAGGTTTATCCCAGGAGGCTAAGGCAGTCCAGCCTTGAGAAATCTCTCACTCAAATGCAACTTAAAGAAGAGAAATTCTGTAACTGTATATAGTGATTGTGTGTGTGTGTGTGTGTGTGTGTGTGTGTGTGTGTGTGTGTGTGTGTAATTCTCAAATGTAGAACACAATTTCCATCAAATTCCAACCTCTCTTTCTGAGTAAGTTAGAAAAAGAAGGAGTTTCCCTTTGGTAAATTCTTTACTTCCTGGTGAGATGAGGCATGTATCCCAAAGAAGCCGGGTCGGTACAGGCTGCTGAAACTGTTACCTGCCATTGTATTGGATAGTCCTTGAGTTGAGCCAAGAAACAAGAGACAGACCCCTGCACAAGGAAGGAAACTGTTCTATGGCTGGTGAGTGATGTAATAGTTTTCCTAGAAGAAAACAGGTCCAGAAAACAATCCAAGCAGCACATTTAGATAGCTACCCACAGCCTCAGTGGCTTTCTTCTATGCTCGCACTGAAGGCTAAACCATCCAAGGCAGTGGCTCTCAGCCTTCCTGATGCTGCAACCCTTTAATACAGCTCCTCATGGTGTGGTGACCCAACCACAAAATTATATTCCTTGCTGCTTCATAACTGTAATTTCGCTACTCTGATGAATTGTATTGTAATATCTGTGTTTTCCAATGGTCTCCGGTAACCCCTGTTATCAGGTCATTTGAAGCTGCCCCCTCCCAACAAGTTGAGAAACACTGCCCTCAGGCCTTTCACCTAAGGGACAAAGAAGTGACTCACAGTGAAAAGGAGAAAAATGTAGCTTTCAGGAAATACAAGAATAAACATCAAAATAAGAGCTCTCGTGTTTTAAAACCGACAGTGAGCTCATCAGTCTGTAAACTCCAATGGGAATTTCAATTGGATATTCAGGGGAAATTGGCAAACTTGACTCCAAGTACATCAGGGAGAGGAAAGTATCAAAAACTGGCAGAAATACTGAAAAATGAGGATAATGAGAGGAGAATCTCCCTGCCAGACTGCAAAACAAACTGCCAGAATACAGCAGTTAGCGCAGGGTGATAGCCACGCGGGGAGAGATAAACAGAAAAGCACCGTTTATACCGGGGGATTGATTACATCACCCAAGTGGTGGTTCAAATTAGTGTGGGAAGTGGTAGGACATTTGCTATCCGCTGGGGAACCTCAGATCACTGCCGTACACCACAGGAGAGGCAATTGATTTCAGGGCTAATTAGAGAAAGTTCCAAATAGACACTTCCGAACTGGGAAGAAACAGGGCTGCTGCCTGTGACCCAGATTTTCCATGCAATGCCCCAGACCTGCTTTGTGAACGGGAGTACTAGCCTAGTCCCCAGGGCTCTCCCCGCCTGTGTGTGAGATCCTAAAGGAAGAGAGAGTGTTCTTGATGCGAGATGCAGTCCTTCCAAGCCTGGAGATGCCCAAGGCGCTCACTCACACTACCTTACGCACAACAGGAGCCAGTAAAACCAGACCTACCCAGGTGTTAGTGCTATTCTTGAGCTGATACTGAGGCTGGAGACCTCACAGTACCATGCCAACGACGGACGATCCCCTCTGAGTGAAGACACAAAACTTCCGAATCACCGCTATCACCACAATCTCGTGGCTTCATCTGGCTCCATCAGTCCAGAAGATTTTTTAAAATTATATTTATTTATTTATTGTGTGCGTATACAGAGAGCACAGGTAGAGGTCAGCGGACAACTCAGGGGAGGCGGTTTCCTCCTTCCAAGTTGTGGGTCCCAGCATCAACCTCGAGTCATCAGGTTTGAGAGGGAGAGCACTTAAGCACGGAACCGGCTCCACGATCCAGGTCTGTGGGTTTTAGGGAGTGGTGTGCATTCTGCTCCAAGCTGTGCCGCCCAAGAGAACTTCTCACGACCCGGAAATTATTCTATGTCCTCACTTTGCAGTTCGGTAGCTGCACGGGGCTCTTAACACTTGAAACGTGGCTGGCACAACAGGAAGTGAATGTTCCATTGTGCTTCGATTTAGACTGAATCCACATGATCACATGTGACTAGTGACAGATGTCAGGCGTCAGCCTCAGCCGGGTAGAGTCCCATGGAGGGGTCCCAGCATAGACTGGGATAGCACTGGGGGAGTCTGCAGAGAAGCTATGCCATTGTTTTACCAATACCAGACCCAGTCACAAACTCAGTGGCTTAAAACAGTTCTAATGGACTATCTCATGCCAGGAGGCCAGGAGGCCAAGCTCATCGTAATAGAGGTGGATGGAGGTTAGGGCCTGGCAAAGCTGCTTCCTCTGGAGGCTTTGGGATTAGATGCTGCTGCTGGCTTGCCTTTTCCAGAGTCCAGAGGCTGCCCACATCCTTCCCCATGTGACTGACCCCTTCCTCCACCTTCAAAACCAACAGTGTTGCTTCTTCAAAATCTCTCTCTCTCTCTTTCTCTCTCTCTCTCTCTCTCTCTCTCTCTCTCTCTCTCTCTCCCTCTCTTTCCCACTTTTCTCCCCCTCCTCCATTCCCTCTGTCTTCTCTTTTGTCCAAATATCCTTTTCTATTGCCAACTTCTTGCCTCCCTTTTGTAAGAACCCTTGTGATTTCTTAGGGTGACCAGGAGATAGGCTACATAGACTCGCCATCTCAAGGTCTTTTACCTCATCCCTGAGCTCTGCCATGGAGGATGGATGGCACGGTCGCATGCCCCAGGCACTGGAGCATGAATAGCTTTGTAATGAGAGGGAGTGACATAGGGTGACCAACATTGTTGGTCCCATGAAGTCTATGCAGATGGTGCCAGCTCTAGAGTCGGCTTGGAAACGTATTTATAACCCAGAACCCTCTGTACTGGCCCAACGTCATTAGCACTGTGTATTACTCTCCAGAGTGTAGGGAACAGGGTCTGACCCTTGGGGAGAAGCTAGCAGACCCAGTGAAGAGAGAAAGGGTCTTCAGTTCTTAGAGCCTGGGAGTTGGGGGACTTAGCCTGTGAGACAGAGGTAAGCAAGTCATTTTGTACACTTGTGCAATACTGTCTAGACACTGGAGAGGGAGTGACAGGTAGGTCAAAAGAGCTGTTCAGTTCTATAAACCAACAAAGAAGATTATATTGGCCCGTTTGTGTGTGTGTTGGGCAGAGAAGGGGAGGACGCTGGAGGATGAAAAACTAGTGAATAAATAGAGGCAGGTGATACTTTGTTTCAACAGGAACAACCAGAGGGAAAAAGTTGATGCCAGAAACACCTTGTCAAACAGAAAGTGCACTCCAAACACCACCACTGAGCTAAACAAAAAGTAACAACAGCGGCTTTCATCATTTTAGAAAGAAACATACTTTCTGATTTTATTGGTTTATGTGCTCCAGGAATGTGTGTAATTGTGGGGTCTGTTCAATGACCTATTACTGCCTCCTTCTGCAGTAGACTGACGGCAGGATTTACTGAGACCCAGGCGATGCTATCTGAAGGAGCACAGTGGTGGGAGTATTTGAATGAACACAGCTAAGATGTGCGTCTCCGGACCATTCTTCCAGCAGCAAAGAGATGCCTGTTTAGCATAGGAAGCTGTGTCATTCATCACCTTTCACCTTGAAGAGAGAGAAAAAAAGAAGCAAGCCCTGCTCTTACTTACCAGATGGCCCTGTCTCTGTGGCTTGCATGCCATCTGGAATTGGTTTTGATAAATCCAAACACTAGGGGTACGTTATCTCTCCAGCTAAATATAACAGTTAGTTCATTAGCCTGGCAACCTATGCTTTGCTTTCACAGGCTAAACAAGAGAGGGCCGGCGCTGGAGTGTGTGATTTGTTCACCAGGAAGCCTCCAAAGAGAAATCAGTCTGTCTTCAGTGACCTCTAGAATGATTTCAAAGATGCAGAGGCCAGCTGAGCCCCTGAAGGCTTGTGGACCCTGCCCTAGGGACCTGTGGATGCGAGCATCTGGCAGGATGGGGGCGGGGCTTGGGCTATTACTCAAAGCACTGCAGTCTCCAGACACCTGAAGAGTAGAGGCAGCCAGAGCTTTCCTCCTCTCTAGAGAGCTGCCATCTTTAGATGTGTGCACACACATAAAAAAAGGAAAATCACTTTCCAGGCTTGGAGCAGAACAGCAGCACTACACCAACCTTTCCACGGCTCACTTCAAAACGTATCCAGTACCCAGCTCAGCTGTTTCTTTGGATTTTTCTCTTGTCTCCCTACTTTTTTTCGTGCCTTTGCATGGTGTGTGTGTGTGTGTGTGTGTGTGTGTGTGTGTAATTTGCACACACAGGTTCATGTGCACACATATGTGTGGTGTATATGTGCCTGTGTAGGCCAGAGGTCAGTCATTCTCCATTATTTTTCATTTTCTATTATTTTAGTTTTGGAGAGAGCTCACCCATTCAGGTAGACTGGTTGGCCAATGAGCTCTAGAGATGCATCTGTTTCTTCTCCTGCCCTAGCATGGAGGCCACAGACACCAGCTTCTCCCTGGGTGCTAGGCCTCTGAACTGCTTGGTAGCAAGCACTTCCTCAACAGCGCCATCTCCCCTCCCCCACACCTCCATACTTTCAAAGGTTTTGCTTTGTTTTTTCATGTATATAGGTCTTCTGCCTGCCTGTGTGTATGAGTGCAGTGGCCACAGAGGGCAGAAGATGGTGTCAGATCCCCCGGATCTGGAGTTACAGATGGTTGTGAGCCACCATGTGGGTGCTGGAAACTGAACCCAGGTCCTCTGGAAGAGCAGCAAGTGCTCTTAACCACTCAGCTATCTCTGCAGCCCTCATGCATCCATACTTTTTAAAAACTTGCTTTTGGTGCCTGTCTTTTATCTCCCTCTCAAAAGCAG